>NC_070599.1:20456717-20816594 GCF_027409825.1 Scomber japonicus | reverse complement strand
ATCAAAAACAGAAAAACACAGGATAAAGGAACGTGATATACTCTAAACTGCACTGTGCTGTAGGATAGATGTTTTTTTTTAAACTCGCTCATTTCTTTCCAGGAAGAAGCCTTGATCACATTTACACAGTCACACATTCATAAGCTGGAAGCTGCTTTATAGAGTCTCATCTGTTGTCCTCGAGTCAAGGAAGGAAGGGAGGAAGGAAGGAAGAAGGATGGAAGGGAGGAGGAAAGAAGGAGGTAGGGAGACAGAAAGGAAAAGAGGAAGGGAGGAAGGAAGGAAAGAAGGACAGAAGGAAGGAGGAGGGAGGGAGAGAGGAAGGAAGGACGGACAGAAGGAAAGAGGGAAGGAAAGAAGAAGGACGGGGGAGGGAGGAAGGAAGGAGGGAGGAAAGAAGAAGGGGGGAAGGAAGGAAGAAGAAGGGAGGAAAGGAAAGAAGGACAGAAGAAAGGCAAGGGAGGAAGGAAGGACAGAAGGAAGGAGGGAAGGAAAGAAGAAGGAAGGGGGAAGGAAGGGAAGGAGAAGGAAGGAAGAAAGAAGGAAGGAAGAAGGAAGGAGGGACGGAGGAAAGAAGGAGGGAGGGAGAGAGGGAGACAGAAAGGAAAAGAGAAAGGGAGGAAGGAAGGAAAGAAAACAGAAGGAAGGAGGGAGGGAGGGAGGGAGGAAGGAAGGAAGGGAGGAAGGAAGGGAGGAAAGAAGGAGGGAGGGAGGGAGAGAGACAGAAAGGAAAAGAGGAAGGGAGGAAGGAAGGAAAGAAGGACAGAAGGAGGAGGAGGAAGGGAAGGAAGGAAGGACGGACAGAAGGAAGGAGGGAAGGAAAGAAGAAGGAGGGGGGAAGGAGGGAGGGAAGGAAAGGAAGGAAGGAGGGAAGGAAAGAAGAAGGGGGGAAGGAAGGAAGGAGAAGGAAGGAAGGGAGGAAAGGAAAGGAAAGAAGGACAGAAGAAAGGAAGGGAGAAGGGAAGGAAGGGAGGAAGGAAGGACAGAAGAAGGAGGGGGGAAGGAAGGAAGGAAGGAAGGGAGGAAGAAGAAAGGAAGGAAAGAAGGACAGAAGGAAGGAAGAAAGAAGGACAGAAGGAAGGAGGGAGGAAAGAAGGAACAGACAAAACAGATGGGGTCAATTTGACCCGGGAGGACGACACAAAGGTTAAGGATTATTAAAAAAGGGAATGCATCAAAGACAGATTAGAGCTTGTATCAATTATTAATCAGATTGGACACAATGATGAGCGTTCATAAGGTCGGAAATTGATTATTTTGGAGTTTACGGGGGTTACATGTTAGCTGTTTTTAAAAAATGCCAGAGCTCATTTAAGTTCATGTTTAAAATTCAAATAGTCTCTTTCACTTTATTAACTCAAACAGGAGGGAGAAAGGAAAGGAAAGGACAGACAGGAAAAGAGGAAGGGAGGAAGGAAGGAAAGAAGGACAGAAGGAAAGCCGAGTCCCCAGGAAGAGTAGCTGTGCCTAGGTAACAGCTAATGGGGATCCAATAAACTACACTCTTAAGTTGTCGGTTGCCAGGCAACAACTTAAATGCCAACCGTGTTGTTGTGTAATTTACTTCCCATTCCTCCCAAAAAAAAAAAAAAAAAAAAATCACAATCTTACGAGTTTTACTTGAAGGCAGCATTTAAAGTCCAAGAAAAGAGGAAGGGAGGAAGGAAGGAAAGAAGGACGGAAGGAGAAGAGGGAGGGAGGGAGGGAGAAAGGAAGGAACGAAGGAAGGACGGACAGAGGGAAGGAAGAAGAAGGAGGGGGAGGGAGGAAGTAAAAGGAAGGAAGGAAGGAAGAAGGAAGGAAGGAGGAAAGGAAAGAAGGAAGGAAGGGAGGACAGAGGAAGAAGGAGGGAGGGAGACAGAAAGGAAAAAGAGGAAGGGAGGAAGGAAGGAAAGAAGGACAGAAGGAAAGCCGAGTCCCCAGGAAGAGTAGCTGTTGCCTAGGTAACAGCTAATGGAGATCCAAATAAACTACACTCAAACTACACTACACTCTTTAGTTGTCGGTTGCCAGGCAACAACTTAAACCACCTAAATGCCAACCGTGTTGTTTAATTTACTTCCCATTCCTCCCTAAAAAAAAATAAAAAAACACAAACTTACGAGTTTTACTTGAAGGCAGCATTTAAAGTCCAAGTTTTTGAGTGAAACAGTCATTCCTGAAATATGATGTAACCAACAAAACAAGTGAATATTAAAATGCTTCCAGATTTCTCTTCTGTCAGTGTTCACTTCTTGAATGAAAAATCAGAGAGCTCACCATAACATTTTCTCTCGCTTACACAGTTTGTAAAGAACAGGTGTACGTCGATTCGGTGCCACGAGTTAAAAAAAAAAAAAAAAAAAGAAGTCGTTACAGGATCATTACTTAGCAATAAGAGGCTCGGAGTAGACGGAGGTCACAGATGTTAAAAAACGAGATTTTTTTAAGTAGGAGCCTGAGCGCCGTGACCCCGCCTGAAGAATTCTTTAAGTCCATGTCCTTTATGAAAACTGCCCTATATCCCCCTCGGTCCTCCCCACCACCAAACCAAACAAGCAGCCAGCCATCACAAACACCAAACGCAGGAAATTTAAAAAAGACGAGGGCAAAAGGACAAAGAGGGACCGCGTGTGTACAAATTCAGGAAATGCCAGCTTTCTCCTACAAGTGCCGTTCATGCATAAAAGATTTCACGGCCACAACTTGTCTTGTGAGTGTGCCCTTTCGCATGACAAATAGTAAACACACACACACACACACACACACACACACACACACACACACACACACACACACACACACACACTCATACAGTACACCTCCAATAGAGTCAACAAGCTCGGTCACATCAAAAACAACTGAAGCAGAATTTAAATATATCACTGCTCTCAGATGACTCTTCAGGCTCTATAATTGTAGTTGAACTCAACCTTTGACCTCAATGAGAGGGACAAATGAAGGAAAGGAGGGAGGAAGGAAGGAAGGAAGGAAAGGAGGGAGGAAGGAAGGAAGAAGGAAGGAAAGGAGGAAGGGAGGAAGGAAAGGAGAGAGGAAAGAATGAGGGGGAGGAAGAAAGGAAGGACAGGAGGGAGGAAGGATGGGAGAAAAGGAGGGAAGAAGAAGGAAGGAAAGGAGGGAGGAAAGGAGGGAAGAAGGAAGGAAAGGAGGGAGGAAGGAAGAAAAGGAGGGAGGGAGGAAGAAGGAAGGAAAGGAGGACGAGATAGGAAGGAAAGCAAGAGAGAAGGAGGGAGGAAGGAATGAGGGAAGGAAAGAAGGAAGGAAGGAAGGATAGGAGGGAGGAAGGACAGTAGGGAGGAAGGAAGGTAGAAGGGAGGAAGGAAGAAAGGAAGGATGGAAAGAAGGAACAGTCAAAACAACAGACTGAACTGAAGCAGAATTTAAATAAATCACTGGTCTCAGATGAAAATCCCCAAAACTACTAAGAAAAAGTGACAATAAGACTCTTCAGGCTCTATAATTGTAGTTGAATTCAACCTTTGACCTCAATGAGAAGGACAAATGAAGGAAAGGAGGGAGGAAGGAAGGAAGAAGGAAGGAAAGGAGGGAAGAAGGAAGGAAAGGAGGAAGGGAGGAAGGAAAGGAGAGAGGAAGGAATGAGGAGGACGAAGAAAGAAAGGACAGGAGGGAGGAAGGATGGGAGAAAAGGAGGGAAGAAGGAAGGAAAGGAGGGAGGAAAGGAGGGAAGAAGGAAGGAAAGGAGGACGCGAGAGGGAGGAAAGCAAGAGAGAAGGAGGGAGGAAGGAATGAGGGAAGGAAAGAAGGAAGGATAGGAGGGAGGAAGGAAGGAAGGAAAGAAGGAACAGTCAAAACAACAGACTGAACTGAAGCAGAATTTAAATATATCACTGCTCTCAGATGAAAATCCCCAAAACTACTAAGAAAAAGTGACAATAAGACTCTTCAGGCTCTGTAATTGTAGTTGAACTCAACCTTTGACCTCAATGAGAGCGACGACTGGAGGAAAAATGACAGATTTTTATGAATGGATGAAGAAAATGTAACATTACCAGGAAGGTTCAAAGGTTGACATGTTGATCATGACCTGCAATGGTTTTAAGGAGGAATGAGTCATCTTAAGTAGATTTTTAAGTCTAATACAGTTATGGGGAATACAAAAAGGCCTGGTGGGATTTTTCTTTGTCCAAAAGTTAGATGAGACCTTGCAAGTCTGTACAGCAAATGTAAAGCTCAAATCAGGCAACAAGACGACACTCCAGGCTCTTGTATTGGTTGTTGAACTCAATCTTTGACCTCGATGGGGGGAACGAATTTAGGAAAAATGAGGCACAAGAAAATATGACATTACCAGGATGGCTTAGAGGTTGAAATACTGATCATGAACTGCGACAGTTTTAGGGAGGAAAAAAATCATCTTTAGTGGGGGGGGGTTAGGGTTAGGGGTTAGGGTTGGGGGGGGGGCAATGGAGGCCAATGGAATATTCCTTAGACATATAGCTACAAAGGCAGAAGTATGTCATCTTTTTAAAATCTAATAAAGTTATAATTTCACAATAACTTAGCTCGACATTTTGGAAAATAACGCTTATTAGGTTTTTTCCCCAAAAAAAGTTAGATGAAAGTCTGTACAATAAATATAAAGCTTGAGCCATATATAATATTAGCTTAACTTAGCATATAGCTTATAGCTACAGAGAGAAACTAGTTAGCTAGCTTGGCTTCATTCAGAGATAACAAAATCTGCCTACTAGCACCTTTAAAGCCTAAAATTGACTATTTTCATTAATCCATACAAACATTTTTTTAAATCACTTTTTTACGGGTTGGTTGTATAGGAGAGCAGAAAATAGCTTTTATGCTAAGCTAAGCTAAGCTAAGCGGCAGCTAGCTGTAGCTTCATGTGTAGCGTTCAGACATGAGTGGTATCAATCTTCTCATCTAACTCTCCACAAGACAGCAAACAACTGCATTTCCCAAATTAAACTATTACTTTAGTCGGCAAAATGACAAATTCACAGATGTTTAAGTCAGGAAGTGATTTTGTATAAGAGTCATGGCCGATGGAGTCACAGATATTTAAAGAAAAACGAGCCCCAAATGACGTGAAAACCTTTTTAGCAGCGAGGGGAACCCGTACCAGATGGAAATAAAATCTCATGATTATTTAAGTCATTTGGTGTTTATAGATATTTCGAGAGGTCGTGGTGTGTTTGGGCCTCAGATCTTTCCTTATACGAGCTTTGTCGCACCTCTTTAGCCTTCCGCAGTCTTCGCTTCGTTCTCTCTAATGATAAACAAAAACGCCATAAAACTAATCCTCATGAAAAACAGCGACATCAAAATGGGCTTAAACAAGCACCGCTGTGTTCTGCCTCGGGTTTGGAATTCTGTCCACATGTTCCCATTTGATCCCTGTTATTGCAGTCACTGAAACACAAATCCCAGCGACATTCCCACAACCACATGACTGGGACAGCCTCGGGGGTCGGAGAGAGAGAGAGAGACTGTTTGCCAGTTTGCGTGCATGCATTAGTGTACGCCTGTGTGTTTCTGTGTGTGTGTGTGTGTGTGTGTGTGTCTTCGTTCTGCCAGGAGCCTTGAATATGATTTGTTCAGTAGCGGATAAAGACACTTTCAGCCCCGTAAGCACGCTCCCTCCTGGTGGTGGAGGTGAGCCCTGCGGACGAGCAAAAACAGTGGGCCCTCTGGATGAGATGGGCCTCCTGGATGAGGTGATTTCTGCTTCGGGTTCTAGCTCTGCGGTGAGTTAAAGGTCAAATTCACAAAAGTCAACTAACAAATATATAAAATGAAGACTTTAGTGCAGAGGTGTCAAACTCATTTTCATTCAAGGGCCACATACAGACCAATTTGATCTCATGTGGGCCGGACTCCTCTACATTAGAAGATCTCTTCATAATGTACTTACAATATAAATCCACAGTCCTCCTTCTAAAAACTTTATCTGAAGCTAATATGAAGCTTCAGCCGTCCAAATGAGTCAAATCAAGTAGATAAGTTTCAATGTTACAGTCTTTTTAGTACCAAAGTCTCTTTTTGTTACTATACTTCCACCACAGCTCAACAGGGAAACACAAAGAGGGAATTTGATGCTATAAATCAGGGGTGTCAAACATGCGGCCCATGGGCCAGAACCGGCCCGCCAAGGGGTGCAATCCGGCCCACTTTCCTTCCTGTGTTCTTTTCCTTCCTTCCTTCCTTCCTTTTATCCTTTCTTTGTTCCTTCTTTCCTTTCTTCCTTCTATCTGTCCTTCCTTCCTTCCTTTCTTCCTTCCATCTGTCCTTCCTCCATTTCTTCCTTCTGTCCTTCCTTCCTCCCTTTCTTCCATCTGTCCTTCCTTCCTCCCTTTCGTCCTTCCTACCTTTCTTCCCTCCTTCCTTTTGCCTGTCTTTCCTTCCTTCCATTCTTATTTCCTTCCTTCCATCTGTCCTTCCTTCCTCTCTCCCTCTCTTTCTCCCTCCGTCCTTCCTTCCTTCCTTCCTTCCATCTGTCTTTCCTACCTTTCTTCCCTCCTTCCTTTTGCCTGTCTTTCCTTCCTTCCCTTCTTATTTCCTTCCTTCCATCTGTCCTTCCTTCCTCTCTCCCTCTCTTTCTCCCTCCGTCCTTCCTTCCATCTGTCCTTCCTCCCTTTCGTCCTTCCTTCCATCTGTCTTTCCTTCCTTCCCTTCTTATTTCCTTCCTTCCATCTGTCCTTCCTTCCTCTCTCCCTCTCTTTCTCCCTCCGTCCTTCCTTCCTTCCTTCCATCTGTCTTTCCTACCTTTCTTCCCTCCTTCCTTTTGCCTATCTTTCCTTCCTTCCATTCTTATTTCCTTCCTTCCATCTGTCCTTCCTTCCTCTCTCCCTCTCTTTCTCCCTCCGTCCTTCCTTCCTTCCTTCCATCTGTCTTTCCTACCTTTCTTCCCTCCTTCCTTTTGCCTATCTTTCCTTCCTTCCATTCTTATTTCCTTCCTTCCATCTGTCCTTCCTTCCTCTCTCCCTCTCTTTCTCCCTCCGTCCTTCCTTCCTTCCTTCCATCTGTCTTTCCTACCTTTCTTCCCTCCTTCCTTTTGCCTATCTTTCCTTCCTTCCATTCTTATTTCCTTCCTTCCATCTGTCCTTCCTTCCTCTCTCCCTCTCTTTCTCCCTCCGTCCTTCCTTCCTTCCATCTGTCTTTCCTACCTTTCTTCCCTCCTTCCTTTTGCTTGTCTTTCCTTCCTTCCCTTCTTATTTCCTTCCTTTCTTCCATCTTTTTAATGATCTGGCCCACATGAGATCAAATTGGTCTGTATGTGGCCCTTGAATGAAAATGAGTTTGACACCTCTGCTATAAAGACTGTGAATGTGGCAGATAAATAAGCTTCACATCAATTTTTATATCCATTTTTATCCAAAACGAGTATTGTCACATATGAATTCAAGTGGCTTTGTCTGAGTGATGTAATATTAATCTAAACCTTGCAAAAATTTTGATTCAAGTCAGGAACTACTTGATGGAAGAATAAGTGAACGAGCATATGAGTCTGACCGAGTGCTCAAAGCCAGTTTTTTAGCACGTGGTGGACTGAAAGAAGTATTGCGGTTAACTACTCAGCCCTTACTGTAAGTCACAAAAATGGACTCTTGACTTGGATTTTTATCAACTGAGCCGAAACTGGACTTCGAGTTGCCCCTAACAGATACAGACCTTTACAAAAACTGCCCCCCCCCCGCCCCCCAATATCATGAAAAACTTCCTGAAGGTAAAAAAAAAAAAAACGTTTGAAAAGTTTAAGGTGAACTTTCGGTCACCGAGCAGAAGTTGAAGAGTGATGACCAGACCGGAGCCAAAACACAAGACCAGGCCTTCCCGGACCCTGCTGGGTGACTGTGTGTGTGTGTGTGTGTGTGTGTGTGTGTCTCAAAGAGTGTACACAGTGGACTCATCCAGGCTGCGGTTAAAATCCCAGTCCAGTTTACAGTTCAGACTCAGATTAATCGCTCTATGAGTGTGATCGTATGTGTAACTGAGATGTTGTGGCTCAAATATGGTGATCTTGGTCGTCACGGCTACAGACACACTGTACTGTACATACACACACACACACAGACACACACACCTTATACTGGAGGGTTACGTGTAAGTGACCACATTAACCCTCCTGTTGTCCTCGAGTCAAGGAAGGAAGGAAGAAAGGGAGGGAGGAAAGGAAAGAAGGAAGGGAGGAAGGAAAGGAAAGGAAGAGAGAAGGAAAGAGAGAAGGAGGGAAGGAACAAGGAAGGAAGGAAGGAGGAAGGAAAGGAGGGAGGAAAGACAGAGAGAAGGAGGCAAGAAGGAGGGAGAGAGGGAGGGAAGAAGGAAAGGAGGGAGGAAAGAAAAGAAGGAAGGAGGAAGGAGGGAGGGAGGAAAGAAGGAAGGAAGGAAGGAGGAAGGAAAGGAAGGAGGAAGGAAGGAAAGGAGGGAGGAAGGAAGGAAAGGGGGGAAGAAGGGAGGGAGGAAAGAAGGAAGGAAAGGAGGGAGGGAGGAAAGAAGAGAGGAAGGAAGGAGGGAGGAAGGAGAAAGGAGGGAGGAAGGAAAGGAAGGGAGGGAGGAAAGGAAAGAAGGAAGGGAGGAAGGAAAGAAAAGAAGGAAGGAGGAAGGAGGGAGGGAGGAAAGGAAAGAAGGGAGGGAGGAAGGAAAGGAGGGAGGAAGGGAGGGAGGACAGGAAGGAAGGAAAAGTCAAAACAGACAAGGTCAATTTGACCCGGGAGGACGACACAAGGGTATGTGTGTATTGCATCTCTCTGACACCTTACCATAGAAAAGTCATCATGCTCCATTAGATTGACATGAGTGGACCAACCACTGCGAACACACACACACACACTTATATATACACACACACACACACACACTTACATATACACACACACTTCTTCCATGCATATTACACAATACAAAGGCTTTTATAAAGAGGGAATACAGCACTCTTTGTGAGCACTCCAAGTCTCTCTCTCTCTCTCTCTCTCTCCTGTGTACTGTACTACTACACACTCATTTACAACTTGCCTCGACTTCTCACACACACACACACACACACACACACACACACACACACACACTTGCCCGGTCGGTTTACACATGCTGCTGTAATAATTTTGGGGTGAATAAAGGCTTTTTATTGAGATTTAATGATGTGTTCACTCTGAGCGGCTCTCTAATAGTGACACAGAACAGAAAGCTGGCACAGGGATCGGGCCTTTTTCGCTGGGTGACTCACACCTACACACACTCTCTAACACACACACACACACACACACACACACGTGTTACAGTAAGTCGCTGACCCTCGCCTGACAGTCTGTCAGTATACGAGTGGGAAAAGTCGTGTCTCCCACACTGTTAACATGGACTTCACATCCTCTTTTCTTGCTTTCACACCCTCTTCATGTGTTTGTAAAATGAACATGCATGTAAAAGGCTCTCAGGGCGTATTAAACAGGAATGGGAGAGCCAACGGAGACGGCGTACCTGTTCTGTGACAGTCTAATTAGCCTGTAACATGGAGAGAGAAAAAAAAATGTAGCAGTGTAGTCGGAGCAGAGGACACCAATAAGAGCTTTGGAGCAGAAATGACATCTGGCGCCATCATGGAGGTCCACTGAGATTCAGTTTTAAAATCATAGTCTAGTCCGGGGGGGGGGGGTCAAACTCATTTTCATTCAAGGGCCACTTACAGCCAAATTTGATCTCATGTGGGCCAGATCATTAAAAAGATAAGGAAGGGAGGAAGGAAACAAGGATGGAAAGAAGGGAGAAGTGATAGGAAGGAAAGACAAAAGGAAGGAAGGACGGAAGGGAGGAAGGAAGGAAGAAAGGAAGAAAGGAAAAGGGATTAGGAAGGAGGGAAGGAAAGACAAAAGGAAGGAAGGAAGGAAGGAAGGAAGGAAGGACGAAAGGAAAAGGTATTAGGAAGGAGGGAAGGAAAGACAAAAGGAAGGAAGGAAGGAAGGAAGGAAGGACAATGTATTAGGAAGGAAAGGAAGAAAGGAAAAGAAGACAAGAAAGGAAGGAAGCAAAGAAGGAAGGAAGGAAGGAAGGAAGGAAAGGAAGAAAGGAAAAGAAGATGAAGGAAAGATGGAAGGAAGGAAGGACGGAGGGAAGGAAACAAAGAAGGAAAGAAGACAAGAAAGCAAAGAAGCAAGGAAGGAAGGAAGGAAAGGAAGAAAGGAAAAGAAAAGAAAATGAAAGAAAGATGGAAGGAAGGTAGGATGGAAGGAAAGAAGGACAGATGACAGGAGGGTATAGGAAGGAAAAGAAGACAGGAAGGAAAGTGGGCCGGATTGGACGCCTTGGCGGGCCGCATGAAACTCAACAGCAAAGTCTCTCTCTGGGAATGGATTCGAACGTCAATGTCGAACAAACCTATAAGCATCGTTCTCGACAATCAGTAGAATGATTTCAATGCCATGCTACCTTTTTGTAAAGTTGTGTTCGTCACTTATCAAATTTAAACCCTAATCAATCAATGATTTACTGAATTTGGTGATGACTGGCACATTAGGGTAACAATATCATGGAAAGGTTTCCAATTTCCAATGATTTTAAAAGAGATGAAACACATGAAAATCAGTTTGAAATGGGAATAAAAGGAGAGTTACATTCAAACACAATCCAACTATTGCTCAAAAAGCAGCTTTGCTATAATCCGGCATATTTACTGAGATGTCTAATATCATCAATATGCACTGTCCCTATCCAAAAATAAAGTATTATCAGTTTGAAATGGGAATATAAGGAGAGAAGTTGATGTTCAAACACAATCTGACCCAATAATGTTGCTCAAAAAGGTGTATATAAAGATTGACCTAATGCTTTTATATTTTCTTTATAGATAAAATTGCTTTATCAATGTATCTATAAGCCCTGACCAGTGCTAATGTGTCTGTCTTGTTGAATAAATCAACCATGTTGGGGCTTTAAGAGCCTCTGTATTGTTTGTTGAGACTTCTGTTATCACCCTGATACAATAAAGGTGGACTGAATTTGGCTATTTGGTGTGAAAAGCATCAAGAAACTCAACAGCAAAGTCTCTCTCTGGGAATGTATTCGAATGTCAATGTCGAACAAACCAATAAGCATCGTTCTCGACAATCAGTAGAATGATTTCAACGCCATACTACCTTTTTGTAAAGTTGTGTTCGTCACTTATCAGATTTAAACCCTAATCAATCAATGATTTATCCAACTTGGTGATGACTGGCACATTTTCTAATGCTTTTAAAAAGGATCACAGACATGAAAATCAGTTTGAAATGAGAATATAAGGAGAGAAGTTGATGTTGAAACACAGTCCGACCCAATAATGTTGCTCCAAAAGGTGTATATAAAGATTGACCTAATGCTTTTGTATTTTCTTTATAGATAAAATTGCTCTATCAATGTATCTATAAGCCCTGACCAGTGCTAATGTGTCTGCCTTGTTGAATAAATCAACCATGTTGGGGCTTTAAGAGCCTCTGTATTGTTTACTTTGAGGTGCCTGAGAAAAGACCCGGGGTTCACGAGCAGTTCATAAGGCCCTCGTAAGATGCTGCTAAGGGGCCCGTAAGGTATTCATAACATGCTACCATAGAGGCCCCCCCACTGCTAAAACAAATCATTAGCATCCTGCAAAAACCTTATATGACTCTGAAGAGTCAATTTTTGAGGAAATGAGAAAACCTGGCTTATTTTCTCATCGATTCTTCGGCGGCATTTTTTACATTTTAGAAGGTCAGGCTTCACAAGCTCAAGAGTCAGGAGCTTTAAAAAGGGTATCCATAAGAGATTACCTTACGCTCTTTTTGTAATATGTTTTTTATTTAGGTCCTTTTAAGTAAGTCCGTTGAGCTTCCTTAGATATTCATGTTGAGTAATTGCTCTAATGTCCTAAACAGGCTCAGCAACGACGCCATTACATTCTTATTTTGATATTTTCTTGCATTATCTCCGTCTTATTACATTACAGGCTTCATTGCATTTCGTTTTATTGCATTATTGGCATTTGCTATGGGAAGTTATTTAGTTAAGGGGCCTCTGAAGGGGTCAAAGGGAGGGTAGTGTCTTATTGACTGACCACTGCGGAGATTGAACAGATGACCAACAAAGCCGTATACCGATTGGGGAAAGAAGGAGGGTTTTTTGGTGTCAGTTTGGGTGACAGGAGGGTCTTTGTGCAAGGCGTCGAGGGCCTGCCTGGGAAAATGTAGGTTAAATGGCGCTCGGGGGCTCGTAAGAACGTCGTTGATGGGCTCGTAGGGAGTTCGTAGCGTGGTGGAGAGGGTCTGTAATGTAGTGATGAGGGTTCATAAGGCTGGTGTTACAGGCACAGGAAGGTCAGGGACTACGAGAAGCTAACAGCGGGGTCCGACTTGTTCTGCTTCTTTTTTTTGATCCAACAGAAATCGTTTTATTCTTTTTTCTTCCATCCCATCTTGTCGTCTTCTCCACTTCATTTCCATTTCCTTTATGTCAAAAACAACTGGTGTACTTTGGCTTAAAGATGGCTTATTATTTCCCCGATTTTGACTGATTCATTCACTCAATTGTGTGTATGTCTATTTCATCTTGTCATCCGTCATTCCCAGCCGCTCTCCTCTCCACTCTTCCCCTCATCACCCCTCTAACCCTCGATGGGAAACTTAGGGTCAATGTGTTTAACACACCCACAAATATACAGTCTCTCTCTCGCTCTCTCTCTCTAAAGAGGGCCCCCTGTTTCTGCCGAGACCTCAACATGCTCGTTAAAACACTCCCATAACCTTTTCAAACACTCCTCTCCTCCTTCCTTTCCCCCTTCCACCTCCATTTTTTTTCCTTCTTTCATTCCCCTTCAAGCCTTTTCCCCTTTTTTTGTCTTTCCTCTCTCTCTCTCCTTCCATAACTTCATAATTTCTTTTTCATCCACTCTTTAATCGCTCGTCCTGCCGTCCCTTTACCCCCCCCTCCTCCTCCTCCTCTTCCTCCCCCCTTTCTCCTCTGCTGCCCTTTTCACCTCCTTCATCCTGGAGGTGAAGAGTGCAGAGGGGAAAAAATGCCACTGATGTTCTCCTCGTTCCTGCACTTTCCTTTTCTCATTTCCTTCCACATACTTTCCTCCCATCATGGCCCACTTCGCAATTTCTCTTCGTTCTCTTTTCTCTCTGGCCTTGAAAAAAAAAAAAAAAAAATCCCAGGGGTGAAGAGTGCAGATGAGAGTGTTTTTGCTTCGGAGTTCACGGTCATTACTGAACTATGGACGGAGGGAAGGAGGGATGGAGACGGACGAACAATGTGGACGCTTAAGCTGTAAACTGTAAGTCCGTCCAAATGTGAGGCAATCGTTTTTGAGTGTTTGTGAACGTTTGTCACTACAAAAAAAAAATTGGTTTCCATCAACATGGTTGCGTCAGAGTAAACGACATCAATCCAACACACGTCAACTGAACTTAACTTAACTGGCAAAGGCGAAGAAATGATCTAACTGGTTAGGTGAACCCTTATTGGAGGAGCCAAAAGAACGGAGTTAGCTAACTAGGAAAGATGTTCCCATGTTTCTTTGCTGAGCCATTCATTATATTTCTGTTGGCTTTGAGCTTGGACACTCACCTTTTGGACATTTTGGTCTTCAGCATTGGGAATAATCAAAAAAAATGTAGGTTGGTTTGGGTTGACCGCTTCTTCTGGTCCAGACTCATCAATTATCTCATCAACCATCGGATGGATTAACACGAGACTTTGCGAAGACGTTTACGGTCCCCAGAGGATGAAGCTTAACGACTTTTGGTAATCTTCTGGACTTTTTTCCTCCTCCCTTTCTGACATGTGTATTACAGGATTTGAAATATCTCAACAACAGATTTGGTCATTCATGGTCTTTTCTGAACTTTAGTGACCTCTCACTTTCTTTCTGTCTTCATTAGGATCCCCATTAGCAACCAGAAATAAGCCTTGGCTATTTTTTTCCTGGCATCCACCATAAACTCTTAAACATCAATACTATGACATCATGCTGTACACATAACAACCAAAGCAGATAATCTCATGTGAGTAACAGTCGATACAGAAGTGAAACAGAGATCAAATTCAGTTTTTACCCAATGTAATGGTGCTGGACCCAAAAGACAAACTTCAAATAGAAAAGCTAATCAAACAAAAAAAGTAAGTAATCTATATTTTACTACGCAATACTTCTTTTTCTTTTACCCTGAGAATAATCTTCAGTTTTACCTCGTAACATTTTTTAGAGAGTCCTGATGATTGACCTAGATTATACACTCCTCAAATACATCTTTTTCTCATTAAATACATCATCTTTTCTCAGATACATTTTTTAACTCCCAATCAGGATCTCGCTATCTTAGCCATACAAGCACTGCTGCTCTTTAGCTCTCTTTGCCTTTGAGGTTTGAATCAAGATGATGCTTTCATCTGAGGACAAAAAGGATTACTTTTCTTGGCGATATTCTCATGTGCAGTACGAACTAATGACCGTAAATCCCATTTCTGTGAGGCCATAGTGCACTTCAGGAAATTTTCCTTCCTTTTTTATCTATTAGTTTTCCCTTTTAAATCCCTTTTGTTTTTTCTAAGTTTCTTTTTCTTTTGCATTGCATCTTCCCCTTTTTCTTTTATGGTTTTTTACCCATCCTCACTGATGGCTTAAGCAGGCCTCGTCAAATGTCTCCACACACACACACACACACACACACACACACACACACACACACACACACACACACACACAGAAAAAGAAAGAGGACTCTGAGGGGTGATCATGGTTCAGAGGCCAAACAAATGTACTATCAGATTTACTGGCTGAGCGAGGTTGGTGGCGCTCACACAAACACACACACACACACACAAATTTGCACAAACAAATTATGTCATATCACACACACACACACACACACTTTTTCGTTCCCTCACCTTATGATCTCACCACTGCATGACCTACCGTAACCTTTACCCAGGTCTTTAACTCCAACAATCACCTAAACAGTCACCACCGCATGGCTGACCTTTACCATTACCTCGACCTGAACCTGAACCTGAACCTAAACTCCGCCCCTGACCGCTGACTTTGAAAATACTTTAAAACAGCAACCTTTAACTGACCGGTTTTCCTGTTTTTTCTACTCATGTGGTGACATTAGGCTATAGGATCTAGATGCGAGCGTTACATGTTGTTGATTCCACAGGTGGAGAAATCATTTTAGGAAATAGGGAATTAAGTATTTCACATATGAAGTGTGTCTAAAATGGTAAATACAGTATAGTTAAAGTTGATGTTAATTGCAGGACTGTGATGTTATCTTCTTTATATTAGCATAAATCCATCACCCAGACCTCCACACCTTTACTTTCTCTCTATATAAAAAAAAGCACTGTTGCTGTCTTTGTTAAACTTTAATTTCAGTGAGAATATAGTTGAAAAAAAAAGAAAAAAAAAGTAATTTGATAATATTTCAACATAACCTAGCAACGTTTTAACCCTCCTGTTGTCCTCAGGTCAAGGAAGGATAGGGGGAAGGGATGAGGAATGGAGGAAGGAAGGAAGGACGGAACAAAAGTAGTAAGGAGGAAAAGAGGAAGGAAGTAAGGAGAGAAGGAAGGAAGGAGGAAAAGAGGAAGGAAAGGAGTAAGGAGGGAGGGAGGAAAAGAGTAAGGAAGGACGGAAGGAAGGAAAGAGTAAGGAGGGAAGAAAGGAAGGAGGGAAGGAAAGTAGTAAGGAGGGAAGGAGGAAGGAAGTAAGGAGAGAAAGAAGGAAGGTAAGGAGGAAAGGAGTCAAAACAGACGGGGTCAATTTCAATCACACATTCAGGTCAAGTTTTCTTCCTATTACCAAGCTAGGTTCCTCAATACTTATCACCATCTGATCTTCAAACCAAAACTTTATATGTGTACCTCTAATTCATTTGTCCATTTTGCTCCCTGCTTGTTGAATTCATGAAGTCAAATTATAGAGATCAGAAACAGTGCTGAGTTACAGAGTTCAGGCTCTAGAGCTAATTAGCATAGTTAGCATAGTTAGCCTCATTTGGCTGTGGATTGTAGTTGTGGATTTACTTCCCTGTTTCTCGTGTCAATATCATGATAGGAGTTATGTGTTTGGATATACTTAAACTATACTCCCAAAAGTGCAAAATAAATAAAAATAAATGTAAAGAATGTAACACATCAAATATACTAGCGGTAAAATCTATGCTAACGTCTTTCCTGACCCGACAAAGAGCTTATTTATAGACTGATATAAACACTGAATAAAATGCAGCAAATGCCAAAAAAAGATTCAGAAAGCAAAAAATCTGCTTTTAAGTTTAAGTTGAGTGTGTATTTGTATAAAAGGACCATCTAGGGACGGACAGTGCAGACCATCTTGGCTATAATATCGGGGTATGTGGCACCGGTTCATGCTATGTACCTATAAAACAAACCTCAAATAAATATACAACTTTCCAAAGTTGTAAAAACTTTGTCTCGTTGTACTTTAACCCTCCTGTTGTCCTCAGGTCAAAGAAGGACAAGAGGGAGGGATGAGGAAGGGAGGAAAGAAGGAAGGAAGGAAGGAAGGACATGATTAAGGAGGAAGGAAGGAAGGAAGGAGTAAGGAGGGAGGGAAGGGAGGAAGGATGGAAGGAGAGACAGAGCAAGGAAGGAAGGAAGGACATGATTAAGGAGGAAGGAAAGGAGGGAGAGAGGGAGGAAGGAAGGTAAGGAGGGAGGGGAGGAAGGAAAGCAGGAAAGGAAGTAAGCAGAGAAGGAAGGGAGGAAGGAAAGGAGGAAGGAAGCAAGGAAGGATGGAAGGAAGGAAATGAGGAAAGAAGTATGGAAGGAGGAGGGAGCAAAGAAAGAGGGAAGGAGGGGAAGAACGAATGAAAAATTAAAGAAAGAGGGAGGAAGGGAGGGAGGGAGGAAGGAAAGGAAGGGAGGAACGGAAGGAAGGAAAGGAGGGAAGGAACAGTCAAAAAGATTGAACTATCTAGTTGCTGGTTTGTGTCATTCCCACGGCAACCAGGGGCAAAAGTGTGTCTGAGTGGTTCTTCAATCAACCTATCCTGGATAAATAAAAACACACACACACACACACACACACACATATACACACACACACACACACACACACACACACACACACACACACACACACACATATACACACAATGACGACAGTACAGTAACATTAAAACTACCTTTTGAACGCTCTGAGAACTCTGAGCTTTTTTCAGGGAGCAGGGAATCCAAATGGAGCCCAAGAGACCAACACTTTGAGGATCACGTTACCTGCTCACCAACCTGGTAATCTCCTTATATATTTTTTACATTTCCCAGAGTGAGTGAAATAACAGAACAAGCTTCAACTCCTGCAGCACCGTCATTACAAGAAGCCAACAAGAAGGAGGTGAAGGGTCAGAGGCAAAAAAAAAAAAAAAAAAAAAAGAAAAAGTAATTCGATAATATTTCAACATAACCTAGCAACGTTTTAATCCTCCTGTTGTAATCAGGTCGAGGAAGGAAAAGGGGAAGGGATGAGGAATGGAGGAAGGAAGGAAAGGAGTAAGGAGGGAGGGAGGGAGGGAGGAAGGGAGGAAGGAGGGAAAGAAGTAAGGAGAGAAGGAAGGAATGGGGTAAGGAGAGAAGAAAGGAAGGAAGGAAAGGAGTAAGGAGAGGAGTAAGGAGGGAGGGAGGAAGGAGGGAAAGAAGTAAGAAGAGAAGGAAGGAATGGGGTAAGGAGAGAAGAAAGGAAGGAAGGAAAGGAGTAAGGAGGGAGGGAGGGAGGAAGGAAGGAAGGGAGGAAGGACGAAACGAACGAACGAAAGTAGTAAGGAGAAAGAGAAGAAGGAAAGTAGTAAGGAGGGAGGGAGGAAAAGAGGAAGGAAGGATGGAAGGACGGAAAAGAGTAAAGAGAGAAGGAAGGAAGGAAAGGAGTAAGGAGGGAAGAAAGGAAGGAAAATAGTAAGGAGGGAAGGAGGAAGGAAGTAAGAAGAGAAAGAAGGAAGGAAAGTAGTAAGGAGGGAAGGAGGAAGGAAGTAAGAAGAGAAAGAAGGAAGAAAGGAAGGAAAGGAGTAAGGAGGGAAGGACTCAAAAGAGACGGGGTCAATTTGGGGTCGGGGTCAACTAATGCTTATCTGAAGATTATATGGAGGCTTCACCCTTCACCAAAGGAAGTGGATATCATCATCATTTCAGTTTGACTCTGTATACCATTGGAGCTTCCATCTTCTCTTCCTTCCTTCCTTCCTTCTTCCTTCCTTCCTCTTTTCCTTCCTTCTTCCTCATTTCCTTCTTCCTCCCTCCCTCCTTTCCTTCCTTCCTTCCTTCTTCCTCCTTTCCGTCCTTCTTCCTTCCTCCCTCTTTTCCTTCCTTCTTCCTCGTTTCCTTCTTCCTCCCTCCTTTCCTTCCTTCCTTCCTTCTTTGGTCCCTTCCTTCCTTCTTCCTCCCTCCTTTCCTTCTTTCCTTCCTTCCTTCCTTCCTCCTTTCTTTCCTTCTTCCTCCCTTCCTTCTTCCTTTCCTTCCTTCTTTCCTCCCTCCCATCCTTCCTTCCTTCTTTCATCCCTTCCTTCCCTCCTTGAATGAAGATGAGTTTGACACCTCTGATCTGATGCTCATCTGAAGATTATATGGAGATTATATGGCTTCATCCCTCCAAAGGAAGTGGATATCATCATCATTTCAGTTTGATTCTGTATATATAGTTAGATGTTTGAGCCTCGAGTTGCTGCTTATGATCGGCGCCATCCTCCCTTCCTTCCTTCCTCCTTTCCTTCCTTCCTTCTTCCTCCCTCCCCCCTTTCCTTCCTTCTTTCCTTTACTCCCTTCCTCCAGTTTTCCTTCCTCCCTCCTTCCTTCCTTCCTCCTTCCTTTCCTTCCTTTCCTTCCTTTCCTTTCCTTTCTCGCCAGGATCTTCACGCTCTGGAAACTTACTAAGAAGTCTTTTTAGTCTTTTTAAAATTCCCCTTTTGGTGTATTTCCTGTTGAATACTGAAACCAATAGAGGTAAATCTGTGCTAGCATTCATCATCACACAGCACACACAGAGTTGTTAAAGTCCTCAAACCAAAATGTTTTGGACTGGAACTTTTGATTTTCACGGTGGAGCTTGATGAAAGATTATTGATTACAAAAAGTTACTGCAATAAATCATGTGCGTGGGGGGAAGGGGGGGGGGGAGTGGGGGGAGGGGGATTCATTTATCCACCAAATTTCACGGCAAGCTGTGGCAAATTCATCTCATTTGTAAAAAAAAAAAAAAAAACATTTCCAAATATTTTCAGTCCAGACCAAAACGGTGGGCCGGCCGACAGACCAACAGACCAAAATTGCCATCTCGACGAGAGCTCTGCCACCGGCATAGCAATTAAAAACAGATGGTTGGAAAGATAATTAATAAAAGCAAGACTGCATTTTTTTTTTTTTTTTTAGTTAGCTGACATTGGCTATTATGTTGTGTTGGATATAGTTATGATAATTTCTCTACAAGTCAAATGTTATTTTTTCCTATAACATTCGTTAATCTAGCACATTTGTCACTCGTTTTGAGGCTCATTTCTCTTCGGCCTGTGTGTGTGTGTGTGTGTGTGTGTGTGTGTGTGTGTGTGTGTATTTTGCAGTCTGTCATAGGCTACTTTTGGGGACAAATTTGCAGACTTAAGACCAGTTAATTGAGGACAGCTTGTCGAAAATTGCAGACAAAAATCCATTCCTCCAATTGGTAAATCCTAGATTTTTGGGTCAGTGGTTAAAGGTAAAGGTCAAAGGTCAGGGTAGTAGTAGTAGTGGGTTATGATTATGGTTAGGGGGTAAGCCTTCAGGAAATGAAAGTAAGTCTATGTAATGTCCCCAAAAGTGACCATGATGTGATGTTGCGAGTGTTTAAAAAGAATGTGGTGGGAATATTTGTGTATGTATGGATGCACGCTGTGTGTGTGTGTGTGTGTGTGTGTGTGTGTGTGTGTGTGTGTGTGTGTAGATGTGATCCTGGTACCTCAGCTGGTATTGTTTAGCAGGAGAGGGTGTAGTCAGACCCTGTGACTGATCTTTCAACACCTTTACAACACACACACACACACACACACACACACACACACATACATATACAACACATGTACATGCTAAGGGCACGGGGTCACACACAGGACTGCTTGTGTGTGTGTGTGTGTGTGTGTGTGTGTGTGTGTGTCTTCATTAAAAAAGGCCACAGTGGGTGGAGTTTACCCCATGTAATGATACTTCGCTCCAGGCTAAATTCATCCACTTAGAAGATGTTTACTGAAATTAGGAGACCAAAAAAAAAGAAAGGTCTGCATGGTGAAGCATGTTTTATTTGTCCTCTCAAGTTTCATGTGTACTGTTTAAAAATGTTTTCTCGGTCAGAAAGCAGAAAAATGGAAGCGTGTAGGATAGGGGGAAGGGATGAGGAATGGAGGAAGGAAGGAAAGGAGTAAGGAGGGAGGGAGAGAGGGAGTAAGGACGGGCGGAAAGAAGGAAGGAAGGAAGGAAGGAACGAACGAAAGTAGTAAGGAGGAAAAGAGGAAGGAAGGAAGGAGGAAAAGAGGAAGGAAGGAAGGAAAGGAGTAAGAAGGGAGGGAGGAAAAGAGGAAGGAAGGAAGGAAGGAAAGGAGGAAGGAACAAACGAAAGTAGTAAGGAGACAAAGAAGGAAGGAAGGGAGTAAGGAGGGAGGGAGGAAGGAAGGACTGAGAGAAAGAAGGAAGGAACAAACGAAAGTAGTAAGGAGGAAAAGAGGAAGGAAAAGAGGAAGGAAGTAAGGAGAGAAGGAAGGAAGGAGGAAAAGAGGAAAGAAGGAAGGAAAGGAGTAAGAAGGGAGGGAGGAAAAGAGGAAGGAAGGAAGGACGGAAGGAAGGAAAGGAGTAAGGAGGGAAAGGAGTAAGGAGGGAGGGAAAGTAGTAAGGAGACAAAGAAGGAAGGAAGGAAGGAAGGAAGGAAAGGAGTGAGGAGGGAGGGAGGAAGGAAGGAAGGATGGAAGGACGGAAAGAAGGAACGAACGAAAGTAGTAAGGAGGAAAAGAGGAAGGAAGTAAGGAGAGAAGGAAGGAAAGAAGGAAGGAGGGAAAGAGGAAGGAAGGAATGAAGGACGGAAGGAAGGAAAGGAGTAAGGAGGGAGGTAAAGTAGGAAGGAGACAAAGAAGGAAGGAAGGGAGTAAGGAGGGAGGGAGGAAGGACGGAAAGAAGGAAGGAAGGAAGGAACGAAAGTAGTAAGGAGGAAAAGAGGAAGGAAGTAAGGAGAGAAGGAAGGAAAGGAGGAAGGAAGAAAAGAGGAAGGAAAAAAGGAAGGAAAGGAGTAAGGAGGGAGGGAGGAAAAGAGGAAGGAAGGATGGAAGGAAGGAAAGGAGTAAGGAGGGAGGGAAAGTAGTAAGAAGACAAAGAAGGAAGGAAGGAAAGGAGTGAGGAGGGAGGGAGGAAGGAAGGAAGGAAGGACGGAAAGAAGGAAGGAAGGAAGGAACGAACGAAGGTAGTAAGGAGGAAAAGAGGAAGGAAGTAAGGAGAGAAGGAAGGAGGAAAAGAGGAAGGAAGTAAGGACGGAAGGAAGAAAGGAGTAAGGAGGGAGGGAAAGTAGTAAGGAGACAAAGAAGGAAAGAAAGAAGGAGGGAAGGGAAGAAGGATGCAAGGAAAGGAAAGAAGGAAGGAAGGATGGAAGGAAAGATTGACAGATGGAAGGAAGGAAGGAAGGAAGGGAGTAAGGAGGGAGGGAAAGTAGTAAGGAGACAAAGAAGGAAGGAAGGAAGGAAGGGAGTAAGGAGGGAGGGAGGAAAGAAGAAAGGAGGAAAAGAGGAAGGAAGGAATGAAGGACTGAAGGAAGGAAAGGGAGTAAGGAGGGAGGGAAAGTAGTAAGGAGACAAATAAGGAAGGAAGGGAGGAAGGAAGGAAGGAAGGAGGGAGGGAGGGATGACGATGATACTTCCCTCCAGGCTAAATTCATCCACTTAGAAGATGTTTACTGAAATTAGGGAAGAAAAAAAAAAAAGAAAGAAAGGTCTGCATGGTGAAGCATTTTTTATTTGTCCTCTCAAGTTTCATGTGTACTGTTTAAAAATGTTTTCTCGGTAAGAAAGCAGAAAAATGGAAGCGTGTAGGATAGGGGGAAGGGATGAGGAATGGAGGAATGGAGGAAGGAAGGAAGGAAAGGAGTAAGGAGGGAGGAAGGAAGGAAGGAAGGAAGGAACGAACGAACGAAAGTAGTAAGGAGGAAAAGAGGAAGGAAGTAAGGAGAGAAGGAAGGAAAGGAGTAAGGAGGGAGGGAAAGTAGTAAGGAGACAAAGAAGGAAAGAAGGAAGAAGGGAAAGGAGTAAGGAGGGAGGGAAAGTAGTAAGGAGACAAAGAAGGAAGGAAGGAAGGAAGGGAGTAAGGCTAAATTCATCCACTTAGAAGATGTTTACTGAAATTAGGAGACCAAAAAAAAAAGAAAAGAAAAGAAAGGTCTGCATGGTGAAGCATGTTTTATTTGTCCTCTCAAGTTTCATGTGTACTGTTTAAAAATGTTTTCTCGGTCAGAAAGCAGAAAAATGGAAGCGTGTAATCCATTTTTTCAGGGCTGAGGTGGAATTCGGCGTCACGATAAACATATTTGAAAAAGAGAAGCATCTCAAATCTTTATTTGGGCGAGGCCTCCGAGACATTTGAATGACTCCCTTTAAAACAACTGAAACCTCTCGTCGATCACGAGGCTGCAAAACTGAATCATCAATAAAATAAAAGTCACCGGAGACTTCCTGGAAAGATCTGAAATTCAACATGGATGTCAAACATGCGGCCCGTGGGCCAGAACCGGCCCACCAAGGCATCCAATCCGGGCCCACTTTCCTTCCTGTCTTCTTTTCCTTCCTATACCCTCCTGTCATCTGTCCTTCTTTCCTTTCTCCCTTTCTTACTTCTTTTCTTCTATTTCCTTCTTTCCTTCCTTCCTTCCATCTTTCCTTCCTGTCTTCTTTTCTTTCCTTCCCTCCTGTCATCTGTCCTTCTTTCCTTCCTCCCTTTCTTACTTCTTTCCTTCTTTGTTTCCTTCCCTTCATCCTTCCTTCCTTCCATCTTTCCTTCATCTTCTTTTCCTTCCTTCCCTCTGTCCTTCCTTCCTTCCTTCCATCTTTCCTTCATCTTCTTTTCCTTCCTTCCTTATCCCTTTTTCCGTCCTTCCTTCCTTATCCCTTTTCCTTCCTTCCTTGTAATCTTTTCCTTTCTTACTTCTTTCTGTCTTTGTTTCCTTCTCTCCATCCTTCCTTCATCTTCTTTTCCTTTCTTACTTCTTTCTGTCTTTGTTTCCTTCTCTCCATCCTTCCTTCCATCTTTCCTTCATCTTCTTTTCCTTCATTCCTTTTGTCTTTCCTTCCCTCCTTCCTAATCCCTTTTATTTATTTATTTCCTTATTTCTTTCCTTCCTTCCTTCCTTCCATCCTTCCTTCCTTCCGTCCGTCCATCTTGTTATTGATCCAGCCCACATGAGATCAAATTTGGCTGTATGTGGCCCTTAAATGAAAATGAGTTTGACCAATTTCTTACAAAGTGGCTGCAACAAGATTTCTATTTCAGCAGATCTCATCACACTATTCCAAATAAAAGGTGGAGGAAGAGAAATGATTCACATGAGAAGCTTGATTCTTATCTTCTTATTGTGAAGTTATGAGGGCTGTACAACATCTTGGCAGTCTACAGCGTGCGCATAATGGAGTTATCTTGTAGTTCATCTTCAAAAAAAAAAAAAAAAAAAAGCAGCAGCTGCAAGCATGTTTTGTTTTATTCATTCAATCAAGAATCGATTCTTAATCAAATCAGACACCAAGAATCAGAATCAAATCATGAGATTCCCAAAGATTCAACCCCCCCCCCCCCCTCCCCCCCGACTCCACTAACTCCAAGAGGAAGAAAAAGCTAATTTAAACTCTCACTGACATTTTGTAATGATGCAACTTGAATTGAATTTGCTTCGAAATGGTTTTTAACAGCCTTTAATGAACACTGACACCCAGAAGTCACCGTGGGTTACTCGTCACCAGCTGTGGACAGTTTTAGACACTCTAGTTTATTTCAGAAAGTAAGTTACGATGAAATGAGTAAAAGGGCTGCTGGGCTGGTAGAAGTTCATGAAATCAACCATTAACTTCACAAAAGGGTCCAAATGTCCATCGCACCTTTTTTTTTATACTCACGAATGACAACTTTGTTACTAAGCACGGGTCGTCTCCTATTAATAAAATAAAAGGCTGTTCATGTAAAGAGTGTTTTTAATGTAATGTCCGCACTGGAGGAAGTTTATAGAGATTTGTATTGGCGTAAACTTGATCTACTGCAGAGGTGTCAAACTCATTTTCAATCAAGGGTCACATACAGCCCAATTTAATCTCATGTGGGCCGGATCATTAAAAAGAAGGAAGGAAGGAAGGAAGGAAGGAAGGAAGGACAGGTGGAAGGAAAGAAGGAAGGAAGGGAAAGAAGACAGGAAGGAAGGAAGGACAGGTGGAAGGAAAGAAGGGAGGAAGGGAAAGAAGACAAGAAGGAAGGAAGGACAGATAGAAGGAAGGAAGGAAGAAAAAGAAGACACGAAAGAAGGAAGGAAGCAAGGACAGGTGGAAGGAAGGAAGGACAGATGGAAGGAAAGAAGGTAGGAAGGGAAAGAAGGAAGGAAGAAAAAGAACACAGAAAGGAAGGAAGGGAGGAATAGGGAAAGTGGGCCGGATTGGACTACTTAGCGGGCCGGATCTGGCCCACGGGTCGCATGTTTGACACCCCTGATCTACAGAAACTGTCCAGATTTCATTAAACTGCCTAGCTTTCCACATTGCTTGGTTTCATAAACCCCCTCTGGAAGGGTCTCAGGACAAGTACAGCGGACACAACTCGGTTCCCCACATGATTTTATTGCTTTTATTATTCCCCAAATAACACACTTATCCTTACACACTTAATTTTAACTTAGAAATATTACCACTATTGTTCCTTACTCACCGACAAGCGTACCAGTCCTGATAATTAGTGTAATGACAAAAATGAAACTTAAGCACCTGCCCTTAGTAACATACAGCACATGCCCCCCCCCCTCCCCCACACCCCCTCCCTCACAGAAACTGCCTATACTGGAAAGTCCTACAGAAACTTTGATTGACAGGTGTTTTCTGGAGGCAGGCACCAGAAGTCTTCAAAAAAAAAAAGGAGATAAAGTCTTGATCATTAGACCAAACCTATACTGTAGTCAGTGAGGAGATGAATGGAAAAAGTGAAATCAGTCATCCAGTGGTCATTATAAAGTCATACGGCTGAAACCTCAGAACGCTACTTTCTCTGTTACCCCGCTGCCGAAAGATAAGCAGCTCACGTTCTCTTTCCCTTGCACTACAGTAACCCCTCTCTCTCTCTCTCTCTCTCTCTCTCTCTGTCACACATATATGACCCCTCAGCTTTAGGGGGGCGAGGCGAAAAGAGGGGAACTCTTTTCCATAGACGTCAGAGAGCTAACACAGTACCCGCAATCACACACACACACACAATCACACATGTACGAGCACACACTCTGAACAGGGGGAAGAGCATGTTTGTGGTTAGCGCTGAGGAATTACCATGAGCTTATTCCGTCATTTGCCAAAGCTCGGGGGGTAAGGAGGAATAACTCCACCAAAACACCAAAAACCACAATAAAGCATTTCTGCTGAGCGAGTGAGAGAAAAAGAATGGAATGGAAAAGAGGGGCGGGAGAGGCAGCGAGAGGCCGAAAAAATGACAAAAACACAACCAGCATCTGACCCTGGAGGATGGATGGATGGATGGATGGATAGATAGATGGATGGATGCAAGGAAGGGGGCAAGGAAGGAAGGAAGGGAGGGAGGATGCAAGCAGTGACTACACGACCTCCAGTGGCCGATCAAGGTAAACATCAAAAATATGTTTTTAGACATTTCATCACTTATTTCCTCTTCAGAATCTATCTTCCTGTTATATTAGTTTAACCCTCCTGTTGTCCTCAAGTCAAGGAATGAAGTTAGGAAGGGAGGAAGAAGGAAGGATAGAAGGAAAGAAGGGAGGAAGAAGGAAGAAAAGGAGGGTTAGGGGTTAGGGTTAGGGAAGGAAGGGAGGGAGGAGGGAAGAAAAGAAGGACAGAAGGAAAGGTAAGAGGGAGGGATAGAAGGAAGGAAGGGAGGAAGAAGGAAGGAAGGGAAGGAGGGAAGGAAGGGAGGAGGGAAGAAAAGAAGGACAGAAGGAAAGGAAAGAAGGAAGGTAGGAAAGAGTGAGGGAGGGAGGGAGGGAGGGAGGGAGGGAGGGAGGAAAGAAGGACAACGGGAAGGAAGGAAAGAAGGAGGGATAGAAGGAAGGAAGGGAGGAAGAAGGAGGAAAAGGAGGGAGGAAGGGAGGAGGTAAGAAAGGAAGGACAGAAGGAAGGAAGGAAAGAGGGAGGGAGGGAGGAAAGAAGGACAAAGGGAAGGAAGGAAAGAAGGAGGAAAAGGAGGGAGGAAGGGAGGAGGTAAGAAAGGAAGGAAGGAAAGAGGGAGAGAGGGAGGAAAGAAGGAAAAAGGGAATGAAGGAAAGAAGGAGGGATAGAAGGAAGGAAGGGAGGAAGAAGGAGGAAAAGGAGGGAGGAAGGGAGGAGGTAAGAAAGGAAGGACAGAAGGAAGGAAGGAAAGAGGGAGGGAGGGAGGAAAGAAGGACAAAGGGAAGGAAGGAAAGAAGGAGGAAAAGGAGGGAGGAAGGGAGGAGGTAAGAAAGGAAGGAAGGAAAGAGGGAGAGAGGGAGGAAAGAAGGAAAAAGGGAATGAAGGAAAGAAGGAGGGATAGAAGGAAGGAAGGGAGGAAAAGGAGGGAGGAAGGGAGGAGGGAAGACAGGAAGGACAGAAGGAAGGAAGGAAAGAGGGACGGAGGGAGGAAAGAAGGAGGGATAGAAGGGAGGAAGAAGGAAGAAAAGGATGAAGGAAGGAAGGAAAGAGGGAGGGAGGGAGGGAGGAAAGAAGGAGGGATAGAAGGGAGGAAGGAAGGAAGGAACAGTCAAAACAGACGGGGTCAATTTGACCCGGGAGGACGACAGGAAGGTTAAAGACAGCTGGGTGCCATCTTTACATAAAAAGGATATTCTGAATTTGCATGAAAAAGAACTTCATAATTACACAGCCTGTGAAACCAGCGCTGTAATTATCGTCTTTTGTGGCTTCGAGAAAGATTTTCTGAAATCTGAGAAAATGACGAGAGAGAGAGAGAGAGAGAGAGAGAGAGAGAGAGAGACAGAGTGAGAGAGAGAGAGAGAGAGAGAGAGAGAAGAGTATGAAAGACTCGGGCAAACAGTCAGAGAAGGTCAAACCAAAGATTGTTGCAGTATGTCTGCGTCATCTGCAGGTCGTGGTATAATAATCACGACTCTTTGACAAGTCCAGTCGCTCTGTTCTCAATGCTTGGGGCATTATGGGAAGAGAAGGAGACAGTTTTTGGAGTTTGACTTGTAGTAAGGACTTCAGGGGGCAAACAGGTGACATCTTGATTAACGTCTGAATCTCTGTATGCCAGTGTAATGGTAATTTCAATTTATACCCAACCTCCCATCGTCTCACCAAGATGTCAGACTTTTAAATGGGAGGAAGAAAGAAGAAAAGGAGGGAGGAAGGAAGGACAGGAGGGAAGGGAGGAGGGAAGAAAAGAAGGACAGAAGGAAAGGAAGGAAGGACAAAGGGAAGGAAGGGAAGAAGGAGGGAAGGGAAGAAGGACAAGGACGCAAGGAAAGGAAGGAAGGAAGGTGCAAATGTACCTAAAATGTATGCAAGTGTAATGGTAATTTCAACTTCTTTGTAAGACACCCAACCTTCCACCGTCTCACCAAGATATCAGACTTTTAAATGGGAGGAAGAAAGAAGAAAAGGAGGGAGGAAGGAAGGACAGGAGGGAAGAAAAGAAGGACAGAAGGAAAGGAAGGAAGGACAAAGGGAAGGAAGTGAAGAAGAAGAAGAAGGACGCGAGGAAAGGAAAGAAGGAAGGAAGGAAAGAGGGAGGGAGGAAAGAAGGATAATGGGAAGGAAAGAAAGAAGGAGGGAAGGGAAGAAAGACGCGAGGAAAGGAAAGAAGGAAGGAAGGAAAGAAGGACAAGGACGCAAGGAAAGGAAGGAAGGAAGGAAGGAAGGAAGGAAGGAAGGAAGGAAGGAAGGTGCAAATGTACCTAAAATGTATGCAAGTGCTGAATCTCTGTATGCCAGTGTAATGGTAATTTCAACTTCTTTGTAAGATACCCAACCTCCCACCGTCTCACCAAGATGTCAGACTTTTAAATGGGAGGAAGAAAGAAGAAAAGGAGGGAGGAAGGAAGGACAGGAGGGAAGGGAGGAGGGAAGAAAAGAAGGACAGAAGGAAAGGAAAGAAGGAAGGAAGGAAAGAGGGAGGGAGGGAGGAAAGAAGGACAATGGGAAGGAAAGAAAGAAGGAAGGAAAGAAGGACAATGGGAAGGAAAGAAAGAAGGAAGGAAAGAAGGACAATGGGAAGGAAAGAAAGAAGGAGGGAAGGAAAGAAGGACGCGAGGAAAGGAAAGAAGGACAAGGATGCAAGGAAAGGAAGGAAGGAAGGTGCAAATGTACCTAAAATGTATGCAAGTGCTGAATCTCTGTATGCCAGTGTAATAGTAATTTCAACTTCTTTGTAAGACACCCAACCTCCCACCTTCTCACCAAGATATCAGACTTTTCAATTCACAGAATTTCCATGACAGCCAGCATGTCTTGGATAACCATAAAGGGCATTTGACACTCTAAAAAGCTAGATCAGATAAAAGATAAGGGTGAGTCTTGAAACCGGCTCCAACCAGAACTAAATATCTAAAGGAGGACTATTTGTAATTTTTATGTTGTTTTCTGCGCTGTGGTATGAAAGAAGAGCTTCCTGGCACCACTGTAACAGAATAAATTCAATAAAGCAACAGAGACTAGCAACTTATTTTATTCATCACTACTTATTTCTGTCTGTATGACATCTCTCATGTTTGCTACATGCCTCCAACATGATGCAACGCTATGCAACCGCTGTGTGTTTCAGATAAAAGTCAGGATATCTTGGCCTGTGCGGCTTCAAATTTGACTGTTATTTTTTATCCGTCTCTCTCACAAGCATCCCAAATTCATATCATTATTATTTTTCTCATACAGTTATCATGATATGTGGAATTAGACTATCAGGTATTTGAGTCTTGTCCGATTGGTTATTCACCTGCTGTTTCTCCCATTGTCCAGTTGAACCAGTCCAATAGTGCCCTCCATTGCCATGGCAACCCCGAGAATCACAAGTTCAATAGCTAAGAGATATGGTCAAGTATCAACAGGATAAAAATGCATTAAAACAAACTCATCAAGAGGAACCAGAAAGTTTGCTACAAGTGCCAAATCTTCACCAAGCATACATATGTGACCAATTAATAGCCACTAAAAGGATTTGAGGTACAAATTGGATTCCCCTGCAGAGGTTAATCTTTAATTAGACCTGTTTGACCCTTTCCCAACCAGCAGAGAAACTGATTACTTGTGGGTTGACTTAGTTCTGCATCCCAGATTCATATAATTATTTTTCTCATACAGTTATCATGATATGTGGAGTTAGATTATCAGGCATTGACAAAAAAAAAGGAGTCTTGTCCGATTGGTTATTCACCTGCTGTTGCTCCCATTGTCCAGTTGAACCAGTCCAGTAGTACCTTCCATTGCCATGGCAACCCTGAGAATCACAAATTCAATAGCTAAGAGATATGGTTAAGTATCAACAGGATAAAAATGCATTAAAACAACCTCATCAAGAGTGCCAAATCTTCACCAAGCATACATATTTGACCAATTAATAGCCACTAAAAGGATTTGAGGTACAAATTGGATTCCCCTGCAAAGGATTTGAGGTACAAATTGGAGTTTGTTCATCTTTAATTAGACCTGTTTGAACCTTTCACAGCCAGCAGAGAAACTGGTTACTTGTGGGTTGACTCAGTTCTATCATCCTTAGTGGACAACAGGGGTAAAACTACAGATGGAGATAAAGTAGAGGAATAAACGAAGGAGAGAAAGGCATTCACTGAGCCATTCATTGTACTGTAGAAAACCAGAAATAGCAGTTTGACATGTGCGCCAAACAGCGAAGAAAAAGTTCAAGTCGCTGAAAGAAACTCTGGTAAAAGTTCAACTGCTCCGACAAGGACGGCAATTATTGCTTCTGCCATGTCTTGTGTGTCCCTGCTGTGCTGCTGGATAATAATAAAAAAGCGGCGAGATCATAAGAACAAATTACTTTTCTGACAGGACAATCACAGTGAGAAAATGTTAAAATGAAGGTGCTGAAAGATGGATGACACCACGATGAAAGATTGAATATAGAGAGAAAAAACAGGAGAGTAAATTAAGAGATCTAGTGTCTTACATAGGAGTTTATCTCATACTCAAACAACAGTTGACATCATGTTTCTGTCAATTGAATGTCATAACTCTACTATTCATGTTCCTTTTCAAATCGCACCTGCTCATTCCTACTTCATTTTTGCCAGTGCTTCATCATCGTCAAGGTATTCTTTTTTTTTTTTTTCCAGCAACTTTTCCAGTAACTGATATAAATCCCCCGAAAACAAAAAGTCACGTTGTGCAGATTTCATCCAGCAGGAAGAATAATCCGTCCCCTTCTTCCCCCAACGAGGTGCAGAGAGAAAAATTATGAAACAGGGATGAGAGAACGAAAAAGGATGCATGCCAAAGGATGAGTGACGACGTGATTATAGAGAGAGAGGAAAGGTGGAGGATTGGGATGATAATGAAGCATCTGTACCGCCGCACCTGACCCCCGTTAATATCTGCAAACATGGCCGCCCGGACATCTATCGGTGATTGCGTCTGTCTTTGAATATCTATAACCGGCCTTCATCCCCCCTCGAGGAATCCGTCACGTCTTTCAGCGTCTTCCCATTTAGACACCTGGGGAAGACAATAACTGACGGACCACCTGGACGGAGATATTTAAGGATGGGCTGACGAGAGGAGTGAACAGACGGCTGAAAGAGTGATAGACAACGAAGTATCTTCTTTCCTTTCCTCCTTCCCTCCTTTCCTTCCTTATTCCTTCCTCCATTCCTCCTTTTCTCTTTCTTTCCTCTGTCCTTCTTTCCTACCTTCCTTCTTTCCTTTCCTCCCTTCTTCCTTCGCTCCTTCTTTCCTTCCTTCCTCCTTCCCTCCTTTCCTTCCTTCCCTCCTTTCTTTCCTTATTCCTTTCTCCCTTCCTTCTTTCCTCCCTCCCCCCGTCTCTCTTTCTTTCCTCTGTCCTTCTTTCCTTTCCTTTCCTCCCTTCTTTCCTTCTTCCTTCTTTCCTTTCCTTTCCTCCCTCCTTCTGGGGAAGACAATAACTGACGGACCACCTGGACGGAGATATTTAAAAGGATGGGCGGATGAGAGGGGTGAACAGACGGCTGAAGGAGTGATAGACAACAAAGTATCTCTGGTGGAGAACATTGGAAAGGTTCAGAGTTTGGAGATTAATCCTCGTGTCGTCCTCCCGGGTCAAATTGACCCCGTCTTATTCTTCTTTCCTCCCTTCCTTCCTTCCTTCCGTCTGTACTTCCTCCATCTCCCTTTCATCCCTCCTTCTTTCCTTCCCTCCTTCCCTTCCTTATTCCTTCCTCCCTTCCTTCTTTCCTCCCTACCTCCTTCTCTCTTTCTTTCCTCTGTCCTTCTTTCCTACCTTCCTTCTTTCCTTTCCTCCTTCCTTCCTCCCTCCTTTGCTTCTTCCCTCCTTTCCTTCCTTCCTTCCTTCCTCCCCCCTTCCCTTCCTTCTTCCTTCCTCCCTCCTTTCCTTCCATCTTCTTTTCCTCCCTTCCTCCATCCCCCTTTCATCCCTCCTTCTTTCCCTCCCTCGTTCTTCCCTCCCTTCTTTCCTTTCCTCCTTCCCTCCTTTCCTTCCTTATTCCTTCCTACCTTCCTTCTTTCCTTTCCTCCATTCTTCCTTCTTCCCTCCCTTACTTCCTTCCTCCCTCCTTTCCTTCCTTCCTTCTTCCTTCCTTCCTCCCTCCCTTACTTCCTTCCTCCCTCCTTTCCTTCCTTCTTCCTTCCTCCCTCCTTTCCTTCCTTCTTCCTTCCTTCCTCCCTCCTTTCCTTCCTTATTCTTCCCTCCCTTCTTTCCTTTCCTCCTTCCCTCCTTTCCTTTCTTATTCCTTCCTTCTTTCCTTTCCTCCTTTCCTTCCTTATTCCTTCCTACCTTCCTTCTTTCCTTTCCTCCCTTCCTCCCTCCCTTCCTTCCTTCCTTGACTCGACGACAACAGGAGGGTTAACTCCAAATTGCTCAGATCACACAGTCCTCAAATGCTCCGATATTCATTTTCTCTGATTTTAACCATTTCAGCTTCCTGTGTGCATATCTGACCTCTTTTCAACCACAAGAAACTGCTGCAGGAATCATTTTAGTAAGAGTTTTTGGAGAGCAGGACCCTTAAGTAAGGACTTTCTGGAGGAGTTACAGTAAATGTTATCTGGTCCAACACAAGTCTCAAGAGTGAGAGAAACTTAACAATCCTTGATTGCAAGCAAGCAGCGGTTTTCAGTGGTCAATATTAAAGATGAGGATGGGGCTTTTGTTTTATTTGAAGTGACAGTTGTAGCTAAAACACTGAAAACAATCAAAGTAGAAAGAGTAATAGCAAGTGAGAGTAAAATTAACCAGAAAGCACAAAGTCATCTTTTGTTTCTCCTTAAATAAACTATTAAAGTTGCACAATAGAAAGTCATTTTTCTTTTTTGGGGTTGGGGTTTCTTTGCAGTTCTTTAACCAAATTGACCCCATCTCTTTTGACTGTTCCTTCTTTCTTTCCTTCCATCTTTCCTTCCTTCCTTCTTTCCTCCTTCTTTCTTTAATTTTTCTTTCATTCTTCCCCCCCTTCCCTCTTTCTTTGCTCCCTCCTCCTTCCATACTTCCTTCCTCTTTTCCTCCCTCCCTCCTTCCTTCCTTCCTCCCTCCCTCACTTCCTTCCTTGCTTCCTTTCTCCTTTCCTCCCTTCCTTCCTTCTCTCCTTCCTCCCTCCCTCCCCCCTTATTCCTTGCCTTCCTGCTTTCCTTCCTTCCTTCCTCCTCCCTTCCTTCTTCCCTCCCTCATTCCTTCTCTCCTTCCTTCCTCCCTCCCTCCCTCCCTCCCCCCTTATTCCTTGCCTTCCTGCTTTCCTTCCTTCCTTCTTCCCTCTTTCTTTGCTCCCTTCTCCTTCCATACTTCCTTCCTCCCTCCCTCCCTACTTCCTTCCTCCCTCCCTTCTCTCCTTACTTCCTCCCTCCCTTCCTTCTCTCCCTCCTTCCTTCCTCTTCCCCCCCTGCCTTATTCCTTGCCTTCCTGCTTTCCTTCCTTCCATCCTTCCTTCCTTCTCTCCTTACTTCCTCCCTCCCTCCTCCCTTATTCCTTGTCTTCCTGCCTTCCTTCCTTCCTTCCTCTTTCCTCCCTCCCTTCCTTCCTTCCTTCCTTGACCTGAGGACAACAGGAGGGTTAAATTCAGTGGAAATACAAACATTAATATACTAAAGTCATGCCCCCCCCTGCCTCCCCCTCCTCTACAGTACATAGTTTACAATGCTGACCACAGAAACATAAAGTTGTCTGATGTCCAATCCATTAATTATTGGAGGGCCAAGCCATGACAAACACTGTTGCAGATGTTGTGTAGGAGCAGTTTGTCAAGTGGAAAAGCTCAATTTTATTAATTTATGACAGATTATAGTGTATAAAATAACTGTTTACTGCCACATTTCTCTTATTCTAAAGAGCTGAGAGTTTCTACTTACATCACAATTTAGGAAATGTTGGATCAAAAGTAACTTGCTGACATTAATTCATATAGCTTGTAGGGTTAAATCAAGTTTGTACCTGACATAACATGACCACAGCATATTGAAAATTATCCCTGTATCCAGACTTGTCTTGATGTGTGCCAATTTATTAAAAGAAAGGCAATAAACGATGGTCTATTCCATTAATTTTCCATAAAAGCCGCATTTGAAAATCATGCCTGCACATCATGATTTCCATTAATAAGTATGACGCCGTCTCTTCTCGAGGACTCGGTAATGGCGGCCGAGGTAATCCCGGGTAATTCTCCATTTAACAGCCCCCTCCAGGCAAAGTTCACCACCAGTAATTGCACATGTGGCATCAGGTCTCATCTTTAGGGGTGAAAAATTGAGACAACGAAAAGAAAATGGGGGAGATTTACTGTAAAGCTGAGGTCAGTTGGGTTTTATAACTTTCAAACAAGCACACACACACACACACACACACACACACACACACACACACACACACACACACACACACTATCAAGCCAGACAGATATGACATCATCGTGGTCTGTGATTCAATCGTCACCGGCGGCAACCGCGAGTCAAGCACATGACCGCAGCCTCATATATCAAGACCCCTGCAGTGTGTGCATGTGTGTGGAGACGCTGTGTGCTGTCTGATGATGAAGTGGAGGAGGGGGATCTGTCTGTTTGGAAAAGCTGACAGCTCTATCCATTCTTCTGTCCACACGCTCCTCTGATGCAGCTCATCCTCAGGAGAAAAACGACAAGAGATAGGGCTACAAAAATTCAGTACGGCAAAAAACGCCATCTAGTGGCCGTAGTAATGAATTACAATTATGATTACCCCAGGAGATGACGCAGTTCAAGTGACGTCAATATAAAGAAGACTTGATAAGATGATTTTGCCTTGTTGGGATGAGGCGGTTTATGTGGATGGTGGTGTACTGTTGCCATGACGACGAAGGTTGCATAACTGTAAGGAAATATGAATCCACATTTCAAGTGATAGTTTTAACCCGAACTGTGATTTTTTTTTTCTCCAAACCAAAAGGGTTTTTTTTTTGTGCTTATATCTAACCAGACCTGAACCACAGCGTTGTCACATCATATTTATTATATAACAGTGATTTGCAACGGATTTTGAAAGCTGTATATATCAGTCTTGTGGGTCATTATTACAGTTGTTAGATGGCGTAAATGTAGCTATGGGTTGATTTTTTCTATCAACCCTTTTTCTAATTTGATTGTCATTGAGTTTGTCCCTCCCTCTTAGTTAAATACAGTATTAACCATTTCTTCTATGAATCAATGTTTGAGTTTATGAACTTATTTACTTCCGTGCTTACATACCTTACATAGGCATTTACAATATACTAATCTGTGCTAACCGGACAGGTGTCATATTCAAGTAAACTTAGCGAGATATTGCGACAATGTGTCTCATCAGTGTGGGTCCTGGAGATGAGGGAGAGTAGCAGAGCCGACTGTCAATCAAAATTGTCAATCAACTTGCACACTGCAACATCAAAGCCTTCAAATCTTATCGAAGGAGCAATAATTTCTAAAATGAGCATTGGCTCACTTATTAGAGGACTTGAATTTGGTGATTGAGGCCATAGGAGATGATTGACCTGATTCATTTCGAGAGAGAAGTTGAAATGTTTTGAATGGGAGTCAATTGGAGCCAGTATGTAGCAGCTCTCTTTATTAACCCTCTTGTTGTCCTCGAGTCAAGGAAGGAAGTAAGAAGGAAGAAAGGAGGGAGGAAGGGAGGAGGGAGGGAGGAAGGAAGGAAGGAGGGAGGAAGGGAGGATAGGAAAAGAAAGAAGAAGGAAGGAAAGGAGGGGGGGAGGAAGGAAGAAGGGAGGAAAGGAAAGAAGGAAGAAATGTAGGAAAGAAGGACAGAGGAAAGAAAGAGAGAAGGAGGGAGGAAAGGAGAAAGGAATAAGGAAGGAAAGGAGGGAAGGAAGGAAAGGAGGGAAGAAGGAAGGAAAGAGGGAAGGAAAGAGGGAAGGAAAGAAGGAGGGAAGAAAGGGGGATGGAGGAAATACAGACGGAAGGAAGGGAGGAAAGAAGAATAAGACGGGGTCAATTTGACCCGGGACGACGACACGATATGGTTTCCAAGTCGTTTCTATGCAACTGTGCATTAAAACTTTAAATAATTTGTCCATTCATCCATCTTTCATATCATTGTTTCGTCTTTCTTCATATTTTAGTCAGTATTTCGTTTTATCTTGTATCTTTTATTATCGGAAAAAAAGGTTCTTAATTATTTCCCAACTGGTTTTCTCTGCATTATGGAAATGGAAGACATTACACACCCATCAATAACCTGACCATCACACTTGACCTCTTTGCTACATTAAGGAGAAACCTCTATTACATGTAATTTCATGGTCTCTGCGGCTCTCCTCCAACATAAAAACAAGCTTTATATGTTTTGTAGAAGTAAGCACAAGCCACTGCTGTACATTTTGTGTATGATGTCATCACTTCCTCGTGGCTCCAGCGACCTCCGATGAGCTGTAAATCACTCCAGCGAGCTCCCCCTGCTCTCTCTTGCCTCGAGTACAATGCGATCAATCCATCTCATAAATATCAAATACTGAATAATAAAAGCAGATTGTCAGACTTTCAAGCTGACCTCGACCCTCCACTTAGTCCTCGTACTGTGGGCCGGTTGATAAATTCAGTCTCTTTAGGCGATTACTGCCCCGCGGCGCCTCGGGTGACAGATGTTCTCCCTGACTCTTAGCACATGGCGTCATCAGATATTAACTCACAGGGACCTTAAAACACGTTTTAGGAGACAGGCTGTTTATGAGGTGCAATTTCTAATAATGCAATAAAAATATTTAATTGTCTTGGATGAATGCACATATTGGCAAAATGATAAACGTCAGTCATTTTTATGGATTATTAGGCTTAATATCTGTGATGTTATGTTTTGCTCTTAAGGTTTTAGTGGTTCCTATTGTCACCTGTCCAATTTCCACTTAAAGGATATGGCTGCCGATTTTTTTTTTTATATATATTTTATGTTGTCAACAACTCTCACGCAGAGCCAAACCAACAATGAACTTTTTATGAGTATTGTGTGTGTATCCAAAGCTCGATATATCGTAAAGTAGACCTCCGTTTTTAGTCCAAAAACTGTAGAAACACATTAATAATAACGGTGATCACATTTTCAGTCTCCAGAGAGTAGTTCTGTGTAAGGCGGTTGTGTTACGTATTATTATATTCATTGTACTGAAGTTCTTTGAGAGATTTACAGTGTGGTACTGTACAAAAGTCGAGAGGTTGTGATATGTAGCACAGCGAACTAGTGAAGCTCTTAAAAAAAAAAAGAAAAAAGAAACTTCACGAGTCAAAAAGACACTGAGTCAGGCAGAGTTCAGTGCAATATTTTTATTAAAATCAAGCCTCTCTTATTACGGTCCCTGGTCCTGGAATGATCTTCAATCCAGACTGAAACTAGAAACCCTTTAAATGATTTTAAAGGTAGGATACAAGACGTCGTCACTTCTAGCTGCCGTTGTTTAAGACTATGTTTACACGTGCCCGGCTATTTTCATAAACGGACATTTCACCCTCTCAGTTTACAAAAAAAACTGTTTCCATTTAAACTAACCTGTGTATCAATGCCATCAAGAGCATGCCAAACCTGTAGGTTGCAGTGTAGTGAGAAGCTCAAGCCCACGTTAGAATCCCGTATAGCAACAACAACAACGTCACTTAATTCTTAAAGATGGCGCCAGGAGCATTGTTTGTGTAGACGGACCAGGAGGTTGAGCTCCTCTTAAATGTTACACTGGATTTCCAAAATCTCCACTCAGGCCAGAGTTTTTAAAAAAGCATCGTTTTCAGGGGTGAATTCTCCGTTTGTGTCTAAACGGAGGGTGCAAACGATGGTTAATGTCTCCGTTTTTAAAAATAACCGGGTACGTATAAAAGGGGCCTCAATTGAACAATTAAGATGCACTTATTTACTCCTTCCTTCCTTCCTTCATTCCTCCCTTCCTTCTTCCTCCATTCGTTCCTCCCTTCCTTCTTTCTCCCTCACTTCCTCCTTTCCTTCCTTCGTTCTTCCTTCCTCCCTCACTTCCTCCCTTCTTCCTTCCTCCTTTCCTTTCCCCCTCCCTCTCTCCCTCCTTCCCTTTCTTCCTCCTCCTTTCCTCATTTCTTTTCCCCTTCCCTCCCTCCCTTCTTCCTTCCTTCCTTCCTTCCTCCCTTCTTCCTTCCTCCTTTCCTCATTTCCTTTCCCCCTCCCTCCCTCCCTCCTTCTCTCCCTCCCTTTCTTCTACCTCCCTCCTTTCCTTCTTTCCTTAAGAGATTAGTTAAATAAAGGTTTAAAATATAAAATATATAAAGACATTTTCTGTGCATAACAAGTAAACCAGGGCTGAATTGCAACTTGGATATTTTTATACCCATCCGAGGTTGAGCTTATCGGCCATGACTCTAACCATTCTCTCACACGCTACTCAACTACGGCTTTGAGTCTTGAACATTTTACTATAGAGCTCTAATACCTCCATGGCCAAAACCTAAGCCTTACTTGTGATGTCGTGATGACCTGAAGCATACGACAAAAAGTTAACCTAACAGTAATAACACAATGCGACGCCATCATTTTGTTTCCTCGGGTATTTTTTAGTATAATAGTGAAATAACGATTATACAGATATCTGGTTAATGTCCATAATGAATGATTATATAACTTTAATCAATACTATATTGATAATATCTGAACAGAACATGCTCAGTGAAGTCGGCCTTACAATGAACTACTCTCCGGAGACTGACAATGCGATCACTGTTATTAATCTTTGAGGCCATTTCTTAACAATTAACTAATAATTTAAAAAAAACATGTGACTCAGTGCAGTCGTGTGGCTCGCAGGCATGTTTTATGAGCTTTTGGATGACAGAGGAATGAGATATATCAGCTTTGGATACACACACTATGCTGCTTGTAAGTAGCATCAATTTATTGTTGGTTAAGGAAGAACATCAATAATGATCCGATAATTGATTTCAGGCAGAAAAACTCGATAATAAGTCAACACACAACCCTGAAATGCTACCAACTATATTATCTTAGTAAAAGTTTCCCTACATGCACCAACATTCATTTGGAGTCGAGTGCCAACCATAGACTGTATAAAAGAAATGGACGTAACATCCGTGACGTCACCCATTGGTTTGTGGACTGCTGCTCGGAAGCCAATAGTTTTGAATCTGAGCAGCGCCATCTTGAAAATTTGAGGTGCATGCTGGGAAAAATAAAAACACGGATTCTACTTATATGGGCATGAGGCGGGGCCATGGGCGGAGCGGGGGAGGTTGCTATGGTTGCGAGGGCTGGATCTCGAGGACATTGGTCAATCAACCTGTCAATCAGGACGTAGCCACGCCCTAATGCATACCCTGCTTTATCGTCAAATATAAAATCAGGGAGGCCAAAATGTCCCAAATGAACATCATACTGCATTGAAGAAGGCTTTAAACTAGCGACTGAGACCATAAACACATTTTGAAAACGTTTACTGAGGTTAGAAATCAAGTGAGAAGTTGGTGAATTCTCCATTGACTTGTATAGAGACGGTCGCCCCCTGGTGACCTTTTGATAGAATGCAGTTCTAGGTTACTTCCACGTAGGCTTCATTTCAGAGGACCAGAACTCCCCGCCTGGTGCTAACCTGATGAATTTAAGTCTTTGTAGCCTAGCTAATGAGGTTAGCTTGATCGATGCTAATCACTGTTTGACAGCAACCTCATACTGTAGCGTTACTCAGCAATTTTGTATATTAATGACATAAATTATGAGGAAGTATAGTGGATGTTACTTCACCCTCCTGTCGTCCTCCCGGGTCAAATTGACCCTGTCTGTTTTGACTGTTCCTTCTTTCCTTCGTTCTTCCCCTCCTTCCCTCTTTCTTTGCTCCCTCCTCCTTCCATACTCCTTTCCTTCCTTACTCCCTTCCTTCCTTACTCCTTTTCTTCCTTCCTTCCTTCATCTTGTCCTCCTCCTTCTTCCTTTCCTTCCTTCTCTCCTTACTTCCTTCCTCTTTTCCTTCCTTCCTTCCATCCTTGCTCATTCCTTCCTTCTTTCCTCCCTTCCTCCTTCCTCTTTTCCTTCCTTCCTTCTTCCTTTCTTCCTTCCTTCTTTCCTCCCTTCCTTCCTTCTTTCCTCCCTTCCTTCCTTCCTCATTCCTTCCTTCTTTCCTCCCTTCCTCCTTCCTTCCTTCTCTCCTCCTTCCTTCCTTCCTTGACCTGAGGACAACAGGAGGGTTAATATTGGAAAATGCTTAAAAAAGTTAAATCATAGCAAGCTAATAAATCTGAATGATTCGGAGAGAATTTGGTTGCACACAGCTGAAAATATAGGAGATAAATCATATTCCTCATGCTCTCTATTCCTTTTATTTGTCATTCTCTCCTTTAATTAATTAATTGAGTACCGTCTTTGTAGCCGCTTGATGCCCCACTTTCTTCACCTGGTTGCTATCTTTATTAATCTGACCCCTTTTTGTTGCACACAGTCGGTTTATGAGAGCTTTACTTTGCAGAAAAATGCTGTCAGCTGCTGCTAAAACAAGTCTGAGGAAAAGCACTGAGACTGACCGAGCAGTAAATGTGTCATAAAACCAAAACCGACGAGCGAAAGAGGCTAAAAAGCTCCGTAGAGTCCAGCAATATTAACACTTAAGTCATTTGATTTAGTGCCAATATAAAAAAAAAATAAAAAAAATATTGATTAGTGAAGCATTAGTGAGGCAAGTCAGTAAATCCCTTCTAGCTCGTTCCCGGAGTTGCAGGCTCCGTAGCTTCACCTCTGACCTTTGACCTCTGCTGGATCAGTCAAGTATCACCTTATTATCAAAAAAGTTGGCCGGTCCGTCTGCCCGAGCCGTTTGCTTTAAGTCTCTTCAGCTTTTATCAGGTTTCACACCCCGACAGCTGTTGAGTTTGAAACCAGCAGGGCGTCGTAGTCAAAGACGGGGCGTGTGTGTGTGTGTGTGTGTGTGTGTGTGTTAGTGTGTGTGTGTGTGTACAGCACCAGAATGTGTTTTACAGCCTGGGAAGGTACCGTCCTCGGGGCTCGTGTTGTTAGTGAAACACATTCTTCTCTCTTCTCATAATCACGCACAGACCTACAGTTCAACACCGGGGCAAGGCTCAAACACAGAAACACGCTGCTTTCATCACAGTTAACAAAAAAAAAAAAAAATCTCTTATTGATATCTTTTTCTCATTACTTTAAAAAATCTTTTTCTTATTAGCATCTTATACTATCCGATATTTTTGCTGGAGCATTTGTACACACGATAGCGGTATAATTTTCAAAGCGTGTCATGGTTTATATGCTTTGAAAACTATATTGTTATCTCCTGTGCCAATATTTAATAACATAATCTTGTTCCTTTACTTGAAGTGAGGTTCACCTTTTGTTCCCATGATCCTTTCTGAGCTGTGTTTATAGATTCATTTCTTATTCAATCAGGATGAAAGCTGCATTCACGATGAAGCTGCTGTCATAAAAAATGTGAAGTTTGGCATCTTTTTTTTTTTTTTTAGGACTGATAAAACTGAGATTGGAGCCTGAGAGCTCAGAAATGCAACTTTCTCTCAGTTCATTTCATTTAAATGTGAAAATATTGAAAAGAGGATAGGAGGAAGGAAAGGAAGGAAGGTAGGAAGAAAGGAAGGAGGGAGGGAGGAAGGAAAGGAGGGAGGGAGGGAGAGAGGGAGGGAGGGAGAAGGAAGGAAAGGAGGGAGGAAGGAAGGGAGGGAAGAAGGAATGGAAAGAAAGAAGGAAGGAAGGAGGGAGGGAGGGAGGGAGGGAGGGAGGAGGAAAGGAAAAGAAGAAAGGAAGGAAGGAAGGAAGGAAGAAGGAAGTGAGGGAGGAAGAAAGAAGGAAAGGAGGGAGGAAGAAGGAAGGAAGGGAGGAAAGGAGGAAGGAAGGGAGGAAAGGAGGAAGGAAGGGAGGAAAGAAGGAACCAAAAAGGAGGGAGGGAGGGAGGAAGGGAGGAAGGAAAGGAAGTGAGGTTCACCTTTTGTTCCCATGATCCTTTTTGAGCTGTGTTTATAGATTCATTTCTTATTCAATCACGATGAAGCTGTTGTCATAAAAAATGTGAAGTTTGGCATCTTCTTTTTTTTTAGGACTGATAAAACTGAGATTGGAGCCGAGAGCTTTCTTTCAGTTCATTTCATTTAAATGTGAAAATATTGAAAAGAGGAAAGGAGGAAGGAAAGGAAAGGAAGGAAGAAGGAAGGAAGGAAGAAGGAAGGAAAGGAGGGAGGGAGGAAGGGAGGAAGGAAGGAAAGGAGGGAGGGAGGAAGGGAAAGAAAGAAGGAAGGAGGGAGGGAGGAAACAAAAAGGAGGGAGGGAGGAAGGAAAGAAGGGAGGAAGGAAGAAGGAAGGAAGGAAGGGAGGAAACAAAAAAAGAGGAAGGGAGGGAGGGAGGGAGGGGGAAAGGAAAAGAGGAAAGGAGGAAGGAAAAGAAGCAAGGGAGGAAGTGAGGGAGGAAGAAGGAAGGAAAGGAGGGAGGAAGGGATAGAGAAAGGAAGGGAGGGAGGAAAGGAGGAAGGGAGGGAGGAAAGAAAGAAGGGAGGAAAGAAGGAAGGAAGAGAAAAAGACATAATATTTGCTGCACATCATCGAAGGTGGGTAAGTTAATATTTGTGTGAAGGTGAGATTTATGTTCTGACGTAAGGAGCGTGAAACACTTTCTGGTTTTTACAAGAGGAGAGGTTTCGAGGATGAGGATTTAAAAAGGCTCGTTTTGGCGATTGAACACCTTTTTCCACTTCCTGTAAGGTGCACAGCGGCTTTTCTCTTCCACTCATCCAGACTCCCAAACGAGTTCAATCAGTGTGTCGCGGTGAAGGAGGAAGGAAGGAAGGGAGGAAGTGAGGGAGGAAGACGGAAGGGAGGAAATGAGGGAGGAATAAGCAAGGAAAGGAGGGAGGAAGGGAGGAAGGAAGGAAGGAAGGAAGGAAGGGAGGGAGGAAGACGGAAGGGAGGAAATGAGGGAGGAATAAGGAAGGAAAGGAGGGAGGAAGGGAGGAAGAAGGAAGGAAGGAAGGGAGAGAGGAAACAAAAAGGAGGGAGGGAGGGAGGGGGAAAGGAAATGAGGAAAGGAGGAAGGAAAGGAAGTGAGGGAGGAAGAAGGAAGTGAAGGAGGGAGTAAGGGAGGAAGAAGGAAGGAAGGGAGGAAAGCAGGAAGGAAGGGAGGAAAGAAGGAAGGAAGGAGGGAGGGAGGAAACAAAAAGGAGTGTGCACAGCGGCTTTGCTTCCACTCATCCAGACTCCCAAACCAGTTCAATCAGTGTGTCGGCCTGAACGAGGAAACTATGATACCAGCAGAGCAATAACCTTAGTTTAATGGTTCCCAGTGGTCCCAGTGGTTCCAGTGGTTCCAGCAGGACTTCCCGCTGTGCTCCAGCCACTGCACCAGAACATGTCCGGTTATTGACTCATACATCGTGTAACCGGTAACGTTTCAATATCCTAAAAATGTCCGATAATAAAAACAGCTGTGAACATCTGTCTGCTGTGGCTTTGATGGGAGCGGTGAGAGCAGCAGTAAAATAAGGCGCCGTAAAAACCAAAACAATGAGCTAGAAGATGCTAAAAAGCTCCGAGAGGTGACGAGGACTGCAGAGTTACTTCCTGTATATTTAATCTATCATTATTATTATTATTATCAATATCTGTTTATTTATTTGTTAGTTTTACAGAGAATATAGAACAAGAAGGCACATATAAGGTAATTATAATAGCAATAATAATGATAATCAAATAGAAATACAGTAGATAAAAATATATATAATTAACTGTGAAAAAATAAGTAAATAAATAAAAATATATATATATAAATAAAATGAAATGAATAAATAAATAAATAATAATAATAAATTAAATAATAAAAAAAAAAATAATAATAATAATAATAATACATTAAATCATATAAATAAATAAAAATAATAAAAATAATAAAATTAATAATAATAATAATTTAAATACAAATAAATAAATAATAATAATAAATGAAATAATATAAATAAATAAATAAAAATAATAATAATAAAATAATAAATACTGATAATAAAATAATAAATAATAATAATAAAAATAAATAAATACAAATAATAATAAATTAAAAATAAACAAATCCTCTTATTCTATCTCTTTATTCCAGACATCTACTTCCATATCATTTCTTTCAAGGAAATTACAGAAGATCTTCCATTTTTTCCAAAACTTATCAATCTTGTTCTTTGAGGTATAGCTTATCTTTTTCTAAAGCAAGATAAAAACACATTCCCGACAGCCTTTAATCCATTAGTGATGTAAAAATATTCATTAGTGTATTAGTTTGCATGTATTATGGAAGAATAGACTTATCCATTCATTTATTCCATCACTGTTACTCAGCACATGCTTATCTACAAACCTAATTTAAGAGATTTAAAGCATTTTTAAGCTTTTTTTTAATGTTTCTACCTCAACGCACTCAAACGTCTTTGCAGAATGGACCGCATGTGTTCTTTAAACAAAAGCAGAGAAGAAGAAAAAGAGTTGTTCAGACTTCTCACCTCTCCCTCATCTCCCTCGCCTGTCGTCTTCTCCGAGGCCGTGAACCTGACAGGTGTGAAATTATACCTCCATATCCCACATTTCTCTCCTCCGCCTCTTCCCTCCATCATGCTCCCCTGACCTCAACACACACAACCACACACACACATCTGGCAGATGGTTAGTAAGAGTGCTGTGAGACTAGTGAGAGTCTCAGTGCGTTTAAATCTGACAGTTTGTGCCGTGTTTCGCTTGTAAAGTTTTATTTCCTCAGAAAGACACCAAACTCTGCACTGTGACCCTGAGATGATGATGATAATAAAATATATCTGTGAATAGATCCAATATTAAAAAGTAGCACCGCACCACACACACACACACACACACACACACACACACACACACACACACACACACACAGCTCAGGCTAACTGAAGCAAACTCATCTTGTGCTATCTTATTAAGCTAATGAGGTTAGCTTGATCGATGCTAGTCATATAGTATAGCTATTATAGAAAGGAAGGAAGGAAGGGAGGAAAGAATGAAAAGGAAGGAAGGGAGGAAGAAGGAAAGAAGGGAGGAAGGAAGAAGGAAGGAAAGGAGGAAGGAAGGGATGAAAGAAGGAAGGAAGGGAGGAAGGAGGAAGAAGGAAGGAAGGAAGGAAGGAAGGAGGGAAGGAAAGAAGGAAAGAAAGGAGTAAGGAGGAAAAGAGAAAGGAAGGAAGGAAAAGATGAAGGTAGGAGGGAAGGAAGGAAGGAAAAGATGAAAGGAGGAAGGAAGGAAAGCAAAGAAAGAGGGAAGGAAGAACGAAGGAAAAAATAAAGAAAAAGGAAGGAAGGCAAGAAAGAAAGAAGGAAGGAAGGAAGGAAGGAACAGTCAAAATAGACAGGGTCAATTTGACCCGGGAGGACGACAGGAAGGTTAAAGAAAAAGACGTAAGAACGACGAAGAACTCTGACTCTTCATCGATTTTAGGGAGATTAGTTAACGGAGGCTGACGCACGATTGCACGGGAGGGACACACACCCTCAACCCCCAACCCCGCCCCCCCCACCGCCACCCCCAACCCCCCTCCCGTAAAGCTCCCACGTCGCTCCCACCTAAAACAGGAAGACAATGATGGGAACACACACTACGCACTGACGCACACAGTGACACACACAGATCACATATACACATAATTGCACACAGTGACGCTCGCATGCATAAATACTTCCTCATGCAAATCACACACACACACACACACACACACACACACACACACTAGATTGCAGGGATAAACACAAGCGCTTTGTAAGCTCATGTGTGATCCGGTAATGTTCTCAGACTAGCGGCCTCCACTCGACGCTCTTTATCTGTCAATCACAGGCGGAGAGGAGAGAGAAGAGTGACGGCTGCTGAGCAAAGCAAAGGATTTCTGTTTAACTCTCTCTCTAAAAAAAAAAGAAAAAAAGAAATCCTTTCACCCCCCGAAGCCCAAAGTGTAAACTGTCTGATTTATTTATGTTGATAGAAAACGTACGTCACTGTTTCAGATGGAAAACGCTGCTTCATCACTACAGACGGGTGAAGAGAGTCCATGGAGGAGGATCTGAATGTGTAGAGTCACAGATATTTAACTTCCTGTCGTTCCTCACGGGTCAAATTGACCCTGTCTGTTTTGACTGTTCCTTCTTTCTTTCCTTCCTTCCTTCCTCTTTTCCTCCTTACTCCTTTCCTTCCTTCTCTCCTTACTTCCTTCATCTCTTCCTTCTTACTCCTTTCTTCCTTCATCTTTTCCTCCTTACTCCTTTCCTTCCTTCCTTCCTTCCTTCCTCCCTCCTCTTTTCCGCCTTACTCCTTTCCTTCCTTCCCTCTTCTTTTCCTCCTTACTCCTTCCTTCCTTCCTCCCACCTTCCTCCTTTCCTTCATTACTCCCTTCCTTCCCTAATTACTCTTTTTCCTTCCTTCCTTCCATCCTTCCTTCCTCCCTTCCTCTTTTCCTTCCTTCCTTCCTCCCTCCCACCTTCTTCCTTTCCTTCATTACTCCCTTCCTTCCCTCCTTACTCTTTTTCCTTCCTTCCTTCCTCCCTTCGTCCCTTCATCTTTTCCTTCCTTCCTTCCTTCATCTTTTCGTTCTTACTCCTTTCCTTCCTTCTCTCCTTACTTCCTTCCTCTTTTCCTCCTTCCTCCTTTCCTTCCTTCTCTCCTTACTTCCTTCCTCTTTTCCTCCTTCCTTCCTCTTTACTCCTTTCCTTCCTTCCTTTTTCCTTTCTTCTTTCTTTCCTCCTCCCTTCCTCCTGTCCTTCCTTGACCTGAGGACAACAGGAGGGTTCCACCTCAGCACTATTTCACCCTCCTTTCTTCTCCTATATTTTCCATTTCTTACAGTTTTCTCTCCTGCTCTCATTTCTCCATGGTGTGTGTATGAGTGTGTGTGTGTGTGTGTGTGTGTGTGTGTGTGTGTGTGTGTGTGTGTGTGTGTGTGTGTGTGTGTGTGTTTTAATTTATTCATGGTCTGGACTCCATGTGTCACACAGCTGCGCCACAACTTCACCAAAATCCTTGGCCCTCGCCTTGAATCTGCAGGCGTGGAGGTGGACTGGCTGCCGCGGCCGCTGTCCTCCCCTGAGTGTTAAAGCTTTGATCCTGCGGTCATTAAGACGTGAGATCACATGCCTCGACGGTGAGAGAGAGGGAGAGAGAAGGAGAGAGAGGGAGAGAGAGGGAGAGGCACGTCCCCCATCTGTCAAGAGGAGACGTGACAGGTAACAGGCAACAGTGCGAGTCGAGCAGGTGGACGTTTTCCTCTGACCTCGAAGGTTCAATTCCCAACTCGTGATGTAGTTTTTTCCTCCCGTGTTCCTTTTTCATTAAAGTTATGAGCATAATATTAATCCAGTGTTTAACAGCTGGGCTTATTGCTGCTGCTGGTTTTATGTCTCCTTTTATTTTATTATGTATATTTACTGTTCCTCTAGTTTTAATCCCATCAGTTATTTGCAGCTTTGTGAATTTGAATATTCGTCCAAATATCTAATTTTTTTTGCCTTTTTTTCTATAATCCCATATTTCAGGACACCCAAGCAGAAGAAAGAGAAAAGAGGAAGGGAGGAAGGAAGGAAGGAAGGAAGGAAGGTACGAAAGAAGGAAGGAAAGGAGGGAGGAAGAAGGAAGGAGTAAGGAGGGAAAGAAGGAGTAAGAAGGGAAGGAAGGGAGTAAGGAGGAAAAGAGGAAGGAAGGAAGGAAGGAGAGAAGGAAGGAAAGGAGTAAGGAGGAAAAGTTGAAGCGAGGAAGGAAGGAGTAAGGAGGGAAGAAAGGGAGTGAGGAAGGGAGGAAAGAAGGAAAAAGAAGGAAGGAAGGGAGGAAATAAGGAAAGAAGGGAAGAAAGAAGGAAGGAAAGGAGGGAGGAAGAAGGAAGGAGTAAGGAGGGAAAGAAGGAGTAAGAAGGGAAGGAAGGGAGTAAGGAGGAAAAGAGGAAGGAAGGAAGGAAGGAGAGAAGGAAGGAAAGGAGTAAGGAGGAAAAGATGAAGCGAGGAAGGAAGGAGTAAGGAGGGAAGAAAGGGAGTAAGGAAGGGAGGGAAGGGAGGAAGGGAGAAGGAAGGAAAGGAGGGAGGAAGGGAGGAAGAAAGAAGGAAGGAAGGAAGGAAGGAAAGAAGGAAAAAGAAGGAAGGAAGGGAGGGAGGAAGGAAGGGAAGAAAGAAGGAAGGAAAGGAGAGAGGAAGAAGGAAGGAGTAAGGAGGGAAAGAAGGAGTAAGAAGGGAAGGAAGGGAGTAAGGAGGAAAAGAGGAAGGAAGGAAGGAAGGAAGGAAAGGAGTAAGGAGGAAAAGATGAAGCAAGGAAGGAAGGAAGGAAGGAGTAAGGAGGGAAGAAAGGGAGTAAGGAAGGGAGGAAGGGAGAAGGAAGGAAAGGAGGGAGGAAAGAAGGAAGGAAGGGAGGAAATAAGGAAAAAGAAGAAAGGAAAGAAGGAAGAGAGGGAGGAAGGAAGGGAGGAAAGAAGGAAGGAAGGAATATATATATATATATTTACTCTTCTTCCAGTTTTAATCCCATTAGTTATTTGCAGCTTTTCTTCTATATATATCTATCTATCTATCCTTGTCCCATATTATTTGAGGACACCCAAGCAGAAGAAAGAGAAGCTGCTCTGATCGGATCATCCTGTATAAATAAAGCTTTTATTAATGAATGAAATGACTGGTGAAGGTTTTACATGATGATGTGTCTGACTCTTTGTTGTCTGAGCCGCCGACCAGAGAGAGTGAGTCCTGCTGAGTGCTATAAAAATAAGTCTGAATTTATTCACTCATCGAGTTTTAAGCACTTCCAATTTAACCGTTACCTTCATGAATAAATAAGCAGTGAATCACATCTCTCCATGTGTCTTTAACCCTCCTGTCCTCCTCCCGGGTCAAATTGACCCCGTCTGTTTTGACTGTTCCTTCTTTCCTCCCTCCCGTCTTTCCTTCCTTCCTTCCTTTTTCTTTATTTTTTCCTTCGTTCTTCCCCTCCTTTCCCTTTTTCTTTGCTCCCTCCTCCTTCTATACTCCTTTTCTTCCTTTTCTTCCGTCCTCCCTCCTTACTCCTTTCTTTCCTTCCTTCCTCTTTTCCTTACTTCCTTCCGTCTCTCCTTCCTTCCATCCTCCCTCCTTTCTTTCATTCCTTCCTTCCTTCCTTCCTCTTTTCCTTCCTTCCTTCCGTCTCCTTCCTTCCTTCCTTCCTTCCTTCCGTCTCCTTCATTCCTTCCTTCCCTTCTTACTCCTTTTTTCTTTCCTTCCTTCCTTCCTCCCTGCATCTTTTCCTTCCCTCCTTACTTCCTTCCCTCCCTCCTTACTCCTTTCTTTCCTTCCTTCCTTCCTTCCTCCCTTCATCTATCCTTCCCTCCTTACTTCCTTCCTTCCCTCCTTACTCCTTTCTTTCCTTCCTTCCTTCGTTTCCTTGACCTGAGGACAACAGGAAGGTTGTCCCTTGTATCATCCCTCTCTCTCTGTCTCTTTGTTTCTCCTCTACTCCTTAGTCTTTCCCCTCTTTCCCCTTTCCCCTCCTCCATCCCCTTACATTCACCCTCTTCTACTTCCACTTTCATCCTTTTCTTTTCACCTCCTCTTTCTTTCTTCCTTTCTTTCTTTTTTTTCTGTCTCTCCATCCATACAGTACAATACCCAGTCTGTGTGACTGAAATAGCCGCTCAGGTACAGTACTGGGTTTTCCATATGGCTCCCATTCACTCACTGTGGAGAAAGACTATATTGTAGCAAACTGGGCTGTAAAAACATAACAGGGGCGACTCTTAAAATATAATGAAAACCCCGCTCCTACGTTTACATCGCCTGAAGGAGTAGTTTCCCCCCGTGCTGTTGCGGAGACATCGTCGTGTAACTGAGAGCTCATTCAGAAGGTTTGATTGTGCTGAACATGAACTTCTTATTGGGAAAAAAAACTAATAAAACTACAATGTTGAGCATCTCTCAGAGCGTCTTTTAGCCAGGCAGACGTCAAGTGTACGGGTCAAATCTGTAAGGCTGTCGTCTACTGGTTGAGTCCAGATTCTCATTGGTTGGACAGTCGCTGTAATTACACCCGGACCCAGATTCAAAGCTTCCAACTAGAGACCAAACTGATATATAAAGTCAGTTGATAGGGGTCAGCCCGATGTACCCCCATTCCCTCCCATTAATATTAGGCCCTATGTTCCCTCAGCACAGGTATGGCCATTCCCAAAAGCACATAACATGTTTTTTTCGTAAATATACTGTAGACATGCTCCCAGCTGATACCATCAGACGATATTGACGTTTCACAGATATATCGGTATTGGTGTATGTTGTCCGATGTGTGCCGATATCTTTTTTGGGTTATATAAACAGCATTTAAAGTATATGTTATCTTGTCTTAATTCAGGTTTAATATATCCGTACATGTTTGTTTTTTGCTATGTGTTTTTTGTTATGTAGTTATTGTATTAAATATTTATAGTTAGTTCATTAAGTTAGTTATTTATAATTATTAAATTGAGTCGTTTATTGTTTCAGTGCATTGATATCATTTTATACAGCAAAGGTTTTTTTTTCACAAAATTATGAAATATCATGCCTTCATTACACATCTTTGTCACAAAGGTTTTTAAGGGATCATAGAAAAAAATGTATAAAATTACTCCTTATTATCGACATCGGCCCCAAAAATCTACTTCCAAACCCCCCCCCCCCCCATTCCCAACGATTTCAGTCGACCAAGATTGTCTTTGGTTTTTCACACAAAATAGGAAGGTGTGCTTTTCATTTTCTATAAAAAGATTGCCTACATAAAGTGATTCATATAAGTTAGATACATTTCAACAGCAAGAAGTTTTAATAAGGGGGGGAAATGCATGAAAAGCAGCAGATTACAACACAAATCTTGCTAGCACCTCCACATGAGCTTGTTAACGTTGTTCATGTTGTCCACATGCATGCTTAAGATCAGATTCAGGCTCAAACATGTGTCTATATATTTTAAGAAGTTTATAATATGAGTAAAAATCAAGAAAAATAATTGCAAACCTGAAGCTGGTGGAAGTGTGCCAACTTGTGGAAGCTAACTAATCAGAGATAAGACTTAAAACGGCTTGTTTCAGACAGAGGCTGAACTGAGGGGGGTTCATAAAGAGTCAGTATAAAGTTAAATAAAGAGTTTTTTGGACTGCAAATCATGCAAAGATATTCCAGTAGAGGCCCATAATATAAATATACAACCTGGAAATGTGCATGATACTTCCTCTTTAAATAAACCTGAAAGCTGTTAGCATTGGAATAAATGTATATACAAGTACAGCCACTACCTTTTTCCTTCTGTATATGTTTCATTTTAATTTCTGACAAACATAATTTATGAGATTTTGATTTAAGTTGGCATGGACAGTTACCAATAACAAACATAGCAGTTTAAGTAGAGTTGAGAAGAAATGAAAGAAGACATGAAGCCAACATTAAAGATTAAATATGAGTAGACCTACTGCAGCGTAGAACAACCCTGCTCTAACTAATAGATTAGATTCAGAGGGATTCACACACATACATAGATGGTGATTTATTTAAAACTTATAAATGTACTTTGAATATCGAGTCAATTTCCAGAAACGAGTGCCAGCTACACACACACACACACACACACACACACACGTAAGCCATATCCTATTAAACACACATTTACTAGTGCATAGAGATCAGTTTGTGCAATCACAAAACAAAGTCGGAAAAATACAAACACGAGCATTCACAAAAAATAATGAACTGCATTTTTCATACAAATTATATTAGTAAAAACACATGGCTCTGGGACACACACACACACACACACACACACACACACACACACACACACACACACACACACACACACACACAAACACACAGAGAGAGAGAGAGAGAGAGGAGTGTAATATTCTCGGCTCATAGACATTAATATCAGGGGTGATATAATGACTCCCGAGGGCTCTGACCTTTATAAGTGGGATGGAAAACAAAGGCAGCGCTTACACAGCCGCCCACGAACACACACACACATACACATACACACACACACACACACACACACACACACACACCCTGTTCCAACTTTTCGGGTGGATTTATTGTGATAAAAAGGGAGGACCGTGGCCTTGGCAGTGTGCTTCTACATTTTTGATGATTTTCTTTTCTTTTCTCTACACTGTTATTTGTGTTGGTACTGCGAGCCCGATGTGTGTGTGCAGCCCTCCAATAAGGACTTGATATTATTCCAGCTACTGCAAAAATTTATTTATTCTTTCCTCCCTTTTTATACAAATGGTCTTTAGCAGTCAATGGGAGTCCATGTGTGGGTGTGTGTGTGGAAGGTTTTCATGCCATTGTAAAAATAAAAAAAATTTAAAAAATGAAATGTTGTGTATTATTCTTTGAGTTTTTATGATGTTTTATTTGTGTGTTCTCTTAAAAAATTCCTCTCCACTCAAAAATATGTTTTTTCTTCTCTTCTCCCTCCTACAGTTTGGATGTTTGAGCTTCGCTGTGTGTGCAGAGTTTGACACTAGAAAGATGTTTTTCAGGTTCATCTGTTGAAAAGTGGAAAGTTTCTCTGAGCTCATTGAAAAACACAATTTTTAAAAGGGCGGGTTTATGAGCAGGATTTGTGACATCATAAATAGTTTGGAGCCAATCGTGATCCAAAAATCGACTTATAACAAGTGTGATGTGGAAAACTTGAAGCCTTAACTGCACAAACACAGAGAACAGCAGCTATTGTTTGTCCAGCAATTCAGTTTTAAAGATTATAACTAAATAAATAAATAAAAGTTTGTGGTTGATGTGAAACTCTAGACCAAATAAAAAAAGATGTAAAAGCAAGAAAAAAGTCTGCACACTGCAATTCCCAATGCAGGTAGATTTACTTCTAGTATCCTATTAAATCTACCTGCATTGGGAGCTGAAGTGTGCAGGCTTTTTCTTGCTTTTAAGGATTATAACGTGGCAATTTTTTTTTGTGGTTAAACATCATCAGACACACATAATTGTTCCAAACAGAGTATTTTTCATACATCTTACAACATTGAAAAAGGGGTCATTTATCATTCATTTCCAGAGTTCTGGTCCTCTTAATCTGTATTTGTGCTGCTATTCAATGTTAAAATGTGAAAAAGGACAATTACACCAGGTTTGAGCCAGGCGGGGAGTTCCGTCACATTCTACATTCTACATGACATCATAGCAACATTCCGGAATCCAATATAGGGAAAATACACACACACATACACCAAGCAGGGAGTTCCGTCACATTCCACATTCTATATGACATCACAGCAACATTCCGGAATCCAATATAGGGATAATACACACACACCAGGCGGGGAGTTCAGGTCCTCTGACATGAGGCCAACACGGAAGTAACTTAGAACTGCATTCTATCAAAAGGCCACCAGGGGGCGACCGTTTTGGTGTCAAAAGGACTTCCGTCTCTATACAAGTCAATGGAGAATTCACCAACTTCTCACTTGATTTCTAACCTCAGTAAACGTTTTCAAAATGTGTTTATGGTCTCAATCGCTAGTTTAAAGCCTTCTTCAATGCAGGATGATGTTCATCTGTGAAATTTTGGCCTCCCTGATTTTATATTTGACGATAAAGCAGGGTATGGATTAGGGCGTGGCTACATCCTGATTGACAGGTTGATTGACCAATGTCCTCAAGATCCAGCCCTCGCAACCACAGCAACCTCCTCCGCTCCGCCCATGACTCCGCCTCATGCCCATATAAGTAGAATCCGTGTTTTTATTTTTTCCCAGCTTGCACCTGAAATTTTCAAGATGACGCTGCCTAGATCCGAAACTACTGGCTTCCGAGCAGCAGTCCACAAACCAATGGGTGACGTCACGGATGTTACGTCCATTTCTTTTATACAGTCTATGTTAATTTCAAGGGGATGAAATCTATATAAAAACAGAAAAAGACCAGAAAGATAAGGAGCTTTTTATCTTCATTAAGCAGCCATTTGAAGCAATATCAGTCCAAGCAGTAACACTTCATCTAATTCTACCAATAACATGCTCTATATTCAGAAGTTGCTACTCTAATGTCATCACATAGCCAAACAGAGCGGTTTGTACCTTAAAATAAAAGGTAATGGTGACACAAGTAAGACACAATTAATATAAATTGGGGAACTCAGATACCAGTAACATTCAGCTTCTGTATTGTTTTCCTCAGTGTGGTTTCTGTGGTTGCCATGACGTCAACAACCATCAAAAGGAGCAGTGGCTGCAACTCCTTCTATGTGAGCAATATTACAGGAAACGTTCATTAACAAACCTGCCATGTCAGAAAATGTCGATATAGAACATAAATCATGAGTTTGTCTGTTTTCCTGCATCTGATTTTAGCAACTGAAGCACTTTGAGGGTTTATGTTTTAACGAGAAAGTCGGCTGTGACTGTGAGTTGAAGCTCAAGACACAACATGTTTACTCTATTAACATTAACCAGAAGCACGATCTTTCTCTAACCTTAACCAAAGCGCCTTTTGTAGTGAAAAACCACATGTGGGAGTCGGGATGTGAACCCTGATCTCGTCTGTATGAAAAGGACCTGAAGGCTCACAGTAGACTCCGAACCAAATCAATTTATGTTAAAAGGCTGCTGGTTTCGATCACCGTGACGTGTGCAGACTAGAGCCAGACTGATACACCGGCCAATATCGGTCTAACACAGATATCAGTATTGGCAGTTATATATTTGATGCTTTTTGTGAAGTTTACTGTTTCAGTGCACTAATGTCATTTTTTCAATAAAGTTTGTTGTTAAACTTTTAAAACATCCTGCCTCCTTTGGTATGTTTGATAACCACATTGCAAAAATGTACATATTCTGTAAATATAAGATTATCGGCCGATATATCGATTAGGCTTTACACGATCAGGACTTTTGGGTCCGATCACCGATCAGTGAGTTCAAATAAACCGATCACCGATCCAATCACGTGTTCTTTGTCCACGCTCCGTTTCTTAAACTCGACATGCTCCTCCTCGTGTTCCCTCCAGGTACATTTGCAGATGCTTCCCCATGAGGTTCTTTAGTGTTGCACAGATTGCAAATAGCTTGTGTTTTATCTGTCTGCCCACAACACCCACATGTTTGTTTGAATCAGACAGCTAATGATTCAAGATTCAAAAAACTTTATTGATTCAAACAACCATGTCGGTGGTGTGTGGTCTTCAGAGTAAATGAGACAGATAAAACACAAGCCATCTGCAATCTATGCAACGGGAGCATCTGCAAAAAGTTTCAACATGACGACATTGATCAGATCGGCAAATTAAGACATTACAGCCGATCTCACTAATGGCATAAAATGCTAAATATCGGCCGATCCGATATAACCGATCAGATCGGCTTAAAGCCTAATATCGATATCAGAATTTTTTACTCCCTAATAACAGCATCGACCCCAAACATCCAGTATCATCCAGACCCTTGTACAGACCTAACTTTAACATTTTTACAAAGATTTGTTGAACTCGTCACCTGTAGTGGGTCCAAAATGTGACAAACATGCGCCTTGATTGCTTCTCACAGTCGAACATGAATTATTGTCTTTATTGGAGCAGTAAATAGAAGGTACTACCACTATAATATAATAAATGTAAATACAAAATATACAGTAGTAGTATACAGTACTGCCAGTTTCACCTTATTTGTGAGTGAAGCCTGCAGAAGAAAAGACTAAACAAACAACAAATAAGAAACATGATTTAATCCAAATGGGAGTTGTAGACAGGAGAGGCTGAAATTTAAGGTTTGGCTGATTACTCCTAATAGTAATGCTGAGGTAGAGGGTTTGAAGTCTAGACTGTGCCCACACACACAAAAACCAGAATCCCCCTTATTAGTCAGCTAATCTCTGCACTCCTACAGTAGAGCTGCTTTAAAACACACACACACACACACACACACACACACACACACACACACACACACACACACACACACACACACACACACACACTAACCGGGGGGTAGCACTAAATCAGATGGTGAAACTGTGATAAAGGCCATGAGTACAACACACACACACACACACATAAAGAACCACTATACTGACTAATAGTCTTAAAGTCATACTTGGCAGAGCTACAGTGCCGCTATCTTAATGGGTAAACGTGCAGTTACACACACACACACACACACACACACACAAATGTACGTACATGAGCAGGCAAGCATAAAAATTTTAGTAACATGACGACAAACAACCTCCGAGTACACACACGCTTAATAACATGTATGATGGTAAAAACATACAGTGTACCCGCAGACCAGCCTGTAAAAGTCACGTTAAAAAAAAGTTCCTGCTCTCTATACCTTCGGCTCTGGCTCTCTAATTGGCGGAGGCCTGTGATTGGCTGCTGGACACCTGCCAACAACCAGTGAGAGGCCTCGGTCTGCTCGATCAAAACTAGGGCTCCTAAAACAGCGGGAGAGCAGCGTGTGTGTGTGTGTGAAAGAGAGAGAGAGAGAGGGAAGGTGAAGGTGTGTGTGTGTGTGCGTGTGAAAGAGAAAGAGAGAGAGGGAGAGAGAGAGAGAGAAGGTGTGTGTGTATGTGTGTGTGTGTGTGTGTGGTCACTTTAGTTAAGAGTACAAACAGTAACAACATTGACTGACACACACACACACACACACACACACACACACACACAATTACACTGTAGTACCACAGGCTGCATGATTACAGTCTACATTTACCATAAAACCTGAAATTAATAAAGTATGTGAAACATCCTGTGTGTGTGTGTGTGTGTGTGTGTGTATGTGTCAGTGTGAGTGTGTGTGTGTGTGTGTGTCGGCCACATGTGTCAGAGTCATAACACTCACAGTCGGAGGTTTCAGAGCCACAATGGTCCTTGTAATCTTACTGCTGCGCTGCGTGAAACATTAGAAACACCTTCGTACAGACTAAACCTACACCTACACACACACACACACACACACTTATAGAGTTACACTAACAAGTCCTTTAAATTAAACATTAAAATAACATATGAATAATAATCTAGAGACATTATTGGTAGACCCAAAACAAATAACTACTCGTCTTTGATGCATTTTAACCACGATATGGTTCAGAGCTGGTTAGTGTTACAAAAACATGGTTTGGGTTTCAACTACTAAGGTTTTTCTTCTACTTGCTGTAAATCAGTTGTAGATTGTGTCACAATTATTTGTCTAATTGATCACTTAGTCCCGTTTCCATTAAGGAAGTTCCTGGTAAAAATTTTACAGGAGCATCCGTTGTGTCTCCATTGCAGAGTAGGACCTTGACTCACGGACTCTAGAGGTGATGTAATCATTCTGCAACAGTTTCGATCGTTGCGTACCAGTTGTGCGACAGTTTTGACCGTGACGTCACCATGACTCGTTGCCATAGTATCCCAACATGGCCTGCACCTCATTGTCGGTCCACTTATCGTGCATCTTCTTGTCCATCTGCATCTTCTACTACTAGTTTTTGTCTGCTGGGTTTGACTATTCATACACACATCAATATCTTTCAAATATGTGTTTTTATTTATAAGATACATTCAGGTGAGCAGTTTCAGATCTCCATCAATCATCAGATCTTCATCCTACCAAAGGTCTTACTTGCAGAATCTTCATTAAGATTTAAGGGGAACCAAGTTATGATATCGCTTTTCCCATCCTGAGAAAAAACTGTTTATCTTTAACCTTCCCGTCGTCCTCCAGGAAAAAAAAAAAAAAAGTCAATCATCCATTGTTTGGTACAAAAGGTTATGACATCACAACAAGCTAGAAAAGCTCTGTAAACAAACCCGTTCTCGCACATGCTCAGTAGCATCTACAGTACACAGAACCACTCTCCGGAGACTAAAAACACCATCGCTGTTATTAGTCTTTTGAGACGTTTCCAAATAAACTAACATGGCCGTAATCTTTGGTGGGGAAGGATCATGTGACCCGAGTGCAGCGGGTCAAATTGACCCGGTCTGTTTAGATTTTTCCTTCATCCTTCCTTCTCTCTTTATTTCCTTCCTTCCTTCCCTTCCTCCCTTCCCTCTTTCCTTCCTTGCTCCCTTCCTCTTTTCCTGTCTCCCTCCTTCCTTCTTTCCTCCATCCTTCCTTCTTTCCTTTCCTCCCTCCTTTCCTCCCTTCCCCCATCCTTTCGTCCCTCCTTTTCTTCCTTCTTCCTCCCGTCCTTCCTCCTTTCCTAAACTAAAAAAACATAAACATCCATAAACAAACCCGTTCTCGCACATGCTCAGTAGCGTCTACAGTACACAGAACCACTCTCCGGAGACTAAAAACACGATCGCTAGTTATTAGTCTTTTGAGACGTTTCCAAATAAACTAACACAAGCGTAATCTTCAGCGGTGAAGGATCATGTGACCCGAGTGCAGCGGGTCAAATTGACCCCGTCTGTTTAGATTGTTCCTTCCTCCTTCCTTCTCTCTTTATTTTCGTCCTTCCTTCCCTCTTTCATTCTTTCCTTCCTTGCGCCCTTCCTCTTTTCCTGTCTCTCTCCTTCCTTCTTTCCTCCATCCTTCCTTCTTTCCTTTCCTCCCTTTCTTCCTCCCTCCTTTCCTTCCTTCTTCCTTCCTTCCTTCCCCCTCCTTTCCTTCCTTCTTTCTCCCTTCCTTCCCCCTCCTTTCCTTCCTTCTTTCTCCCTTCCTTCATCCCTCCTTTCCTTCCTTCTTTCTCCCTTCCTTCATCCCTCCTTTCCTTCCTTCCTTCATCCCTCCTGTCCTTCCTTCTTCCTCCTGTCCTTCCTCCTTTCCTAAACTAAAAAAACATAAATATCCATAAACAAACCCCTTCTCGCACATGCTCAGTAGCGTCTCCAGTACACAGAACCACTCTCCGGAGACTAAAAACACCATCGCTAGTTATTAGTCTTTTGAGACGTTTCCAAATAAACTGACACAAGCGTAATCTTCAGCGGTGAAGGATCATGTGACCCGAGTATAGCGGTGAGGCTCGCTGATGTGTTTTTAATAGTTTTTTGGAAAACAGCAGCGGTCTACAGCACGGAGGAAAAAGGTATGTAGGTTTGGACACACACACACACACACACACACACACACACACAATACTTATAAGTAGATCAATTCATTATTGGTTTGGCTCTGCACACGAGATTTGTTGACGAAAAAAAGACGAAAAATCGGCAGTTTTATCCTCTAAAAGGTCACCATGGTTACAATAATAACCGTGTGGTTAAGGTTAGACACTGATCCTGTTTTCAATCTCGTTTTTTTATTTAATTGCTTAGTCACCCCTTTTTCTCATCTGTCTTTTCTCTTCCAGTAACAAACAGAACCCATGGGAACATAGCAGCGATAACTGCCCTGTATTATCATTATTTTCTCATTTTTATCTCAATTTTACGTCTGGACTTCTCTCGGTCAATTTGCCATTAATTTAAAAAAAGGTTATATAAGGAGATTAAAAAAGCCTGACGTGTTAAAGTCTGACATGTTGTTGACCCATCCATCCAACTCGCCCTCCTCCCTCTTACAGACGATGAACAACAAGAACAACAATAACCAGACAAATATTTCAATATAAAAACACTGCGAGTGTCTAAAGTTGAAAACATGCCCATAAATGGTAATTAACCTTCCTGTCGTCCTCCCGGGTCAAATTGACCCCGTCTGTTTTGATTGTTCCTTATTTCCTCCCTTCCTACCTTCCTCCTTCCTTCTCTCTTTCTTTCCTCTGTCCTTCTTTCCTTTGTGGCTCCCTTCCTCTTTTCATGTCTCCCTCCTTCCTTCTTTCCTTTCCTCCCTCCTTTCCTTCCTTCTTCCCTTCCTTCCTCACCCCTCCTTTCCTCCCTTCCTTCCTTTCTTCCTCCCTCCTTTCCTTCCTTCCCTCCTTCCTTCATCCCTCCTTTACTCCCTCTTTTCCTTCCTTCTTCCTCCCTCCCTTCCTTCTTTCCTTCCATCCTCCCCCCCACCTTTCCTTCATTCCTCCCTCCCTCCTTTCCTTCCTTCTTCCTCCAAACCTTCTTCCCTTCCTTCCTCCTTTCCTTCCTTCCTTCCCTCATCCCTCCTTTCCTTCCTTCTTCCTCCTTTCCTTCCTTCCTTCCTTCCCTTCTCCTTTCCTTCATTCCACCCTCTTTTCCTTCCTTCCTTGACTCGAGAACAACAGGAGGGAAAAAAAATAATAAAAGGAAATCATTGAAATCTTGAGGATTAAAACTTTGAAGTCGCTCTGTTGAAAGCATGAAAGCAATAAGCTGCAGAAACGTTGGTCGGATGCTTTATTAACAATGAAAGCATGATGGAAACACACTAGCATGTGGAAAATACATGCTAATACCTTCCTGTCACACACACACACACACACACACACACACACAGAGAATAGGTCAGCAGATTAAAGTAGACTAGGCTCCTGCTGAAGTAAGGGAAATAGTTTTAATGTTAAACGGTTGCCGATGGAAACAGAGCCGAGCTCAATTAGCACCAATGTGTAGCTGTATTATAGCCGACGCTAACATGCCAAAATGCTATTAAAACAGCATTAAAGTAACACACACACACACACACACATACACACACACACACACACACACATACATACACACACTACAGATGCGAAAAAGATTTGACGATTAAGGGTTAAAGTTTTGAGAGCGCTCACACGGTTAAACATAAAACAGCCCCTTCAAATTCTTCAACAGGCAGAGAAAACAAGCGGTAAACTCACTTAAAATGGATTTATTTTATGAAATCTAATAATCGCGGCAATAAAAACATATTGGAATAATGTTTTGGCCGTTTCCTCCTCTTCTGACGTTAAAAAAAAAAAAAAAAAAAAAGACCCCCCCCCCCCCACCCACCCACCCAACCCCCATTTTTTTCCCCCTACTCGCGTTTACAGAGGTGAGTTTCACGACGCGTGTGTGTTTAGTATTAACTCCAGGAATGCAAAAAAAAGAGAAAAAAATCCCAAATTACATTCAAATAAAAGGATTTAACGCAACAGGAAGTTACATCATGACGCTGGCCGGCATCCCGGTCGTTTTTTGATTGGTCGTTTATCATCTTGAGCCGCTATGAATCTAAACATTAAGCCTATACTGATTTAACTTTTACTACGCCGCTATAAGCCCCCCGACTTTAGGAATTACATATAAACTGAGCTTTTAATTAAAAGAAATACAGCACTGAGAGGACGGAAGGAAAGGAGAGATAGACCAATAAAATTAGCGAGGAGGTATAGCGAGAGGGGCTTAGAGGAGGAAAAAGTAGAAATAAAAAAAAAAGAGAAGTAAGAGAATAAAAAGGAAAACATGAGTTATTCCTCTTTAATAAGAAATAAAAAAGGAGGAATAAAGAAATGAAGTAAATGGATTTGGAATAGTTGGCTGGCTGGAAAGAAGTGTTTTCCACAAAGCTGAAGTCCATGTTTTTGTGTGTGTGTGTGTGTGTGTGTGTATGTGTGTATGTGTGTATGTGTGTGTGTATGTGTGTGTGTGTGTGTGTGTGTAGACTTCTAATGTTTCAGGATAAGGTGAGACACACACACACACACACACACACACACACACACACACACACACACACAAGCTAACCACATCGTGAGTGGATGAAAATATTAAGGCCGAGTCTCGTCTCTCCCTGTTGGCACCGACTCTCTTCAGACAGAAACCACTTAGAGAGTTATAGACGCCCCTCTCGCCCCTCCACCACCACCCCACCACCCCAAAATGGGACGCACAAAAGCACAATCTACACACACACACACACACACACACACACACACACACACATATACATATATAACTGCGAGCATGCTTTATTGTGTATTAACTCACATGCAGACAGGTTGAATACGACAGAAGAAGAAGAAGAAGAAGAAAAAAACCTTCTTCTCTAACAGACATGGTGGTCCGGGGGCTGCTGGCATCGAGCGCTATCAATAAAGGTTGTGACATTGAAGAGTCTGGAAAGGTTTAATATTGTGTGAGGTATTTAAAAAAAAAAGAGGGGGTAAAACGAGGGGAATATATTGGAGGCAGGGTGGCCAGACGTCTGCAGAGACCCAGAGCGCTCTCACTAAATGTTGAGAGGTGAGGAAACAATGTGGACGAGACGGGAGGAGAGAAGAGAGGGTTGTTTGGTTTAAAGGTTTACATAAAGAAGAAGTAGAAAATGTGGATTTTTTTTTTTTTTTTGCACTTCCCTCACTTATTTTTTTTATTAATTTTAAGGTTAATACACAAAAACAAGGTATAAACGTTTTCTTCATAAAGATCTAGACTCCCAAAAAAAAAACCCCCGTACCAATAACCAAGAATAAATTAGAAGAAAAAATAAATAAATAAATAAATTAAATTAAATAAATAAAAATAATAATAATAAAATAAATAAAAATAATAATAATATAAAATATATAAAAATAATAAAATAAAAGAATTAATATAATAATAATAATAAGATAAAATAAAAAAATAATAAAATAAAATAAATAAAAATAATTAAAAAATAAGTAAATACATTTAAAAAAGAAAAAAAGTGAATAGACAACTAAAACAAACTAACACAAAAATACCCACACAATGTCAAACAGACAGAAAGCAAATACAAAATATCTCATCAGGAGTCAATAATTATTGTGAGTAAATCATGACCAACTAAAAGTGACTATGTCCAATTATTTTAGACCATGCCAAGCCAGTCAAGCCCCTCCGAAGGACATGGGGCCCCATCTTCCCCAATGTGGTTCAAAAAAGGGTTTCCAGATATTTTATAGAATAAGAGCATGTTTGAATGCTGATTCTTGAGTTTTTTTAATAAACTCAGGTCGAATTTGCATCTATTAAAATGTGTATCTGATGCACAAAAATAAAAATTTTTAAAAAGTAATGCATTTTATTTCCTTTTTTGTACACTGTGGGTCACATTAGTAGAAATCTGTCTAAAATAAATGTGTATAGGGTTTTATACACAGCTCTCAAATGTAATAAATGGGTCATATTAAACGTTGAACAGCATGTAAGGGTTAAAAGTTAAGTCGTGGTTGACATGGCAACACCTGTGGTTACCGGTATTAAAGGCAGGTGCACAATATGAGACATTTATAAACCACTGGGGGCAGCAAACATGTCTTGAGAAGACTGAAGAAGAGCTCACGAAAGGATTTATTCATGGCAGATAATTAAGGATCTCCTTCAGACATGTTTGAAAATATATTAAAATACTTTGTTTGGAGTAAAACTTTGTGTCTGATACATTATTTTACACCAAAAAGTACAATTATCTCAGACCTATTTGATCTGATGTGGGCCAGATCATTAAAAAGATGGAAGGAAAGAAGGAGGGAAAGAAATAAGGGAATAAGAAGGGAATGAAGGAAAGACAGGCAAAAGGAAGGAGGGAAGAAAGGTAGGAAAGAGAGATAGTGAAGGACGGACAGACAGAAAGAAGGAAGTAAGGAGGGAAGGAAGGAAGGAAGGGCAGATGGAAGGAAGGACAGTTGGAAAGAAGGACAGAAGGAAGAATGGAAGGAAGGACAGAAGGAAGAATGGAAGGAAGGACAGAAGGAAGAAAGGAAGGAAGGACAGAAGGAAGAACAGAAGGAAGAAAGGAAGGAAGGACAGAAGGAAGAAAGGAAGGAAGGACCGAAGGAAGGAAGGACAGATGGAACGAAGGAAGGAAGGACAGAAGGAAGAATGAAAGGAAGGACAGCAGGAAGAAAGGAAGGAAGGGCAGATAGAAGGAAGGACAGAAGGAAGAAAGGAAGGAAGGACAGATGGAAAGAAGGACAGAAGGAAGAAAGGAAGGAAGGAATGAAGAAAGGAAAAAAGGAAAGTAGGAAGGACATATGGAAGGAAGGAAAAGAGCACTGGATGGCAAGTGGGCCGGATCGCACCCCTCGACGGGCCGTATCTGGCCCACGGGCCGCATGTTTGACACCCCTGCTCTATAGTCTATTCTCAGTGTCCGTGTTCATACTGGACTACGATTGGCTCCAGTCTAAACTAGTTGTGATGTCACAAATCCTCGTCATCCTCCTTTTTCCGCAGATGAACATGAAACTCTGCTCGTACATGGCTCTGCACGGTGAGGCTCAAACATCCAGAAACAAGAAAGAAAAACACATTTTTATTACAACAAAGTAAAAAGGGGGAAACTGCACATAAACATAAATCTGATGTATTATTTTACATTATATTTAATTTGCACATTTTTAGACTCCCTGTAAAAGATAAATCAGATTTCTTTCACTATGGCTTTGAGGAATGTAGTCCAATGCCTTTTATGGTCTTGACTATAACTAGATTATGGAAATGTTGGTCTTGACTTGGCCTCTTGGACCCAGATTTGACCTGAACTTGACTTGAACTGGTCTTTGGAAGTGAGCTGAACTGGACTAAAGGCGGTCTGGACTGCAGCCACGAGCTCAGCGTTCCCCTCAGAAGTGTCACCAACACAAAGTCGGATTTTGCCAGAACAGCACAAGTGGGCTCGTTAGGTATTTTTAAAAGGACGTAACGATGATAAAGAGTTCAGCGACCGAGCAGAGCCGCTCACATACGAAGACAATGAACAATGAGCTGCTCTAAAAAAACTCTGTGTGCACTTTAGATTTATAGAGCAATCATCACAGTACGAAACTAACTTTACTATCTATTGTTGCTCCTAACAACACAGAGGGATATTGTGTAACTGTGACCACCAGAAAGCACTGGAAGCACACACACACACACACTTTAAAACAAACAAAAAAAACTACACACACACACACACACACACACACACACACACACACACTAGAGAGCACACAAACATATTAGATTATACAGAAAGTAATGTGGGTTAAAGGAGTGTAAACTCTGCACACACATAAACAAACACAGACATTTTTAAAAATATACAAAAAGCAATTTGGGCACCATTGCATGAAGGAATGCACACTATTTAAACATCACCTCATTATGGACAGTGACGGAACAAGTATTTAGATCCTTTACTCAAGTAAAAGTACCAATACAGCAATGTAAAAATACTCCATTACAAGTAAAAGTACTGCATTAAAATCCTACTAAAGTACTGCAGTATTATGAGCTTGATGTAGTATGCAGTATTACAGTAAAAGTACTGCAGTATTACGAGTGATGTAGTATGCAGTATTACAGTAAAAGTACTGCAGTATTATAGTAAAAGTACTGCAGTATTATGAGTGATGTAGTATGCAGTATTACAGTAAAAGTACTGCAGTATTACGAGTGATGTAGTATGCAGTATTACAGTAAAAGTACTGCAGTATTACGAGTGATGTAGTATGCAGTATTACAGTAAACGTAGTGATATATTATTATATATGACATCATTAGATTATTAATAGTTAAGCATCAGTGTTAGAGCAGCATGTTACTGTTGTAGCTGCTGGAGGTGGAGCTAGTTTATACTACTTTATATACAGTTAGCTAGTTTATACTACTTTATATACAGTTAGCTAGTTTATACTACTTTATATACAGTTAGCTAGTTTATACTACTTTATATACAGTTAGCTAGTTTATACTACTTTATATACAGTTAGCTAGTTTATACTACTTTATATACAGTTAGCTAGTTAACACTACTTTATACAGTTAGCTAGTTTATACTACTATATACAGTTAGCTAGTTTATACTACTTTATATACAGTTAGCTAGTTTATACTACTTTATATACGGTTAGCTAGTTTACACTACTTTATATACAGTTAGCTAGTTTATACTACTTTATATACAGTTAGCTAGTTTATACTACTTTATATACAGTTAGCTAGTTTATACTACTTTATATACAGTTAGCTAGTTTATACTACTTTATATACAGTTAGCTAGTTAACACTACTTTATACAGTTAGCTAGTTTATACTACTATATACAGTTAGCTAGTTTATACTACTTTATATACAGTTAGCTAGTTTATACTACTTTATATACGGTTAGCTAGTTTACACTACTTTATATACAGTTAGCTAGTTTATACTACTTTATATACAGTTAGCTAGTTTATACTACTTTATATACAGTTAGCTAGTTTACACTATTTTATATACAGTTAGCTAGTTTATACTACTTTATATACAGTTAGCTAGTTTACACTATTTTATATACAGTTAGCTAGTTTATACTACTTTATATACAGTTAGCTAGTTTATACTACTTTATATACAGTTAGCTAGTTTACACTACTTTATATACAGTTAGCTAGTTTATGCTACTTTATATACAGTTAGCTAGTTTACACTATTTTATATACAGTTAGCTAGTTTATACTACTTTATATACAGTTAGCTAGTTCATACTACTTTATATACAGTTAGCTAGTTTACACTATTTTATATACAGTTAGCTAGTTTACACTACTTTATATACAGTTAGCTAGTTTACACTACTTTATATACAGTTAGCTAGTTTACACTACTTTATATACAGTTAGCTAGTTTACACTACTTTATATACAGTTAGCTAGTTTAGTCCAGTGGTTCCCAACCTAGGGGTGGGGCCCCTCCAAAGGTCAGCAGATAAATGTGAGGGGTCATGAGATGATTAATGGGAGAGGAAAGAAGTTTGTTGACTTTTTTCTCTAATCTTTGATTTTTGCTGAAATATTGGATCATTTGAACATTTACTGAAATGAAACATGGGAGAAGTTTAGAGGGAAAAATCACTATTTGGTGGAGCTGTTAACAACTCTTTTTGTAAGACATCAAAAGACAAAAACGTTGGAAATATGTTGTTTTTTAAAAGCTTGTTATATTATCAATTGAGTCAAATCTTCATCTGAAAAGAGCTGTCAGAGAAATGTAGTGGAGTAGAAGTATAAAGTAGAATCAAATGGAAATACTCAAGTCAAACACAAGTACCTCAAAATTACACTTAACTACTTTCCACCGCTGATTGTAGACGCAGAAAACAAACATGAAACAATCTGAACAACATCTCCAGCAAGTTGCCACATTAAAGCAATAACACACACACACACACACACACACACTTCATTTCACTTCATCACTGTTTTTACTGTCAGCCTCAAAGGTCGTTAAGGGCTGCCTTTAACGAGCCAGCAAACTAAAAGCTCCCCCATCCTCCTTAACGAGACAAAATAAAAGTTCCTCTTTTAACAGCCTGAAATCTTATTAGCACCGATGCTAATTTGTAATCATAACGTTCCCACTGTTTCAGTAAAATCTCGCCCTGTGTGTGCGTTAAAGTGTGATAACGGCCACACACTGCAACACACACACACACACACACACACACACACACACACACACACACACACACACACACACACACACACACAAGCAGCAAAACACAACAACAGAAGTCAGAAGCAATACCAGGCTGAACAAAGACAGGCATTGTGTTTTTTGGGACTTTGAGGTGGGGGGAACTGTGAGACAGGACAAAGTTACAGCTCCCACACTGCACACACACACACACACACACACACACACATACAGTAATGGTGTTACTCACTCCTCATATGTTCAGAAAAACATGAAAAGCAGGGCGTTTTTCTGGTTACCTTTTGTCTCCTTGACCTGTTTAACTTCCTGTCCCCCACAGGAAATGGACAGGCAGTTTTGAGTGTGTTTGTTAGATGTCAGGAGCCCCTCCTTGACATTTAGGGACCGTTTTTTAACCGTGTGTGTGTGTGTGACATCCTTCGAAGATGACCTTGAAGATGTGTGAGGGTGCCTGTGACTTCACACTTACTGTTCTTAACAATGTCCGAGCCGTTTCCTTTAAAAGTCCCTCCAGGATAAGTCTGGACGTCCCGTTCTTTACTCTCACGCTCCTCTTCCTCCTTCCAGCTCGATCCTGCTCACTCGTAACTTTTCTCCTTTCTTTTTTTTGTTGTTGTTGTTGGTGTTCGTTGTTTGAACTCCTGGTGAAGGTCAGGACATCTAAGACAAAGTGTGTGTGGAGAATATTTAGAGAAAGGTATCTGGGGAAAAATCAGGAATATGTTGTCCCTCTTTTTTTTATGGAAAGAAATCCTTTGAGGAATTCAAAAATGCGATTCAGCTAGGAGAAATAGTCAAAACAGGAAAACTCTTGAGATGTATCATGTCCTCTTTTTTTTTTTAAAGCCATACAAGAGGAAATACACCTACAGTATGAAGGTCAGATATTTGCTCAACTCTCAAGTCAGTCCAAGTTTGTGACTTTAAATGTTTCTACAGTAACAAAACCAAAACCAATCGTTTTAACATGAAAGCTTAACCCTCACATATTCTGATTCATAAATAGTTTCTACACCAACTCACAACAGAAATTCATAAATCTTTGATCATTCTAATGGAAAAATTCATTCACAATCACTAGTTTATGGTCCAGGATTTCATGATTTCTGCATACTGTGGGTCAGATTAGGAAAAAGTCCCCTTAAAAGAAATGTGTATATGGCTCTCAAATGTAAAATTGGGTCAAATTTGACACTGAGCAGTATGTAAGGGTTAAATATGAAACTCTTAAAGGATATTAAGTTAACATATGGCTTTTAAAACATTTATATGATCAATAGAAACTGCAGAAACATCAGCAAGTCTGTGGCTCAGCCTCCATTTGTCTGAAATTGGCCTAAATTGAGGCAGTTAACCCTAACATACTGTTCAGGGTTAGATTTGACCCATTTTTTTTTTTTTTTTTTTTAAAGTATATTTTTTGGGGCTTTTTGCCTTTAATGGACAGGTTAGTATAGATAGACAGGAAACAGGAGGCAGAGAGGGGGGAATGACACGCAGGATAGGACCGCTCGGTGCGGGATTCGAACCGGGGTCGCCTGCAGCGAGGACAACAGCCTCAACACATGTGGCGGGCGCTCCTCCCACTGAGCTAAACTCCGCCACAGATTTGACCCATTTTTACATTTTATAGCAGGAAAAAAGCTATACAGGTTTATTTTAGGTGGACTTTTCATAATGTGTCTCACAGTTTACACAAATGGGAAGGAAATGCTTCTTTTTTTCTATTTTTATGCAGCTGATACACATTTTTATATATCAAAATTCAGCATTAAAACATGTTGTATTCATCATATTCTATCTAGTCTTCTTTTCCATAAGTTTAATCAAACATGTACTAATGACTGACGGGGAATTTATGAATGTAAATTAATGTAGAGACGAGTTATGAGTCAGAATATAAACAGTATGTAAGAGTTCAAATCAAACCAACCCTGCAGATTGGACTGTATTTCATCACTTTTCTGCATCTAAAGAGTAACTCTCTCTCTCTAAATCTTTATGTTATAATACAGAACTGCATTGAGAAATCAGCTGGTTTTAAACAAGCTTGAGTTTTAACAGAAGCAGACTGTAACCGCTTGTTCCAGTCAGGTAAAATGAGTGGAACATGTTAGTGAGGCAAACATTGTCACAAAAACCACAAAGTTTACACATTTCTCCAAAAAACAAAGAAAAAAGAGAGCGAGAGAAAGAATAAAAAACTTACATCTGACACACAGATGTTTGCAGATGGAAGCAGATTTTCAGCAAGCGAGCACATGCAAACACACAGAGGAGCTCTCAGCAGGGAGAGGGAGAGGAACTACTTCCTGGTTTGAAGACACATGACTGGACATGTGACACTTGACAAGGAAGTGATGAAGAAGATCAGTTTAGTTATATGTTTTTTTTTGTTTTGTTTTAAATAAATATCTTTACAAACAAAACCAGTCTACATGTTTTTCTGTGTGGTGAAAATAAAGAAGTAGAAGAAATACATCAGTATAAGCAATCCTAAAACCCTTTGAACTGATATTGTACAGTTTGTATTGGATTGTACCTGTACCCGCCACCAGGGGGCAACCGTTTTGGTGTCAAAAGGACTTCCGTCTCTATACAAGTCAATGGAGAATTCACCAACTTCTCACTTGATTTCTAACCTCAGTAAACGTTGGGTGACGTCACAGATGTTACGTCCATTTCTTTTATACAGTCTATGGTTTAAACTCAGTTGAGGTGCATGAAGGTGAATGTGGGAATGACACTCAGAACCTACAGAAACACTTTTAACACATACTAACTTTAGAAACACACTTTTGAATATTTTGATAACAGATTATTGCTCCATTTGACAGATTTAGGGGATATAAACAGCTGAAGGACAAGCTAAAGGATCAAACCTAATGATTTGTTAGGTGGTTTTGTGGCAGGTGTTTCAGAGCATTAACTCTAAAATCAGCTGCTGAAGACAAAAAACAATGCTATGAGAGCCCTGAGAGTGAACCAACACACCTCAACTTTACAGATTAAAGCGATATAAAATAAAGTTGACTGACAAGGGATCAATACGCTAATGATTGGTTGGGTGATTCGGTGGTTTTTCTGATCTTTTTAGCTTCTATAGCTAAAAAAAAAACGCAATGAGAGCCCTGAGAGTGAACCAACACAGTAAAGTTGCAGCCAGACAGCTAAAAAATTAGTTAAATCTCACTATAAAGTCCTATAATGCCGAGGGGAGCTGCAGAGTTGCTGATAATTCTCTGATAGGCCTACTATTATTATAAAAAATATCGATAATACGCTTTAAAGTAGTTGCTGATGTTTTTACACATTCAAGTCACGTGTAACCATTGTTTCATCAACTATACTTCTATGTGGTGTAGCTCCTACAAATGTTGACATATAGCCATTGAAATATTAATAACCAGTTCCAACAGCCATTTTTCAGCTTAGTTTTAAAGAAACTTTCATAAAACTTTGTGTAAATCTGTTGAGTCCATTGAGCCCTTCAGCTCAATTGTGTCCTGCTGGTGGTCAGTCCAGCCTACCTTTTAATAAACGGACCATTTCTCTTTGTGTGAGTGTGTGACCCGTCAGCATCAAGAGTGTCTTTACTGTTTGTTTTGTTTTCTGTTGTCCGTACACCACCAACACGCGGTTGTAAACTCATTTTACACGCCATGCTCCTCTCATTAGTCTTTGCGTTAACTAGCAGCGAGGAATGCAGTTGAACAGCTCAGTGGAAAAAGCAATATAATTTAACAAGATGCTAATCATCAAATTGTTGGGGTGTTTAGTCACCGTGTGTAGCTGCATGCTGTGACGTCTTCCAGCGCTCAGGTAGGAGAGGGTGGTCTGCTCTTTACCTCATCCTTTGGTTCATCTCAAACACTTGTGATCTGAACAGCTGGCAGGGTGACGCGATGGTTAGAGAATGTCCACAAAGTTAAGATTAGAGGTTGGACACCATCGAAGACATTTAAGGTGTTGAGGAGACTCGGAGACAAAAAAAAAGAAAAAGAAAAGTCACTGAAGATAAAAAATCTGTCATGATCGTAACCCAGGAAACACCAATTGATTGGTGGTTTCTAGCTCAAAAGACATCTAGACGCCTATGTTAACGCATGGATGAAAAGATGAAAAGATGTTATGACCCTGTTTACACTTGGTTTTAAAATGGATCTTCAATGATCGGACCACACGTAAATGGCAAAAATGACTAGCCGTAACTCAAAAGTTTATCCCAGTAATTTACTCAGAACTACGTGTGGAAGAGGCTTCAGTTTTGGATTGCAAGAAGTCAAGGAAAACCTTAACCCTTACATACTGTTCAGGGTCAAATTTGACCCATTTTTACATTACAGAACTGTAAAACCAACATATACACATTTCTTTTAGCCTGACTTTTCTCAATGTCAAAATAAAAAAATGGAAATAAAACACATAATTTTTCAATTTCTGTGCAGCTGATACACATTTTTAAATATGAAAATGTACAAATTTGACCTGTGTTTATTTTTAAATGTTGTTGTGTTTATCATATTCTATCAAATATTCTCCTGTACCATAAAATAGTGATTGTGAATGTCTTTTTTTCCACATTAATGATTAATGAAACATGTATGTCTGATGGGGAAATGTATGAATGTGAATTGGTGTAGAGGCTAATTACGAGTCAGAATATGGACATTATGTGAGGGTTAAGGTCCTCTTGAATATATTCAACAAAAAGAGCTCATGAGTCCGATACCACTGTGCATTTTAACCAATAACGCCCGAGTATTTAAAGGGTCTTAACTCCTCTGCTTGCCCCAATAATGTTTTCTTTTCTGTCGCTCGTATTTTTTCCCCCTCAAGAATTTGAAGCTCTCATAAATGATTTTTTTTGCATCTTTTACTGTGTTTCTTTGCGGTAATTTAAACCATTGTTCATTTAAATTTAACAAGCCTTAACGAGGAGGGAATAAATGGCGGTATGTTGGTTTTGCACTGATAACTGTCTGAGCATTTCACATTCAGACGTGACGGTCGGCCAACCTCAACTCGGCTAATATTCCCTAATTTGAAAGATCTTGCTTCAATAACTAACAAAGCATTCACATTTTCTCCTGCTTCTACCGAGCAACCTGGAAGACATTTGTCTTTTATATGTCATTTTATATTTCCCTCACCGAAGATCAACTCACTAAACGTCCAAGACCTGTTGCATCTTCATTTAATATCTGACGTAAACCACTTGTCTGCAGCTGGATCTAACAATGGAATAAATTATTTTCCCTAAATTTCTTCCAACAATCTTGTAAACCGGAGTTAGAAGCCAAACGGTGAACCTCAAGCGCTCCACTGACAGACAGCTTCATCGAGTCAAACCTGAGGCAGGGATTTGCACTCTGGATGGCCTCGGAGGTGTCAGTGTAAGCTGTTAACGCACATCTGTACACGTATGTGTGTGTGTGAGTGTTTGCAAGCTGATCTCATATGTCTGCGTATGTGTGTATGTGCTTGTGTGTGTGTGTGAGAGTTTGTAAGCTGATATCACCGGTCTGAACTTTGGCAGTGTGAAGGATAGACTCACAGGTACAGATGGGGGGCTACTGCGGTTTTACTAGCTGCAAGTGTTTGATGTTATAGGCCTCTTCGCTGCTACATGTGTGTGTGTTTTGAGGTGATAATGAAACAACTCGAATCCTGTTTGCCAACCTCCCCTCACAGTCATTTTCCATCATGTCTGGTGAATATGGTGCACTTTGACCCCTCCATGTTCAAAGCTGCTCTAAAAACACACACACACACACACACACACACATATGCTCGGTTCAGGAAAGCACCTATGTATTTTGGCTGTAAACAAAAAAAAATCTTGAATACAACATCTTTATTTCATCAGTCGGTCTGATTAACATAGCAGTGAGATGAGGCAACAGGATGAGGAGAAAGAAAGGGGAAGGAGGGGGGGAAAAAAGAAGTTAGGAGGAGGGAGGTTGATGATTGAGAGGTGAATGTGACTGAGGATACAGAAGGGACTGGGTGGAAGATGAAGGGAAGGAAGAAAAAGGGTTGGTGGTGGTGATTTTGGAAGTAGAGCAGAGTCTACTGATCATTTACGTCAATGATATCATGAGATAAAGAGAAAGGAGGAGAAAGTATTGACGAATCATGTCTTCAATACCTTGACCCTCTTAAACTGATAATATGGAGTCATCAGCATATCGTAAATGGTCACAGATTTTAGGTAATTTAAGTGTCCTAAAATTGATCCCTGTGGAGCACCACAACTAATTGCTATTAAATCTAATGGGATATTGTAATTATCTATATATTTTGAACATCATCAGTCATTTAAATTATTTATTTTTTAGGTTTTCACACCTCAGATTTGGAAGTTACCCAAGTATGACCCTGTTCAAACCTGGCATTAAAAGCTGCTGCACCTGTAACTTCACATATTTTAACTACATAATATATGTAATAGCTTCCTGCTTATAAAATGTTTAGACTGACTTCCAACTTCCAGCTACAGTTTTTAGTTCATGTCAGGATCTACTTGGGAAAGCTTAAACATTTCTTTATGTTATCACCAAATGGTTATTGCATTTGTGAATTGGTTATTCCTCTTTTATCTTTTTAACAATTGGCTACAAATAATCTCACTTCAAACCCACCTGTATACTCGACTTTGGCTTTCAGATGACACGTCTGACTGAGATCGTCCACGAATATAGATGAATAAGATTTTTCAGTGTTTTTGTTTTACCGCCTGATGAAAACTGAACAGGAAAGAAAGGTAGGTAGCTCATAATTGCTTTTTCTTTCTCAAATTACATAAATGTGCACATGGAATACTAGTTTAACCCTCCTGTTGTCCTTGAATCAAGGAAGGAAGGAAAGATGGAAGGAAGGAAGGAAGGAAGGAAGGAAGGAAGGAAGGAAGAAGGAAAGGAATGAAGAAGGGAAGGAAGGAAAGAAGAAAAGGAGGGAGGGAGGAAGGAAGGGAAGGAAAGAGGAAAGAAGGAAGGAAGGGAGGAAGGAGGGAGGGAGGCAGGGAGAAAAGAAGGGAAGGAAGGAAGGAAGGAAGAGTCAAAACAGACACGAAGGTTAATGGTTTATTACTCACTGTCTTCTTTTTTGTGTTATTCCATCCATCCATCCATCCATTTTCTGCTGCTTATCCGGGGTTGGGTCGCCGTGGCATCAGGCTGAGGGATGAAACCCAGACACTTCTCTCCCATAGCGACGCTCATCAGCTCCTCCTGGGGGATCCCATAGTGTTCCCAGTCCAGGAGAGATATAAAATCCTGTCCACATCCAGGAGGCATCCTCACCAGGTGTCCAAACCACCTCAGCTGGCTCCATTCTGTCTGAAGCCCTGACTCTACCTCTATAGCTGACTCTTTTTGTGTTATTAAATGACTTAATTCTTGGTCTTTAATGAATGTCCAAAACATAAAGTGCAAGAAGTTGATTGAAGCTTTCCCTTTAAAAGCCTAGTATTCATGTTTTAATGATGTACTGACCTTATTCATCAGGCTGTGTCCTCATATGTATATTCTCCATCTTAAACCCAACAGTTAGTTTTGAAAGAGCGGATACTCAGCGGCTTGACCCAACCGCGGCATAATTGTATAAAGTCTGATGCAACGCAGCTTTTCAGATTAGACAACATCCAATCATAGAGAGAAAAAAAAAAACCTGTGAGTGCAGCCAATACATCCAAAACAAGAACATGTAATTTATATGACAGAGGAAGTGATAAGGAGCGAAAATACTGGAAGAGTTGAAGTGGAGGGAGGAGGACAGCGAGGTCAGGGTGAGGTGAGGAGGAGAAGAAGGAGGAGGAGGAGGAGGAGGAAGAGGAGGAAGACAGCGACGGTCAAAGAAAATGAAAGAGAGATGGAAGAGTGAAGACGGAGACCACCCACACTTACATATACACACACTGTGGTCAGAGGTTCACCTGCAGTTCACGTTGACCATAACAACACCCTTGAGAAAGAGTGCAAAAAAAAAGAGAGAGAGAGAGAGAGAGAGAGATGTGGTATCAGGAGGGACGGACAAGTGGAAGGAGGGATGAGTGCAGGAAGAGAAGACGAAGAGGAGAGGAAGAGAGGTGGGAAAGCAAAGTAATAATTTAGGCTTGTGGGAGCTCAGGAGAGGAATTGGTCAAAAGGAGTTTTCAGTCCAACTTCTGCCGATGCTGCGGGTTCGCACAAAGGTCAGTGAATTACACACACACACACGCACACACACACACACACGCACACACACACAATAAATGCATGCTATATTTTTACAGTCATTCTTTCTTACATACATATAAACCCAACATACACAAAAGCCCGATTTTGCCTCGTTTGCTGTTCTTGTACTCGTTTCTTAGAACATCATTTTTGTTTTTCATTACTGTAAGTATATTAAATTGTACTCTAGGTGGACTTTATACTGCCTTTTTTTTTTTTTTACTACTTGACGTGGAACTTCACCAAAACCATTGCAATGTAATGGAACATTAACCAAAATTACAAATCACAAACGCCAACTAAAATGATTCGTTGCAACCTTGAAGAAAATAATTTACCTCCAGACAAAATAATTCAACTTCAACATCTTAGCCCGGTTGTTATTGAGAATACCTGATTCTTATTGGCTTTGGCCTATGTGTTATTTTCAGATAAGTGCACAGCTCTGATACTGTGTAAATTGGTGGTTATGATATCCAAAAACTATTAAAAACACATAAAAATATATTCCCAGTGATAAACACAGCAGGCGAAGTATAGTAAAGATAAAAATAAGTAAATAGCTTTAGTGTTATCCTTTAGAGTCCAACTGAAATCTACTTCAGTTGTCCATTTTGGCAGCCAAAAGTAATGTCAATGAGTTTATATCTTTAAATAAACAAAGGTGTGTGGAGAAATGCTTCTTCTCATCTCAACCGGCTAATCTGGGTTGTGTAACAGGATGCAATCAGGCTCAGTGTGACCGTTACTTTACTGCTTTATAGTCAAGAGTTTTATTGGTATAAAAACTCCTTTAGATACATCTTTACTGGTCCTCCTAGAAGGACTATAGCCAAAATGTTATAAATACTGAACAGTCCATGTCCTTCATTTTCTTATTGTCTCTTATCTCATTTTCAAATAGGCAAATATGGTTGAATTAAAACCTTTTGAATGACCGTATAGAAACAAGTTCTTAATCTATGTAGACTTTTAGTTTGTGAAACTAAAAAATATGAATTTCTCCCTTTTGCTTTTTGATTTGGAGAACACTGTGTAGACTGAATCTAGGATTATTTTTCTTGAGATTTCCTCAATTATTAACATGATCAAGAAAATGAAGCATTTCCTGAAATCCGATAATGAGCAAAAGTGGAGAGATAAACAACAAAAGCGACACAAAAAAGAGGAATAATAACACTAAAGCTTAAATTGAAAGTCTAAACAGTATAACCTTCAATATATTCTCAATGCAATCTCACTAATACACAATAATTCAAAATAAAACACTACACACACTGACCTGAAATGAAGTTTTATTGATAATACTGATAGTGATAATGCAGTGCACAACAGTATTGCTCTTTGTAGGATATGAACTCATATTGAGAATACATTCAGTTTGTGTCACAGAAGACCCAAAATATCATCAATACTGTCAGTTATGATCAATCACCATTTACAATAAGCAATAAAAGGGGATTTGTTCACGGTGCTGTGGATGCAAAAACAACAAACAACAAAAAAACAAAACAACACAAACTGGATTTAAAACCAGATTTTGTTTCCAGTTCAGTTTCACCAACAAAGATTATGTGCAGTTTTTTTTTTTAAGCATAAAGCAGCTTGTGTTTAAAGCTAAGGCGTAGTGCAGCATATTTCCAGAGCGTAAATCAGTCCGCTTTAGCAAAAAAAAAAAAAAAAAGAATAATAGAGAAAATATTACTTTGTTTGTAAAGTCAAAAATGTCAACTTTAAGCAGTTTAAAAAAAAAACAAAAGTAAATATTTTCAGATTAGCAAACCATGCTGTATACCACATATATAAAACAGCCTTAATATCTGAAAAGAAAAAGGCTAATTTATTGGACCCTAAAGGACCATGTAATTAAAAAACAAAACAAAAAAACAAGAAAAACTGTCAAAAAAATAAAAGTTACACATGAAAACTTTAACTTTCAAGCATGTTTCAGTCCTTTCACAACCTCAACCAATGATGTCACCGCATATTTTTTTTTTGGTATTGATAACTGATGAACATCATTGATTAGAGTTTGGGTCAGCAGTGAGTATTTCAAGTTGTGAACCTAGGCTATTAGTGTATTTTTTCTCTTTCATTTAATTAATAGCTGAATTACAACTTTAAAAAAAACATTTACAACAGCAATAATGTAAATGTTCGAGGGGCGGCACATGTTTTAAGCTGTTTTAAGCTTCATAAAGACCACAATAAGGCAAATAAATAAGGTCTTAGAGGAGAAAGTTGGTGTTTTTTTGGCTTCTGTTTTAATTAACGCTATAGAGCAGCAAGTAGTCATATATACGTCAAGGCATCAAAGCTAATAGCTAAAGGCATGTGGCGTTTACTGACAGGAATAACACAAGGCAACTTCGCAGTACAAAGGCATCTCAAGGCTTCTTGATAATAAAATGAATTAGAGGTTACAGCAGGATTGTCTAAATGAACAATGTTTCCATTTTAAGGCTTGAGGATTTTATATCAGCAGGTTGCTTGAAGCTCTCTGAAATATATAAAGCTACAGTATATAAAGACTAACTCAGTGTATTAAAAAGTAAATGTATCTCATTAACCTGGCACTGGCTCCTCTCTCTAAACATTAGAGTCATTGGAAAAGTGGAATCACACATTTATGAACAAGAGTTTACAGCCATGCTATTGGCACTGTTAGGTAGGCTAGCTAGTACATCGAGCTAAATGCTAATGTCGGCAGGCTAACATGCTGACGTCAAAGCAGGTCTAACGTTTACCAGGTTCACCATATTATTTAGCATGTTAGCATGCTAGTACATTGAGCTAAATGCTAATGTTGGCAGGCTAGCATGCTCAAAATAACAATGCTAACATGCTGACGTCAAAGCAGGTCTAATTTTTACCAGGTTCACCATCTTATTTAGCATGTTAGCATGCTAGCATTTGTCCCACCATTGGAAAAATGCTGTATTTTGTACATTTTTGGATCAAGCGAACACATTTTCAGGTCAAACTAACAGTTTAAATGAATGTAACAAACATTTCGGCTCAGCCTTGTATCAGAACACATCCACAAACTGTGTGTATTTAGATGTGGCGTGACTACAGTCAAAGTCAAAGCAAAGATGTGAATGATAAAGACACAAATTTGAGAAAATGCTACCGAAAACATGTTTTTTTTTTTTTGTCACATAACCAACCGTATTTGGTGTATTTTAGTTCTCGGTGCACACCTGAAACACTTTTCTAATCCCTGCTGCTACAAACACTCAGATACAGATACCAAAATGATGCATAAACAACGTAGTGACGGCGTATAGTTTATAAATCCCTGAAAAAAATATTTTAATAAAAATCAAAGCACTAACTTCTCCTTCTTTTAGTTTTTAGTGTTTTTTCTCTCTCAAGTCTTCTTTTGTTTTTTTGCAGGTATTTGAACTCTTTCTTAGGTCCTAAATTACAAGAGTCAAATGCTGACATCTGACAACCAGCAAGTTCCTCAAAAAAGTAAACTTGAGAAGGTAAAGTAGTGCGACATTTAGCAGTAGTTACAGAACTCTCTCTTTTCTCGCTAAGCCTTCACTCTGACCTGGCAGGACAACCGGTTACCCAAAAACTCTGTCCCACGAACGAGCTGCTTGAGAGTTAAAGTGACGTTTTATTTACGAGGCCCGGATGGCTCGTAATTGGCCGCCCCTGAACCTAAAAACGAACCAAACGGGACAAAGTCAACTTTTCCACTCCGGTGAGGTTCAAAGCAAACTAAAAAGGTGGAGGGAAAGACTCTCCAGACTTGTGAGGTAACTAACAGCGAAGAAAAGAGACGTGAAATTAAAAAGAAGGACGTTGTTCATCTACCTTCTTCCTTCTCTTAGCTTAATTCTTCACTTGTTTCCATTTTTTTGACCCGTGTTCGCTGACTCAGAGGCTATTTAAAGAAGAAAAGACTTTGATAGACACACACACACACACACACACACACACACACACACATATGCACAATAACAAACATGTACTTCAGGAAATCCTGCTGAATCTGGGTGGATTAGTCCGCCTCATCTAACCCTTCCTGTTTGGGCTGTGTGTGTGTGTGTGTGTGTGTGTGTGTGTGTGTGTGTGTCACATACAAGCTGTAATTGACCCAAAGCACACAATGAAAAAGCTTGTCTTGACCTAACACACACACACACACACACACACACACACACATAAAGTAATGTAAATGCTGAAAGAGAGACACTAACTCAAATCACACTGCTTTTTTTTTCACCACAGTGTTTAGGTGTGTGTGTGTGTGTGTGTGTGTGTGTGTGTGTGTGTGTGTGTGTGTGTGTGTGTGTGTGCGTGCGCGTGTCCTTATCTGCCCACATCCATCTATTTAAAAACATGCTTTGTACTAATAAAGCTCAAACCCCTTGGAGCAGTAAGAAAACAAATCCCTGACTTAACCTGCTGAACCCTCAGAGTGCTGAAAGACTGGAGGAGGAAGAGGAGGAAAAGAATTTGAAGTAGGAGGACAAGGAAGTTGAGGAGAAGAGGAAGAGTGGTGAAGGAGAAATGAGAAGATGGAGTAAAGGAAGATGTGGAGGAAAACCCAAAATTCAGAAGGAGGAGGAAGAGGATGTGATTGAGGGAGCAAAGGAGGAAGAGAGAGAAGAAGAAGAGGTAGGGGAATGGGGAGGAAGAGCAGGAAAAACAGAAAGAGATGCAGAAGGAGGAAGGAAGGGGGGGAGCAAGGGGAGGAGGAGGAAATGAAGAGGAAGGGGAACAGGAAAAAGGGAGAAATGGAGGAAGAAGACGAGATGGACAAGAACGATAAAGGAGGCAGAAGAGAGAAAAACTAAATATATAGGGTGGCAGTTAAAATTCCCATCTTTTTCAACACTGTTTTAACTGCCAAGAACATTTTTTTCCCACAGCACCTGAAGGCAGCATATGTGACCTATTGTAACTATACATATTATCAATAAGTCTGAGCTGCAAGTTTTGCCATTTTTTACTTTTTTTGGACATTAAAATGTCTTTTTTTCTGATTGTACTTGAAGGCAACACATGAAGCAATGACATACAAAGATAACTCAAATAAAAAAATGAATGAAAAGTTCCCAGTTTGAATATTTTAGGATGATAAAGTTTGATAGTTTGAAGTCGCTCAGTCATCCCTGGGCTAACATGGCGATGGAAAGAAAGGACTCGGACAACACATGATGAGACGGTGAAGCGCAGATCTAAAAGGAAAGGCACAAATGGACACAAACGTAAAATCAGTTCAGCTTCCGAAACTCGACATCGTTCTTCGTTGTGTCAGCTTGTTCGTGTTCGCCTCTCCTCCTCACGCTCCCGTCATCACTGTGTTCCCTTGGCTGGTCCGAAAGGTCCCACCATCCTCATGGCAGCGTAGTTCTGCAGAAGTTAAGAGAGAAAACACAGTAAAGTGAGAGAAAGAAGAGAAGATTAAAGGAGGTTATTTTTTTCTACTTTCATATTCTCTCTTCAGGGTTTTTTTTACGTTATGTAAATTTAAAAACTAATTTAAAAGACGGATAAAGATGGATTTCTACTGTCTTAAAGGCTTTTTGTGACTTTTTTTTAAATTTTAGGATTTGGGCTTTTAACATTTTGGTTTTAGTTTCGTTTATTTACAAGAACATGAGGCAAAAAATGTCAGAATTAACCAGGTGTTTAATGAACTGGAGGAAAAAAACTAAATTAATCATTTAAAACAAGAAATTTTGACAGAAAACGATCAAAATAAGACTTGAATCAACTTTTTAATAAACCTCCATTTCCCATTTATAATAAATAGACTTAAACTTGCCGGGAAGGAGTAGAGGAAGACGCCGATGAAGAGGAAGATGAAGAAGAGGAAGATGGAGAGGATGATCAACCACTTGAAGCGCCTCCATAGGATGAACCTGAGAGTCTTGTATGGGGAGGAGAACCACAGGAAGGAAGTCTCTGGACGCCTGGGAGGACGAAGAAGAGGAGTCAGTGACGGTTTGTTGTGTCCATATGGTTTAGTCTAATTTAAAAAGGTTAAAATGTGGAAATAAATGTATGAATAACTTGCACACATTCTTTTTTTGTGGACCCAGCATCAAATTTCTGCTTTTAATCCATTTTGAGAGAATATATTAGAGGATTATGGTAAAAATGTCTAAGCGGTGTAACCATAAAAACTTGCTTAAAAACACTAAATTCTCAATAAAACACCATATCAACTAGTTTGGCATGATCTTACATTATAACTTTTTATATTGGATACACTATAGGTAGATAAAATATTGAATATTTATCATTATTTTGTGGTTACACCATTTGACATTTTCAGAAGCATTCAGTCTTTTTCAAGCTTTTATGACAATTTTTTAACATTTTTATATTTGCTTATCTTGCCAAACAAACTCATTTTCAGGTAGGTGTGTGTGTGTGTGTGTGTGTGTGTGTTAGACTCACTGAGGTTCCTCCAGGTGAGGGTTCATGTTGGGTTCATCTCTGCCGATCCCAGCCGGTCGCTCCTCTTGATCGTGTTCTGTCACGATCTCCAGAGACATCTCCACCTTCCCCTGAAACACAGACAACAAACACGAAGAGTTATTAAAGAAAGAGGGAGGGAAAAAAAGAAGACAAGTTTCTGTATATTTAAGAAATCTGAGTGTGTCTGCGCTCACAGCGATGATCTTCTCTCCGTTTTGGGTACAGGTGCAGGGCCACCATCCTTTGACGGTCTTCTGCTCAAACAGAGACACCAGTTTCTCTGCCGGCTGCTCCAACAGCTGCAGGGTGCACTTCTCCGGAGACTTGGCCGGACGCAGCATGTGGTTCAGGTCCATCGCCAGGTGACCTTAAGAAATATGAACATTTCTTACAAAGGCTGGACCACAAGGAGCTCATTAATCATCACGACGTGGGCTCCGTTCGACATCGATAAACATTCAAATGTAGTTTTATGCATTTAGGAACTGTCTGATTGAGTCCAGCTAATTGTCAAAAGCAACGTAGTGTTTCCACAGACATACACACATATACATATATATATATCAACAACATTTCAAAGCTCAGGGTTAATGCTGTAAAACACTTTGCACAAGAGGAGACAGTTATTGAACCTCAGCAAAACACTTTAAATATGAGTAGAGACCATCGACTGTATAAAAGAAATGGACGGAGTGAGGGTGGGAGGAAGGAAGGAAGGAAGGAAAGGAGGAAAAGAGGAAGGAAGGACAAGAGGGAGGGAGGAAAGGAAAGGAAAGGAAAGAAGGAAGGGAGGAAAAGAAGAAGGAAGTAAGGAGAGAAGGAAAGGAAAGAAGGAAGGAAATGAGTAAGGATGGAGGGACTAAAAGAGGAAGGAACTAAGGAGAGAAGAAAGGGCGGAAGGAAGGAAAGAAGGAAAGGAGCAAGGAGGGAGGGAGGAAGGAAAAGAGTAGGGAAAGGAAGAAAGCAAGCAAGGAAGGATGGATGGAAGGAAGTGAGGAAAGAAATAAGGAAAGAGGAGGGAGCAAAGAAAGAGGGAAGGAGGGGAAGAACGAAGGAAAAATTGAAGAAACAGGGAGGAAGGAAGGAAAGAAGGAACAGTCAAAAGAGAGATGAGGTCAATTTGACCCGAGAGGACGACAGACAGGAGGGTTAATGGAGATGAAAGAAGGATTACTTTGTAGATTATGAAGATGAAAAGATGCCAAATCAGATCTGTAAAATCCATCAGTATCAACTCTCATCTCTCCACCGAACCTGTTTTTCCATGTGAATAACTGACTTGTGATTGAGGCGGTGATGACGGGTAGTTAGTGTAGTTTTGGTCAGTTCTGGCCTTTACTGTGGAGGGTTTGTGGGTTGATAAATGGCAGAAAAGCGACTAGACATCTAGTGGAAGTGTTTTTCCAGAGCGTGCTTTCAGTTTGACGGTGCGACCATCGGAAAAATGGCTCGTGTCTGACCCTCGCACCGAGCAGGAAGATTAACAGTCGGCGGTCGGCGCTGACGAGCTGAAGACAAGTAGGAATGGAAAAAATGCTTTGAGGTGGCCACACACCCGCTCTCCGTACGAGGCGAATAATCTCGAGCGGGAGAAAGCGCTGCGGCAGAGCGAGATGGTGACAGACGGGAACAGATCAAAATCTGGATTCCTCATCTTGCCCTCCTCTCGCACCGCGGGCGAGCGCTCATTCTACCGAGCGTCGTCCGTCCTCCCTTCTGCTGCAGGAGAAGATGAAAAGATGAAATGAGGCGGGAGGGGGTGAAAGAGGAAAAGGCAGGGCGGGGCGGTGAGTTATTTTTGAGGGGACGGGGGCCGGGAGCAGCGTCAGGGGTGAAGGAAAGGCAGAATTTTGACAGCTTGAGTCTCGAGAAGAAAAAATAAGATCAGCCCTTCCTCTCTCTCTGCGAAATGTGCCAACACAGTGGAAATAGAAGAGCGTTAATTCAAAAGATAAATGTTATCACAGTAGTTTGTACATCGCACATATGGTTCCCCGGGCGGATTTACCACATAAGCCTTCGCCAGAAATTAGGGAAAAACTGTCTAAATGTCAAACCCGAAATGAATTAAGTGTATTGCTACAACCTAAAGGCATGTACGTGTGTTTGAATAAGGTAGGAACATGAGGGAATAAGGGTCCATTTCCAGTAAAACTTTAAGAGGGCGGCTGCGGCTCGGGAGGTGGAGCGAGTCGTCCACTAATTGCAGGGTTGTCGGTTCAATCCCCGGCTCCTCCTGTCCACACGTCCGAGTGTCCTTGGGCAAGAAACTGACCCTCAAAAATGCCTCGTGTGAACAAGAGGTAAATCGTACTCAAATATTTTAGTGATTTAAATCGGAAGAAAAGGGGAAAAAGTACAATTTCAAAAAGGTTTTGGGTAAGAGATTTAACTGGACACTTCCTAAAATTGTGTTTATAATACATCATAAAAACATTTATTAGACAAATATCTTCCTCATGTGTATAAGTCATCAATGTCCGAGCTAAAGAGCAGATGTAATAGCATTGATGTGCCTGTGTTCATTTACTCTGTAGGGTTACAATGACTAACACTACATCTATATTAAGCCTAGTGTGTCTATAATGTGTTTAAATGTTGCAGAAATTACACTTTAGTTGTTCTCATTTACAGAATTGTCTCTTTCTGTTGTCAGACAATGGGAAAAATAAGACATAGTTATTAATTGCAGCCAATAAACTATGCTGCCATGTTAAGCAGGAGGCATTCCTGATTGCAACATGAATCCAGGTGAATTACAGCAGCTGTGTGTTTGTGTGTTTATTGGTATTTGAAACGAATGATGAGTTTGAGGCTGATTTTTTTTACTTTAACTTTACTCTCACTCTCTTCCCTCTTTGGTAGCTTAAGTTATCATTTTGCAAAAGCTCTGTTTGCCCCTTAAACACCGAAACACTGTAGTGTTTTAGGGCTGAAACAGAGATTTTTAAAAAGATGCTTTAGAGATTTAAGCAGTTACGTGTGGATGTAATCTGAATATGAAGGAACAGATGTATGGAAAGGTAAGATGAAAAATAACAAGACCATCATGAGTAATGGTGGGAACACACATACACACACACACACACACACACACACACACACACACAATCAGAGCAGTGTGTTTTACCGAGGTAGTCGTCAAAGGAGAACTTGTCGTTGTCCCAGATCTGGATGGTCAGTTTAGGAGGCAGTTTAGTCTCGGCTTTATCCAAACTCCAGAAATGTGCCTGCAGATACAGAGGAAGAGAAAGAGAGAGAGAGAGAGAGAGAGAGAGAGAGAGAGAGAGAGAGAGAGGGATAGAAGGGGAGAGAGAGATGGAGGGAGAGACAGAGAGAGAGAGGGATAGAAGGGGAGAGAGAGGAAGAGAGAGACAGAGAGAGAGAGAGAGAGAGAGAGAAAGAGATGGGGACAGAGAGAGAGAGACAGAGAGGAAGAGAGAGAGAGATGGGGATAGAGAGAGAGAGAGAGAGAGAGAGAGAAAGGGATTTAACAAGTGTATCTAGTATAACACCACATCTAAAGGCATCAGATCAGCTGTAACAGTGCAGACACCTAATCTCAAAATATTAAATTATTATTATTAAATTACAGATGTTACAGATTTCAGAGACACCACAGAAGAAGAAGAAACAACGATATTAGGAGACACATTTACCGTATGAATTATGGCAAGTTCACACAACTCTGAGTGGCATTTAATCACTCAGCATCTAATCTTACCCAAAAGCTTTAAACCTTCAACCTTCATAAAATAAATACCCAGTCTGTTCATTTTAATCATGCACATTAATCACCATCATTTAAAACTATTTGGACTAAATTTCATCTTCATTTTCTGGACAGAACATTAACTTTTACATATTAGTTCCACAGAAAAACCCCATGTAGTAAAAAAGAGGGGGAAAAAATTAAATTAATTACACATCTTTGCAGTTTTAAACATCAATAAAATCCATCTCGGTCACTCAGATCAGCTTCCAAACGTAATTGAGCTGCTGTGGGTGAAATTCGAGATTTTTATTGGTATTATTATTATTATTAAATTTTACAAGTACTCCATTGTATTTAACTTAATGATTCTCTTATTTGTCATCAAATCGCCCGCTAACATTTACCACATTTAAACCTCACCTGTTAAAAATCTGTTTTAGCTTCTTAAACTGACCTTTGAACGCACCACGAAATGACGCTCTTACTGCTTTGATTTTGTTTTTGGCATTTCCTGTTGAAGCAGGATGTTGGGGGGCGGGACACATAAGTGTAAACCAATAAGATATCAGTTTTGGGAGAGAAACACATTTTATTTTGAAGGATAGATGGACAAGAGAAGATGTTTAAAGATGAAGATGATTTTAATTTACAACCAGGCAGGGAGTTCTGGTCCTCTGAAATGAAGCCAACGCGGAAGTAACTTAGAGCTGCATTCTATCAAAAGGCCACCAGGGGGCGACTGTCTCTATACAAGTCAATGGAGAATTCACCAACTTCTCACTTGATCTCTAACCTCAGTAAACGTTTTCAAAATGTGTTTATGGTCTCAATCGCTAGTTTAAAGCCTTCTTCAATGCAGTATGATGTTCATTTGGGACATTTTGGCCTCCCTGATTTTATATTTGACGATAAAGCAGGGTATGCATTAGGGCGTGGCTACGTCGTGATTGACAGGTTGATTGTCCAACGTCCTCGAGATCCAGCCCTCGCAATCATAGCAACCTCCCCGCTCCGTCCATGGCCCCGCCTCATGCCCATATAAATAGAATCCATGTTTTTATTTTTCCGAGCATGCACCTGAAATTTTCAAGATGCCGCTGCCAATGGGTGACGTCACGGATGTTACATCCATTTCTTTTATACAGTCTATGATTTACGCCCGCTATTGCAGGGTTGATGATCCAATTTTATCAGGAAGTAGAAAATCATGTGAGGTCATTTCATGGGGGACTTTAAAAAACGCACGCACCAATTGTGAAATATATCGTGCTGTAAATATATCGTACATTGACGCGGTTGCTGTTTATTTATTTATTATTTTTTTAAAAGCTACCTTGGTAACGGCGTTGAATGATGAGACAGCAGAGAGGAGCGACGCTCTGGGAAACAAGCTGGGAGGCTCCTCTCAGTTTGGAGCGCCACTCCATCGATACATCTCTCACTACATCACCACTTCCACACAGGTGCAACCATGAGTGTGTGTTCTTTAGGTGTATGTGTGTGTGTGTGTGTGTGTATATGTGTGTGTTATACCTATTATCACCTCTGGTAAATTCACACTGAACTGCCAAACAGTATCTGATCCCGTCTCACCTCCCTGCTAATGGGCTTCACTCTGCAGCTGGTGCACACTCAGTTTCCTCAGCTTTTCTCTTTTCCATTCCCTCATTCGTCGTCCTTTTTATCTGCGTGTGAGACTCTTACCTCTTTGCTTCTTGTTATGCTGATAAAATATATGGCTTTTAACACCTGAAATAAAATAGGTCCCCTGGTGATTTGCAGCAAATGTCAATATGTCACTGTAATGTTCCTAAAAATACTCAAGAGTGAGGAGATTTTCCACAAACTAAAAGCTGCACTTAGCAACTTGACTTAATGGCAGCCTGAATTCCCTTCGCCCTGAATTTGTGGATTTTACTATAAACCAGGGCTCGTGATGATCGATTTATAGCAAAGTGAGGAGAGATAAACTTTTGGCAAAAACTTTACAACATATATTTTTTTCCCCCTTTCTTTTTTCACAGCCACAGCTTAAGAAACTGTTCTGCATGTCGACTTGTCTAAATTCCCACATGAGGGAATCCACTATGTCTCAATTAGTAGGAATAAGAATCTCTGTCATGTCCGTCCCGTCCATACATTTCCTGACTCTCGGTGGTCGTGTTGGCAGCCGTAAAGAAGCGGACCCCCCCCCCCCCCCAAAAAAAAAAAATCACTTTAACGGGGCTCTGTTTAATGCTAAAGAGCGGCGGTGGTGATTTAACTCTGAGCCCTTTCCAGATGTCTGAAGTTGTGAAAGATCTACGGTTAAAACCCCCGAAAACCGGACCGCACCGCACCACACGTCCCCATCGAGGTCTCTCAGGTCTCTCAGGTCTGCTCCAGCAGTTTGTTTCTGGTTGTTTTTTAAGATCAAAGTTGAAGCTCGGGGGGGATGTTGACTTTGCGGTGGTAGAAATGCTGGACCGAGTTTCATGTTTTGCTGGCCTCCACACCGCCTGTTTTTTAAAGCCCCGTCTTAAAACACATTTTTTATTCCTTGGCTTTTAACTCGGTATGAGAATTACATTGCTTTGTTTTGGTTTGTTGTTTTTTTGGAGTTTTGTTTTTTTTTGTCTGTTAAACTGAGCTTTTGTGTTTTTATTGTGTTGTTTATGGCTTTTTGTTATTTTGAGTGTAACAGCACTTTGCTCAATCCTAAAAATGTGGTCGACTTGAACAGAGGCAATGAAATAGAGAACAGCAAACACTGGCAGCAGCAGCATCTTCATCATCATCAGCAGCAGCAGCAGCATCTTCATCATCAGCAGCAGCATCTTCGCCATCTTCATCACAATCATCACCATCATCATAATCATCATCACCACCATCACAATCATCACCGTCATCATCATCATCATTGTCATCAGCATCATCACCTTCACCATCATCATCATCATCATCATCAGCACCACCACCACCACCATCATCATCATCATCATCATCATCATTGTCATCAGCATCATCACCTTCACCATCATCATCATCAGCACCACCACCACCACCATCATCATCATCATCAGCAGCAGCACCATCACCATCATCACCACCACCATCATCATCAGCACCACCACCACCATCATCACCACCACCACCATCATCATCATCATCATCATCATCACCTTCACCATAATCATCATCACCATCACCTTCACCATCATCATCATCACCTTCACCATAATCATCATCACCATCATCATCATCATCACCTTCACCATCATCATCATCACCATCATTACCATCAGCATCATCACCATCATCATCATCATCATCACCACCATCATCACCATCATAATCATCATCACCATCCTCCACCTGCAGCCACGACACGATACTGTACGATTTCCAACATGTTACCAAGGTTACCAGCCATGATGCGATATGATGATTTATTTATGGATTCTATTATTTTATTTAGTTTTTAATTATATTGTTGTATACATTTTTTTTTCTTTTTTCTATATCACTGTTTTTTGAGCTTCTGTAGCAATGAATTTTCTCCACAGTGGGATCAATAAATTTATCCTTACCCTTAAGCTACTTACCCTTAAGCTAAAGGGTCTTCAACGTTCATGAGCAGCCACAATACAAGACGGTCCGATTCTTTATTTATGGATTAAAGACACTAAACTAGGACGCGCGGGTGGTCGAGTGGTTGGGGCGCATGCCGTGTGCGCAGCCGACACCGGTTCGAATCCCGATCGGAGGTCCTTTGCTACATGTTTCCCCCCCTTTCTCTCCCATGTTTCCTGTCTGTCAAATGCCTTTTGTTACTCAGTGTGTGGATGCTGTAATCCTTCCTTCCTTTCTTCCTTCCTTCCTTCCTTCCTTCCTCCCTTCCTTCTCTTCTTACTTCCTTCCACTTGTCCTACATCCCTCCCTCCTTTCCTTCCTCCCTTCCTTCCTCTTTTCCTACCTCCCTCCTTCCTCCTTTCCTTCCTCCCTTCCTTCTCTCCTTACTTCCTTCCTCTTTTCCTACCTCCCTCCTTACTCCTTTCCTTTCCTTCCTTCCTTCCTTCTCTCCTTACTTCCTTCCTCTTTTCCTCCCTCCCTCCTTACTCCTTTCCTTCCTTCCCTCCTTACTCCTTTCCTTCTCTCCTTCCTTCCTTCCTCTTTTCCTCCCTCCCTGCTTACTCCCTTCCTTCCTTCCTTCCTGCCTTCTTTCTCTCCTTACTTCATTCCTCTTGTCCTACCTCCTTCCCTCCTTACTCCTTTCCTTCCTTCCTCCCTTCCTTCTCTCCTTACTTCCTTCCTCTTTTCCTACCTCCCTCCTTACTCCTTTCCTTTCCTTCCTTCCTTCTTTCCTTCCTCTTGTCCTACCTCCCTCCCTCTTTAAAAAAATTATTATAAATTCATTATAAATCTGTGACTCTGCTCCCCTTTAATCAGTTTCTTATCTGACTTCTATAAGCTCCTTTCTTTTTGAGCAGCTGGATGTGAACTTCTACTTTCTTTATTTACTCGAGGAACGTTAAATGAACACACTCTCACCCTTACCTGGTGGTATTCTTATTATTATGGACCATATTCATCTGTAAACTGAAGTATTGAAGATCTTACACTCTGATAATATTATACATATGAGGCTTCTCCTGCTCCTTACTTCCTTCCTCTTTTCCTCCCTCCCTCCCTCCTTACTCCTTTCCTTTCCTTTCTCCCTTCCTTCCTTCCTTCCTTCCTTCCTTCCTTCATTCATTCCTTCCTCCCTTCCTTCTCTCCTTACTTCCTTCCTCTTGTCCTACCTCCCTCCTTTCCTTCCTTCCTTCCTTCCTTCCTTCCTTCCTTCTCTCCTTACTTCCATCCTCTTTTCCTCCCTCCCTCCTTACTCCCTTCCTTCCTGCCTTCCTTCCTTCCTTCCTTCCTTCTCTCCTTCCTTCCTTCCTCTTGTCCTACCTCCCTCCCTCCTTACTCATTTCCTTCCTTCCTTTCTTCCTTCCTTCCTTCCTCTTTTCCTCCCTCCCTCCTTACTCGTTAACTTTCTTTCCTTCCTGCCTTCCTTCCGTCCTTCTCTCCTTACTTCCTTCCTCTTGTCCTACCTCCCTCCCTCCTTACAATTTAACTGAGCATTTCATTATAAATCTGTGACTCTGGACTTTCTTTATTTATTCGAGGATCGTTAAATGAACTCACACTCACCCTGGTATTATACTCATTATGGACCATATTAATCTGTAAACTGAAGTATTGAAGATCTTACTCTCTGATAATATTATACATGTGAGGCTTCTTCTCCTCCTGCTGCTCTAGTCTGAGCTGTTCTGGCTGCAGTCCAACCCGTCTGCATTCATCAGTAACAAGTTCACTAAATATGCTTTTAATAAATAAATACAGAATAATATAATACTAATATAATAATAATATAATACTGCAGCTCAGTTTGTTCCTAAATCTAAGCTCTGAAATCACAACCCAGATAGCAAAATTCTTTTGGCCCATATCTGGCCCACACCTGACATGTTCATCCGGCCCACATACAGCATGGAATGATGGCACTTGGGCGGTCCGCTCATGTTTGCCAAAAGTGGGCCATAACCAAGCCATCACAATGCCAGATGTCAACCAAAAACACACCAAATAAACCAGTTCGGCCAAGACTGGCCCAAATATGTTTCAACAAAGGTGGGCCAAGTATGTTTCCTTATATGTGGGCCTCTTTAGGCTCACATCCGGATTAGTCATTGCCATACTTGCCATATTTCGGCCAAAGATGGGCCATATTCGTTTTGTGATATTTGGCCCAAATGTAGCATTTACTACATGGGCCAGTTTAGGTTCACATCTGTTTTGTCCGGGCCAGAAGAATGCCTACAGTGCCGGATCATTGCCTCAAGTGGCCCACATTCGCATGCTATCTGGGAATGACGCTGTATCATTGAGGAATTCTCTCATTTATCTACTGTTATAATGTCAGCTGTTTCAAATACTGTAACTATCACATGGAAACTCCTTGTCGAGGTATTATAAAAAAATAAATAAAAAAGAGAGACTTCTCGAGCCACAGTTGAGGTATTATACTTGGAAATAAAGCTTTTGGACGATAAACTGATCAAACTGGCTCCTCGAGTGAGAAATCAAGTGAAATAACACCAAAATAAACCTCTTTTTATATGCTTTCTATTACTTCATTCACAGCAGTGTCCTTTTGATTTACCCCCCTTTTTTTTTTTGGAGGTTGTTTTTTTTTAAATTCTGACATTTTCCTCCGAGGTTTGGGACTCATTTTTTCCTGATATATTTATTTGAATATCCTGCTCGAAATGGCTTTAGATTTGAGTAATGTTCTGTAATGTCACTCTCAATCACGGGGATCATATTTAAAAAAAAAAAGGGGGACAAATAAAACTTTAAGCGTCATTTTTTCCCCCCTCCTCCTCAACAATAGGCCTACGTCTGATTTTTTTTTTTTTTTTTTTTCAAATATGCACAAATGACGAATGGACTCCTCGCTGCCTGCTGCCTGCGTAATGACTTCACACCGACTCTCTAAATCAGAGTCTAAATCCACATCATGCTCTCACGCTTCATAACAACACACACAAAACACTGAGAGTAAACACACTACACCCTGTCTGCCTCCTGTGTGTGTGTGTGTGTGTGTGTGTGTGTGTGTGTGTGTGTGTATGAGGCCGCTAAAGCATGTATGTCAGTGTCAATGCATGTGTGTGTGTGTGTGTGTGTGTGTGTGTGTTAAGCGTTTGGCTCACTTTATCCACAAACTCTTTCCAAGTACATTAAGTTATCACTCCACAGCTGTCATAGGCAGGGGTGGGACGCTCTGTGTGTATATGTGTGTGTGTGTGTGTGTGTGTGTGTGTGTGTGTGTGTGTGTGTGTGTGTGTGTATGTGTGACTGCTCTCCGCAATATCTAACAATATCAATCATCTTCCATTTTTGTAGCCAGCCAGAGTCTTGTTCAGTCTTCTCCCTCGTTTCCTCCATCCCTCGTTTCCTCCATCCATCTCTCTCTCTCTCTCTCTCTCTCTCTCTCTCTCTCTCTCTCTCTCTCTCTCTCTCTCTCTCTCTCTCTCTCTCTCTCTCTCTCTCTCTCTCTCTCTCTCTCTCTCTCTCTCTCTCTCTCTCTCTCATCTCTCTCTCTCTCTCTCTCTCTGGTTGGCCAAGGCTCGGCTACATATTGTTAAGTTTAATAGGCATGTACACGAGAATGAGACATAAATATTTATCAAAGGAGGGAAACAATTATCTCAGATTATCTCTGTCAACTTTGTGTCTGATGGTATTTGGTACTGTTGTGATGACGGCTGTGCTGTAAAGTTACTCAGTGTGTGGATGCTGTAATCCTTCCTACCTTCCTTCCTCCTTTCTTCCTTCCTTCCTTCCTACCTCCCTCCCTCCTTACTCCTTTCCTTCCTTCCTTCCTTCTTTCCTCCTCTCCTTACTTCATTCCTCTTGTCCTACCTCCCTCCCTCCTTACTCCTTTCCTTCCTTCCTCCCTCTTTACTCCTTTCCTTCCTTCCTTCCTCCTTTCCTTCCTGCCTTCCTTCCTCCTTTCCTTCCTTCCTTCTCTCCTTACTTCCTTCCTCTTGTCCTACCTCCCTCCCTCCTTACTCCTTTCCTACCTTCCTTCCTTCCTTGCTTGCTTCCTTCCTTCTTCCTTTCCTTACTCCCTTCCTTTCTGCCTTCCTGCCTTCCTTCCTTCTCTCCTTCCTTCCTCTTGACCTACCTCCCTCCCTCCTTACTCCTTTCCTTCTCTCCTTACTTTCTTCCTATTTTCCTACCTCCCTCCCTCCTTACTCCTTTCCTTCCTTCCTTCCTTCTCTCCTTACTTCCTTCCACTTTTCCTACCTCCCTCCCTCCTTACTGCTTTCCTTCCTTCCCTCCCTCCTACTCCTTTCCTTCCTCCTTCCATTTTTTATAAAAATGGGTTTGACGGGTGATGGGTTTTTAAGGGGTCTACGATGATAAATTAGGGGTCTAAAAACTCCCTGAGACACTTTAAATTTTGCACATTGCATTTAATTTATCTGTATATCAGGATTATGAGATTAAAGTTAAATCGTAAAACAGAATTCAAAGGGAAAAGTCTGAATTTTAAGGTTATAGTCAGACTTCTTAGAAAAACTCAATTAAGGGGTTTTTTAAGGGGTTTTTGAGGGGGGGGGCAATATGTTAAATTAGGGTCCTAAAAAGTCTCTGAGACACCTTAAATTTTTGCACAATGCATTTATTATATATGTATATCAGAATTTGAAGGGAAAAGTCTGAATTTTAAGGTTAGAGTCAGATTATTTAGAAAAGCCCACTACAGATAGAGACTGAACTGAAAAGACAACAAGTGCAGCGTTTCCTGTCGTATCAGAGTCTGCTCGTCATATATCAGCACAGTGTCGATCAGTCCATGTGACTCAGGGATTATATCACCAAGCGCTGAGGTTTCTGGCTTCATAAACTCCGTCTCTGGCTCCGTCTCTGTTTTGGAGTAAAAAAAGCCTCTCCACCCAGCAGCGTTTTTCTTTTTAAATTTAAAACTCCCTCTCGTCTTTTCAGCTGCTCTCTGATTGAGGATGCTGCTACGAGCGAGCGAACGCCGTCGTAAAACATGTAGGCCGCAAACGGCTAAAGAGGCTCGAGCTCTCGGGCCAAAAACAGCAAATGACAGCCGTGTTGTTATGTCAGATTTCAGCGTGATGTTATTTTAGCTCTTCACTACATGAGTCTCAGAGATTCAACAACATTTAACTCACTACTTCTTTTTTTTTTTAGTGCTAATTGCAGCCCAGTTTTAGATTATGACCCCACCGGGAGCAGCTCTCGGGTCCAAACTTTTGAGGTCTGACTCGTGTCGGGTCTTTTATTATTATTGCCACATTATAAATAACACTAATTTGCAAAGTTTATGCTTTGGTGCCGGATTCTTATGAGACACAGGAGCTAAACTAGAGCTGTGTGGAAATACACCAAAATACTAGGAGAATTATTCCTTCCTTCCTTCCTTCCTTACTCCCTCCCTTCCTTCTCTCCTTACTTCCTTCCTCTTTTCCTCCCTCCCTCCTTACTCCTTTCCTTCTTTCCTTCCTTTCTTCCTTCCTTCCTTCCTCCCTTCCTTCTCTCCTTACTTCATTCCTCTTTTCCTACCTCTCTCCCTCCTTACTCCTTTCCTTCCTTCCTTCCTTCTCTCTTTACTTCCTTCCTCTTTTCCTCCCTCCCTCCTTACTCCTTCCCTTCCTTCCCTCCTTCCTTCCTTCCTTCCTTCCTCCCTTCCTTCTCTCCTTACTTCCTTCCTCTTTTCCTCTCTCCCTCCTTCCTCCATTCCTTCCCTCCTTCCTTCTTTCCTTCCTTCCTTCCTTCCTTTCTTCCTCCTTCCCTTCCTTCTCTCCTTCCTTCCTTCCTCTTTTCCTCCCTCCCTCCTTACTCCTTTCCTTTCCTTCCTTCCTTCCTGCCACATTATAAATAACACTAATTTGCAAAGTTTATGCTTTGGTGCCGGATTCTTATGAGACACAGGAGCTAAACTAGAGCTGTGTGGAAATACACCAAAATACTGTTTTCAAGTAGGTGAATTATTAGAGGAGGAAGAAATCCGACGACTGAATTCATGTTCAAGTACAGTATGGAGGAGGTTTGTATTATTGTTGCACCAATTTTCAATTTTCTCAACATGGTCCCATTTCATGCTTGATTTCAGCTGCATCAACGTCCTTTGGATTGAGATCATATACAAGTATAAAATAACACTAGTTGCAGGTTTGTAGTAAAAAATAATTTCTGTAAAACTTGTTGGATCGATGAAGTTCTTTAACCCTCTTGTTTTTCTCGAGTCAAGGAAGGAAGGATGGAAGGAAGGAGGAAAGAAGGAGGGAAAGGAGGCAGGAAGAAGGAAGGAAAAGAGGGAGGAAGGAGGAAGAAAGGAAGAAAAGGAGGGAGGGAGGAAGGAGGGAGAGAGGAAGGAAGGATGGAGGGAGGGAGGAAGGAAAAGAGGGAGGAAGGAGGAAGAAAGGAAAGGATGGAGGGAGGAAGGAAGGAAAGGAAGGATGGAGGAAAGAAGGAAGGAAAGGAAGGAGGAAGGAGGGAGAAAGGAAGGAAGGATGGAGGAAAGAAGGAAGGAAAGGAGGGAGGGAGGAGTGAAAGAAGGACAGTAGGGAGGAAGGAAGGAAGGACAGGAGGGAGGAAGAAGGAAGGATGGAGGAAAGAAGTAAGGGAGGAAAACTCCTTCCTTCCTTCCTCCCTCCTTCCTCCTTTCTTTCCTTCCTCCCTCCTTCCTCCTTTCCTTCCTTTCTTCCTTCCTCCTTTCCTTCGTCCCTTCCTTCTCTCCTTACTTCCTTCCTCTTGTCCTACCTCCCTCCCTCCCTACTCCTTTCCTTCCTTCCTTCCTTCCTTCAACAACATTTAACACACTACTTCTTTTTTAATGCTTGTTCGTACTTGTTGTATTTGGTCTTTTTATGGGATTTTGTGCCTTTCTTTTTCCCTCCCTCCCCTTCTCTCCCTCTTTCTTACCTTCCTGTCGACGACACACAGTTGCTCAGCAGGTAAATAGTGGAAGGGAAACAGGAATCTGTAGTTGAAGTTTCCCTCTCCGCCCAGAGATCGGTAGTGGACGTCGGTCTTCTGCTTGTTGTGTTCGTGTCCGTCCATCCAGCTGAGAAACACGGGGCGTTGTACGTTTAATAAAAATGAGATTTATTTTAACATTTGAGGATGAGATGACGAAATAAAGAAGAGACAGAGACTCGGTTGTTATTACCCTTTCACATAAATGTCGCTCATCTTCTCCCCGCTGATGCTGACGTCGTCCAGGATGACATCACTGGTGTTCCAGATGATGCAACGCAGGAAAAACCTGAACCAGGACGGAAGAAACCATCAAAACTGATCAACTCAGATATCAATGGATTTATGGGTGTACTGATCTGCTTAATGACAAGGTGACTGAGGAAAATGATCAGATACCTGGCTGACAAATTGATCAACTGATTGATTATAAGACTGAGTAAGAGATTGATTAACTAACTGACTGACGTACTGACTGATTCACTGTCTAATTGATTGGCATCTTAATTGTCTGGACATATTTATTTTTATATGTAATGTCTGCTCCTATTTACACTGAATTAGATTTTTTATCATTATACATTGTATATTGTTCTTTAGGGGCGGCTGTGGCTCAGGATTTAGAGCGGTCGTCCTCCAATTGGAAGATTGGCGGTTCGATTCCCAGCTCCTCCAGTCCTTGGGCAAGACACTTAACCCCAAATTGCTCCCGTTGCTGTGCCAACGGTGTATGAATGTGAATGAATGGTTAAATTCCCCCCTGATGAGCAGGTTGGCACCCTGCGTGGTAGCCCCTGCCATCAGTGTATGAATGTGTGTGAATGGGTGAATGATGTAATGTAATGTAAAGTGCTTTGAGTGGTTGCAAAGACTAGAAAGGTGCTATATAAGTACAGTCCATTTACTTTGCTTTCTGTATGAAATGTGCTCTATAAATTAATTTGAAAGTGATTGATTGACTGAATGTTCGGTGAGTGTGTGTGTGTGTGTGTGTGTGTGTGTGTTCTACTTCTTAGCCTTGCGTGGTGTGACGTTAAACGGGGGTCCCGGCGTGTGTGTCAAAGTGGGAAGACTTACTTCAAGGTGGCTCATCAGATCATTGGGTCTCTCTCTTTCTCTTGCGTGTGTGTGTGTGTGTGTGTGTGTCTGTGTGTTCCTACTTCTTAGCCTTGCGGGGTGTGACGTTGAACGGGGGTCCCGGCGGTCCCATCGATTTGGGGAACACGTCCACCCACATCATCAGACGACCCTAATGGAGAGTAATGATAACCAATCAAAAGGTAGAAAGGGACATGGGAGGAAAGAAAACAAGCAAAAACAGACACACATGTTCATATTAATTGTATATTGTGTGTGTGTGTGTGTATGTTGTGTGTGTGTGTGTGTATGTGTGTGTGTGTGTGTGTGTGTGTGTGTGTTGTGTGTGTGTGTGTGTGTGTGTGTGTGTGTGTGTGTGTGTATGTGTGTGTGTGTGCATGTGTGTGTGTGTGTGTGTTACCTGCTCTATGTCAGGTTGCAGCGGGCTGTACAGGGGTCTCGTCTCCACATGTTCGGGTACCAGTTCCAGTTTCCTCAAGATGTGGAGGGCCAGTTGCTCCTCGATTGAGCCAAGATGACGTTTGGACATGTGTTTGTCTTCTGGAAACACACACACACACAAACACACACACACAATCACACACACACACACACACACACACACACACACACACACACACACACACACAGGCATATGAAGCAGCAAATGGAGGTTTTAGTGAAGGTCATGGTGCTCCTTTAATGACTATTAAGCTCTCAGGAGTGGAAAGTGGAAATACAGAATACTGGGTGGACTGGGAGGAGAGTGGTTCACAGAGGAATTATTCATTACTCACACACACACACACACACACACACACACACACACACACACACACACACACACACACATACACACACACACACACACACTGAATAATACACTACTGGTCTCTGTATCACAACTGATTGAGGAAAATCTGTGTTGCCTCCAAGTAAAATGAAAATATCAAGCTAATGTCAAAAGTTTACGACTGTAAACTTAGAGTCACCTCGACTGTAAAGAGGAGAGAAGAAGAAGAGACAAAGAAGAGGAGGAGAAGAGATGGGAGGAGACATTGAGGAGAGGAGGAAAGAAAGGAGAACATAGAGGAGGAAGGGAAAAGAGGAGAGGAGAGGAGAGAAGAGGAGAGGAGAGGAGAGGAGAGGAGAGGAGAGGAGAGGAGAGGAGAGGAGAGGAGAGGAGGAATAAGGGAAGTATTAAGAAAGAGGAAGAAGGGAAAAGGGAGGGAAAAGTGCAAAAAGAGGAGTGTAAGAAAAAGGAGAGATGAAGGGATGATGAAGATAAGAGAAGGGGAGAAGAGATGGGAGGAGACATTGGGAGAGGAGGAAAGAAAGGAGAACATAAAGGAGGAAGGAAAAAGAGGAGAGGAAAAGACATAAGAGGAGGAATAAGGGAAGTATTAAGGAAGAGGAAGAAGGGAAAAGGGAGGGAAAAGTTGAGAGAAAGTACAAAAAGAGGAGTGGGAGAGAGCAAAAGAATGAATTATTAGAGAATAAGAAAAAGGAGAAATGAAGGAATGAAAGATAAGAGAAGAGGAGAAGAGATGGGAGGAGACATTGGGAGAGGAGGGAAGAAAGGAGAACATAGAGGAGGAAGGAAAAAGAGGAGAGGAGAGGAAAAGACATGAGAGGAGGAATAAGGGAAACATTAAGGAAGAGGAAGAAGGGAAAAGGGAGGGAAAAGTTGAGAGTAAGTATAAAAAGAGGAGTGGGAGAGAGCAAAAGAAAGAGAGCATGAATTGTTAGAGAATAAGAAAAAGGAGAGATGAAGGGATGAAAGATAAGAGAAGAGGAGAAAAGATGGGAGGAGACATTGGGAGAGGAGGGAAGAAAGGAGAACATAGAGGAGGAAGGAAAAAGAGGAGAGGAAAAGACACGAGAGGAGGAATAAGGGAAATATTAAGGAAGAGGAAGAAGGGAAAAGGGAGGGAAAAGTGCAAAAAGAGGAGTGGGAGAGAGCAAAAGAAAGAGAGCATGAATTGTTAGAAAATAAGAAAAAGGAGAGATGAAGGGATGAAAGATAAGAGAAGAGGAGAAGAGATGGGAGGAGACATTGGGAGAGGAGGAAAGAAAGGAGAACATAGAGGAGGAAAGGAAAAAAAGACAAGAGGAGGAAAAAGGGAAATATTAAGGAAGAGGAAGAAGGGGGAGGGAAAAAGAGGAGGAGTGGGAGAGAGCAAAAGAATGAATTATTAGAGAATAAGAAAAAGGAGAGATGAAGGGATGAAAGATAAGAGAAGAGGAGATACGAGAGGGTGAGATGAGGAAGAGAGAGATAAGGATGGGAAGAGAGGAAGAGAAGTGAAAGAAGGAAGAAAAGAGGAAAAGGAGAGGAAAGTAGAGAGGAGAGAAAAGAAAGTAAAGGGATAGAGAGATAGAGGAAAACGAGAGGAGCGCGGCCTCTCAGCCAGTTAACGTCCGCCTTTGACGGACAGCACGTCTGACGCACGGTAACCGCGGCAACTGTGGAAAGAGAACGCAGCGGCGCTCCTCGCTAACCGGGAGACGACCACGATGTTGACGTTGGCTTGTCCCCACATACGCACACACATGCACACACACACACACACACACACACACACACACACACACACACACACACACACACACACACACAGTTGTACCATAAATCACCATAACGACAACCATGACCTTGCATCGCACCAGCCATGGAACATACGTGTGGGTTTGATGTGTGTGTGTGTGTGTGTGTGTGTGTGTGTGTGTGTGTGTGTGTGTGTGTGTGTGTAGACGTTAAAATGAATCTTGAATATTTATCTCATCGCTCCGCTCTTCAGGTGGTCCTGTGGTTTAACTCCCCTCCCTCTCTCTCTCTCCCTCCCTCCATCCCTCCATCCCTCCCTCCTTTCCTCCCAAATTCTGCAGTTTTAGTGGATGTGAGGCTGCAGCAGGAGGAGGAGGAGATGGAAGTGATGGAGTGAAACAGGAAGAGAAGAGAGAGAGAGGGAATATGGGCAAGAAGGAAGGACGAAAACAAAGGAAAGAGAGGAAAGAAAGAAAGCGGAGAGAACAAGATGAGAAATATGGAAAGGAGGAAGGAAATGATAGAGAGAGGAAAGGAGAGAAAGGGGGTTCAGAAAGTAAAAGGAGGGATGGAGGTTGAATGGGAGAAAGGAGGGATGAAAGAAAGAGTGGAAAGAGGAGAGTAAAGGTGATGGTAGGAAGAATGAAGGGAAAAGAAAGGAGGCAGAGACAAAGTGAAGGATAAAGGAGGGGATTTAGAGAGGGATGAAGGGTTAGGAAGACAAGAAGAGGAGGATGGAGATATGAACAAAGGAATGAAAGAAAAGAAAGTTAAGAGACAAGAAACTGAAGTGGGGGATAACGAAGGAGAGAAAACTAAATGTAAGGGAAAAGGAAGGAGGGATGAGGAGGAGTCGAAAGGAGGGGAAACAGAGTAGAAGAGAGACAGAAAGGAAGAAAGAGAAGAGGAAATAAAGAAAGGAAGGAAGAAATAGAAGAGGAAAGAAAGAGGGAAAGAAAGAAAGGTGTAAAGAGAGGAAAGAAGAGGAAAATGGAGAAAGAAAGAAAGAAAGAAAGAAAGAAAGAAAGAAAGAAAGAAAGAAAGAAAGAAAGAAGGGAGGCTGCGAAGAAGAGGAGGAGAAAGAAAGAAAGAAAGAAAGAAAGAAAGAAAGAAAGAAAGAAAGAAAGAAAGAAAGGAAGGAAGAAATAGTAGAGGAAAGAAAGAGAGGAGTAAAGAGAGGAAAGAAGAGGAAAATGGAGAAAGAAAGAAAGAAAGAAAGAAAGAAAGACAGAAAGAAGGGAGGCTGCGAAGAAGAGGAGGAGAAAGAAAGAAAGAAAGAAAGAAAGTATTTAAAACAAATGGAAAACATTTCTTAAAAAGTGTCAGATGATGAGAGAGAGCTTAGCGGTTGAAAGAAAAAAGAGAGAGAAGGGTTTAAAAATTGAGTGTAAGGAGAAGAAGAGGAAGATCGGAGGAAGCGAAAAGGAAGAAGAAGAGAAAGAAAAGAGGAGAGAGAGAGAGAGAGAGAGGGTGGGATGGGATGGGTGGAGCGGGAGTTCGGTGCAGAGTGATTTATTTGCTGTGAATTTACTTAACGTGTAAGAACCACTTACACACACACACACACACACACACACACACACACACACACACACACACACACACACACACACACACACACACACACACACACAACACCCGTGCAGTTTGTGTTTTCATTAAACTGACTCTTTTTTAATGGTGGAAGGTCTGATGGAGTCTGAGTCAATCAGCGATGTACTGAAGGGCGTGTGTGTGTGTGTGTGTGTGTGTGTGTGTGTGTGTGTGTGTGTGTGTGTGTGTGTGTGTGTGTGTGTGTGTTCAGTGGCGCCAATGACACCCTAATCGAACCGCTCTGCACTTGACGCTTCCCAGCCTGTCCGACTCTCTCACTGGTTTTGTTTTCAATTCACAGGGGCACGACACACACACACACACACACACACACACACACACATACACACACACACACACACACACACACACACACACACACACACACACACACTTCTCTCTGACTGTTACTTATCTAGTTTTCAAGGATTCTTCAGGTTCAAATTGACCCCATCTCTTTTGACTGTTCCTCCTTTCTGTCTTTCTGTCTTTCTTTCTTTCTTTCTTGTCCTTCCTTCCTTCTGTCCTTACTTCCTTCCTCTTTTCCTCCCTCCCTACTTACTCCTTCCTTCCTTCTCTCCTTACTTCCTTCCTCTTTCCCTCCCTGTCTCCCTTCCTCCCTCTCTCACTTCTTTCCTTCCTTCTCTCCTTACTTCCTTCCTCTTTTCCTCCCTTCCTTCCTTCTCTCCTTCCTTCTCTCCTTACTTCCTTCCTCTTTTCCTCCCTCCATCCTTTCCTTCCTTCCTTCTCTCCTTACTTCCTTCCTCTTTTCCTCCCTCTCTCCCTTCCTTCTCTTCTTACTTCCTTCCTCTCTTCCTCCCTCCTTTCCTTCCTTCCTTCCTTCCTTCCTTCTCTCCTTACTTCCTTCCTCCCTTCGTCCCTCCCTCCCTCCCTCCTTACTCCTTCCTTCTCTCCTTAATTCCTTCCTCTTTTCCTCCCTCCCTCCATCCTTTCTTCTCTCCTTCCTTCCTCTCTTCCTCCCTCCTTACTCCTTTCCTTCCTTCCTTCTCTCCTTACTTCCTTCCTCATTTCCTCCCTCCCTACCTCCCTCCCTCCTTAGTCCTCCCTTCCTTCCTTCTCTCCTTCCTTCTCTCCTTACTTCCTTCCTCTCTTCCTCCCTCCCTCCCTCCTTACTCCTTTCCTTTCCTTTCCTTTCCTTTCCTTCCATCCTTCCTTCCTTCCTTCTTTCCTCCTCTCCTTCCTTGACCTGAGGACAACAGGAGGGTTAAGACCTGTATAACTGATATTTCTTTTGATATAATTATAATTATTAATGCGACTTGGATCCAGATAAATAGCATGAAAATGGATTAAACTATGAAATATGATAAATTCATATCAGCATTTTCCCGTTATGACATATATTACTACAGCCTCGGAGTAGTCACATTTAGTTGCAGGTCTGATGGTTAAAGACTGAACAGCTTCCAACAATCCAACTTTATGATTACAGGTGTTTAACATCTCCGGACGGACCGCCATGAGTCACATGAAGAAAAAAACCTGCAGGGCATTTTCTTCAGGAAACCGAATTCAATGCTTTTTAAGACTTTTCAAGACAATTAAAAACTTCAGACATCAATTTTATAGACATATAGACACAGTGTATACACTCACTGGCCTCTTTATTAGGAACACCTGTGTAATCTGATTCAATCCAATACAACAGCTCTACTTTAAAATCTACTTTTATGAAGTTTATACATCTTCAGTTTTTTTTTTTTTGACATAGTCAGGAAGGTAATAGCTCTGTATTAACCCTCCTGTTGTCCTCGAGTCAAGGAAGGGAAGAGGAAGGAAGGGAGGAAGGAAGGAAGGGAGGAAGAAGGAAGGAAGGAAGGGAGGAAGGAAGTAAGGAGGGAAGGGAGGAAGGAAGGAAGGGAGGAAGAAGGGAGGGAGGGAGGAAGGGAGGAAGGAAGGGGGAAGGAAGGACAGGATGGAAATAAGGAAGGGAGGAAAGAAGGAAGAAAGGGAGGAAAGAAGGAACAGTCAAAAGAGATGGGGTCAATTTGAACCTGAAGAATCCTTGAAAACTAGATAAGTAACAGTCAGAGAGAAGGGTTAAAAATGAGATATCCTGCTCTCCTCTGAAGAGTTTGCATAAACAATGCTACATGTCTGCAAGATGCAACTAAACAACAACACTTCCAGAAAGTTTCAGGTCACATCTCTAAAAGTCTGAGTTCAGGTGGAGGTGGAGACGCTTTCTGTCCTCACATACATTTCATTTATTCATGACTCACCGAGGTCTGCAGCGGTGTATTCGTCTCCTCTGAAGTAGACGACTTCGTTTCTGTAGACGGGCTTTCGCAGGTTCCGTCGCTCGCACACTTTGTACAGCAGCTGCCTCGGTGTCAGCTGGTCTCGCCACTGGTTTACCCCCGACCTAATGGGAGAGAGACGGAGACAGTGAGTGTTTCAGGTAGAGAGAAGGAGGCAAGGAAAGAGACTCGAGGACTCAGCAAACTCAGTTTAACCCTAAAAGTAGTAATTTATTTATATTTCTATCTAATTTTATCTTGGACATGAACGCCACACGGTTGACTACTCACACACAGTAGGACTGCGGCAGGCCACACATGGCTCCGTATTTGGACAGGAAGCGGTTCTCCAGGTCGATGACCGTCTCTCCGATCTTGTCGTCTTTGGTCAGCATGTCGTGGTCGTACACCATCACATGCAGGTCCTTCTCCACGGGGAGCGAACAGTTCAACTCGAACAACCTGGGAGAAAAAAAGACGGAGAAGAGTCAGAACTTTTATGATGAAGACTTTGAAGAAGAGTTCCAAAACCAGATCATACTGGATCTGGAACTGTCAATCATGTTTAACCCTCCTGTTGTCCTCGAGTCATGGAAAGACAGGAGTAAGGAGGAAAAGAGGAAGGAAGCAAGTTGAGAAGGAAGGGAGGAAAGAAGGAAAGAAAAGAGTAAGGAGGGAGGGAGGGAGGGAGGAAGGAAGGAAGGAAACGAGTAAGGACGAAAAGAGGAAGGAATTTAGGAGAGAAGGAAGGAAGGAAACGAGTAAGGAGAAAGGAAGGAAGCAAGGAAGGATGGAAGGAGGAGGAAGCAAAGAAAGAGGGAAAAAGGAAGGAAAGAAGGAACAGTCAAAAGAGATGGGGTCAATTTTACCTGGGAGGACAACAGGAGGGTCAACATTTCATAACATGGATTTCACATGTTGCAGCAGGAGGAGGAGATGTAAGTGATGGAGTGAAGAAATGAAGTGAATCAGGAAGAGAAGAGAGAGAGGGGATATGGGCAAGAAGGAAGCCTCTGTAACTGCCCCTATGTAACTCCTCTTTCTCATTCATGTATAGCAATGTTCTCCAACCCTGCTCCTGGAGAGCTACTGCCCTGCATGATATGACTTTTTATGAGAAAACTTCACCGATGCCTGGCTTTGCATATGAAGGAACTTGCTCAGAGTATAGAATAGGAAAGAAAGCGTTTACTGCCAATCAATCAATCTTTATTTGTTGTATAGCGCCAAATCACAACAGAGTTATCTCAAGGCACTTTACACATAGAGCAGGTTCTAAACCGAACTCTTCAGGTTTTAACTTTAAAGAGACCCAACATTCCCACATGAGCAACAGTGGCGAGAAAAAACTCCCTTTTAACAGGAAGAAACCTCAGGCAGAACCAGACTCAGAAGTGGGCGGACATCTGCCTCGACCGGTTGGGGTTGAGAGGAGAGAAAGGAAGGATAGAGGAGAGAAAGGAAGATAGAAGACTACTGTCATGACATTAGGAGTGCTCCTCTTGCTTAGTGTATTAAAAACATAGTAAAACAGTCTTACATAACCCCGCAATACAAGCCCTAAAATCAATAAATATATATTGTGATGCCTCTGTGCCCCTATATAACTCCTCTTTCTCATTCATGTATAGCAGTGGTCTCCAACCCTGCTCCTGGAGAGCTACTGCCCTGCATGTTTTAGGTATCTCCCCCACTCTCTAACACACCTGATTCTAATAATACATTCGTTATCAAGCAGCTGAAGCTTGTCAAAGGGCTTGATAACAAGTTAATTATTAGAATCAGGTGTGTTAGAGAGTGGGGGAGATGTCTAAAACATGCAGGGCAGTAGCTCTCTAGGAGCAGGGTTGCAGGGTTGGAGACCACTGAGCTCAGACCTCCCTGCTGACTGTCTACACTCTGCTTCTCCCCACAGGAACCATCTTCTGTTTGGTTTAGCTGTGGTTATCTTGCTTTCTGCATATTATAACACCCTCACACACACGCACGCGCTCACACACTCACACACACACACACACACACACACACACATGCACTTACACTACCGATGCCACTGATATCCACACCTCATACTGAAATTACTCTAATTCGGCACAACTTTTAATTTGGTCTTTTATTTTGTTAAATGATTATATGGTGTGTCTCCTTTTTGTTGTGGCCACTAGAGTCGGGTCATAACAATATATATAAAAAAAGGATAGAGTCTTAATAAAAATCAGTGCAGTATAAACTGGATTAATATGAAATATTGAACATGAATAGATGTGATTCATGAGAAAGACATGATATTATTGCACTTCTTGAGAGTAAATATTGAGATGTAGCACAAGGACAGTTTACATATTACATGCTGAGCTGATTGCTTTTTAATGGAGTTTACAGTTCAGACGGCCTTGAGAAAGAAACAAGTCTGGTGGTCCGACTTTTGAATGACCTGCCGGAGCTTAGAGGAATGGGTCAGAAACAGGTGGTGACCAGTGTGTGAACAAGTCTTGTACAATGTGTGCGGTTAGTATCTGGTCTAAACGTCGTGTCATGTTCGGAGTTTTCTAGCAGGACTGAAAGCTTGTTTAATGTATGCCAGTCTGATCCTCTGCTCTCCTCTCTGTCCTGATGCTGCGATTGGTGTGTGTGTAGCGACCCCTACTGGTGTGCAAATGAAAAACACACCAGAGAGAGAATGAGGAGAATGGAGTGATCAGATCATTTAACATATCAAAGATTGGGAAGATAAATCCATATAAGTGTTGAATATGAGCATGTAGTCAGTTGACCACTCTCTCGGTCTGACTGTACACTCTCCGCAATGTCTTCATGGAAAACATTAGTGCCTTAGTTTCAATCTGAGTAATGTGTTTGTGCTGGAAATGAACAAATCCACCCATCATTTAACATGTTAAATGAGGAGAAGGTGCAGTGTGGCTACCTCATTGATATTTTATGACATGTTTTAAAAAGTCTCAGTCGTATGTGACATTTAAAACAAAAACCAAAAAAAAAAAAAAAGGGAAAGAAAACGACCTCACATTAAATGAGAAAACCCCCAAAACGCTGCATGGCAACAGGTGGTGAGGGATATTAACTAATGTTACATTTAGACAATTATCTGGTGTTTACAAAGTGACTTTTGGTTGTAAAGTTAATGTAAAAATGACATACAAGTTTATTAATCGTCTTGAGAGAAATAAGACGACAAAATCTAATCACTTGATTTATAACTGAAGCTGGAAGAGTTATTTGTTATTAAGCCTCCTGTTGTCCTCGAGTCAAGGAAGGAAGGGAGGAAGAAAGAAGGGAGGGAGGAAGGAAGGAAAGGAAACAAGGAAGGAAAGAGAGAAGGAGGGAGGAGGAAGGAAAGGAGGGAGGAAGGAAGGATGGAAGGGAGGAAGGAAGGATGGAAGGGAGGGAGGAAGGAATGAAGGAAGGAAGGACGGAAGGAAGGAGGGAGGGAGGGAGAGAGGAAAGAAAGAGAGAAGGAGGGAGGGAGGGAGGGAGGACAGAAGGAAGGCAGGAAAGGAAAGAAGGACGGGAGGAAGGAAAGGAAGGAATGAAGGATGGAGGAAAGAAGGAATGCAGGAAGGAAGGAAGGTAGGACGGAGGAAAGAAGGAAGGCAGGGAGGAAGGAAGGTAGGACGGAGGGAGGAAGGACAGAAGGAAGGGAGGAAAGGGAAGAAGGATGGGAGGAAGGAAAGGAAGGTTAAGGAAAAGAAGAAAAGAGGGAAAGAGCTTAGAAGTAAAGGACATTACATACTTTCCAAAGACGGGGTCCAGAGTACAGGGGATGTAGTTTTCATGGTCATTGATCGTCTTCTTCCCCAACGTGATCTTCACATATGGATCACACTACAAACACAAATAGATACATGAGCATTATTGTGTTATTGTAATTCATCAGTGTGTTTGTGAATCTGTTCATTAATCAGACACTTCTCTCTCTCTCTCTCTCTCTCTCTTTCTCTCTCTCTCTCTGTCTCTCTCTCTATGTCGCTCTCTCGCTCTCTCGCTCTCTCTCTCTCTGTCTGTCTCTCTATCTCTCTGTCTCTCTCTCTCTCTCTCTCTCTCTCTTGCTGTCTGTCTGTCTCTGTCTCTATCTCTGTCTCTCTCTCTCTCTCTCTCTCTCTCTCTCTCTCCCTCTCTCTCTCTCTGTCTCTCCTCTTCCTACCTTCCCATGTGTATCTTTGGGCTGCAGCCCTTCAGCCTGGATGATGTAGACTCGGACCAAACAGTCCTCGATGCCGTTGGGAGGAAGCTTTCTGAACTGTCTGGGCGGGGCGGCGACGGAGGGGTCGTCTGGCAGGGGGTAGATCTTAAACATACCCTGGTTGATGAGGGCGGGGGCGGACAAGGGAAAATAAAACATTTAAAATTAAGTAGAAATGAGAAAGATGAATGGAGCAGAACTGCGCCAAACATTACATAGTAAACCGTAGCATGATGTTATGAAGCATGTGACGTGTTATTTATTATTCATTATTTTAGTTTAACCTGAATTATGATCAAATGTTTTAATAGTGCATGTAAACGTGACACTGATTTCAATGTTTTCTATGTCATATTCGGTCCTACCTGTGTGCCAAGTATGATATTACTTTACTTATAACCAGAGAAAGAGAATAAGAAGAATTATACTCTATTTCTCTCGATACTGCGGCTATGATGTATTGGTTTTTATATGAAAAAACAGAAACAGAGTCAAAGTCCACATTTTTATATAAAGGTAAAAGATATTTGAATTGGTTTTCGGACATGCCGTTTAGTGATGTGACTTGATGTGACATCATGTAGCAAACTATCACATGCCGTGAATGTGACTTTGTTAACTCAAAGATGAGGTATACTTTTATTTAAATTAGGCTTATTGACCATCATTTCAAAAAACAAAAAGTGTAAAACCTTTGGTAATAAGTTGAAATGAAGTTGGTTAAAAGGTCTAATACAGAATTGGGTGATGATTTATACTTTATACTTTATAAACAGTCAAATCAGACCAGGTCAATTTTGACCAGGGGGAACAAAATTTGCTCATTCGAGGGGAAGAAGTAACGTTATGTGAAGATATAGCAATGCAATACAGTGTAAGACAGCAAAGAAATGCATTGCACTTAACATAAGAGCACAGCAAAGTGACTCTTAATTGGACTCAAACAGAATCGACCATGGTGCACCAACAAAGATGGGACAAGGGAGAAGACAAAAGAAAGCACAAATTCTATGTAATATAACAGAAATGATTAAATTTGTACCTTGAACTCTCCCACCACTGACGGATCTTCTCCTTCATCCTTCATCCTTCCTCTGTACAGTTTGAATGTTTGACAGAAATCGGAGAGACCCTCAAAGCCGTTGACCTTCTCTAACTCCCGGTCATACACCTGAGGAACATGAGAAGGAGTTTATTACAGCTTATTCAGCTGAATTCAGATGTTTTAGTAGTCTTGTTCATGCATGAGAAGAAACTTGTTTCTGTGTTTTGAGAACTACCAATTTAATCTTTAAAGTCAAACGCGCACATACACACACACACACACACGCACACACACGCACACACACACTTTATTTTTAACAATCCTCATCAAGTTGCCAACAGAACACACACAAATTACTCTAAATGGCATCATAGCTGAGTATTGGCCAGTGTAATTCCACTGGTATTGGATTAAAACTGCAGCCAAAAGCTACTCAACATTACATTACACTCACACTGCAGGGGCGCTGGCACGAGACGAGTGTGTGTGTGTGTGTGTGTGTGTGTGTGTGTGTGTGTGCGCGTGTGTGTGTGTGTGTGTGTAAATGCATACATATCTGGGCAGGGACGCATATGTGTCAAAAGCACAAAAAGATCCATTTGTTTTCATTAGTAGTGTTTGTTTACACCAGTCACACACATACATATGCATATATACACGACACATACATAAGTACACGACACGCACTGAATACACACATTCCCTCATTGTTATCCTTCCGTGGAAAAATGACAGCTCTGCGGTGAGACGCTTAGAGAGGGAGCTGGAAACAGTGCTTCACTTCAGCATCAGACCAGCAAGACTACAGTACTCTCCGGTGGGAGCGGAGGCGGGGGGGGGGGGGGGGGGGGAGTATAGATGGAAAGAAAGAGGAGGACGAAAACTACAAAAAACACCAAAAAAAGGACAATAGTAGCTCAACAAGCAGTTGTTAGACACAGATCTACTTAAGATGGTTAAGGTTGAAATGAAAAGAAGAAAATTAAGCAAAAAGAATAAAATATTTAAGACTATGGATGTTCATTCTTGTCCTTTGGAAGAAAATCTAAGCACAAATTTCTACTTCATAGCTTCAAAGCTTTCGACTGTATCTCATAGTCTTCTTTTGGCAAATGAAGCTGACTCAGACGGATGATATTTGTCGTGACTTGTCTTGTGAGCTCACCTCGGTCAAATGACAATAAGCGGTCATAAGTCAGAGGTAGATCATGAAACAAGATCGAAAGCTTCGATGCTAGTCGGTTGGGCCTTTGAGCTTCCATCAAATAAAACAGCTCGTTTACTACTTTAAGATAAATGTTGGACTGGATTGAAGGTATAATACTGTGGTAAAACCCTGACCAAAAATTTTAAAGCTGGCAATATCTAATGTCTCCAGCAATAAATTGATCCAACCAACATGTATTGTGTGTGCAACCAAAGCCTGATAGATCTTATTGCTCTCTGTGCCGTAGAGCTTCATTGTTGTCCAAAAACTATTAAAAACACATCAGTGGGCCACAACGCTGCACTGGGTGTCATGTTCCTTCATTACCTCGAACACACACAGGCTGTAGTTTATTTTGACTCAATCACACATGCCATCCCGCTGCCAGAAAAAGGCACAAGAGATCCAAATGTGTGTTAATTCGCAGCTGAAAATAGTCCCCCCCAAAAAAGCACTGTTTACTTCTGTTTGAGTAACGTTTGATGAAACTCGCTGTTCTAGGAAATGACTGAGAGTTTTTTTTTAAACTGTATTTGTGTTGGAAGTTTTTAGAGTCACCAGTTTTATACTTTAATTGTGATAAAACTGAATATTGATTGAACCTGAAGGCACTTTTTGGTGCTTGACCCATTAATCTGAAAGAAAACTCAACTTTGCAATCGTTTAATCATCTTTGTGGAATACAGAGATTGGTTCAGTATTTTTATATTTGTTATACAAAAGAGTATAAATATCATTTTATCTTTTTAATCCATTTATAGCCAAATGAGAATAATTTTTACTGGTCAAATTATTGGTCAAGGCTCTCAGTGGATTTACACAGATAACATAACAATTATCTACAGAAATATAGACATGTATTGATTGTATAGAGCTTCTGTGCTATGTGGTTAAAGGGTCAATGACGTTTATTTTGTGTCCATGTGGTTTAGTCTAATTTAAAAGGGTTAAAATGTGAAATAAACGTATGAATAACTTGCACACATTCTGTTTTTGTGGACTCAGCATCAAATTTCTGCTTTTAATCCATTTAGAGAGAATATATTAGAGGATTCTGGTAAAAATGTCTAAGTGGTGTAACCATAATAAAAACTACCAAATAATTCAACTGGCTTAAAAACAGTAAATTCTCAATAAAACACCATATCAACTAGTTTGGCATAATCTTACATTATAACTTTTATATTAAATAAAACTAATGGAATACAATTGGTCTAAATATTACATTTAATCTGGAGAATCATGGAGATCAGGAAACATTTACACCCTTTAAAGTTAAGTAATTATTAGTATAAGTCCACTTAAATACACTGTGGGTGGATATATTCAATATTTATCATTATTTTGTGGTTACACCATTTGACATTTTCAGCAGTCTTACTTTTGGTTTAAAAACAAACCTGATGCTGCTTTTAAAACTATTTTTAAAGATATATTTGTCACTGACCCAAATATAAAATATATAACATGTCAGTTGAAGAATAATATGAAAGTCTCAGAGTTTTTGTGCTAAGTTCGGTTAAACATGTCCGAGACCAAAGTCTGTACTGAGCTCCTTAGAGAACAGATTATTATGAATCTTCTCATCTGACTCACAGCAAGAACATAAACAAACAGATTTCCAAAATGTTCCTAAATTAGTCTTTATTTCATCCCTCCAAAATTAGCCAGTGGGTGTATGAATTTAATATCCCTCTTTAGTCATTCCCCCTTGTTTCCTGTCTCCACTATCAGCTGTTGACTAAAGGCAAAAATCCCCCCCCCCCCCCCCAAAAAAAAACCCAGACCTCTCATCTCTTCTTTTGTGTTTTTTTGTAAAATATGTACAAATAAGATATACTGGTCTTAAAAGTAAGCTCATTAAAATGAGTCAAAGGGGGGCAGGAGAAAGCTTATGAAAGCAATGAGATACTTTCCATCTCTTGTAACTTCTCTGTCATTAAAAAAAAAAAAAAAAAAAAGGGGGAACAAAGAGGTTAGTTCAGAAAGAGCGATGCGGGAGATGAGGAGAAAAAAAAGGGAGGAGGAAGACGAGGAGGAATGAAGGGTACGTGGTCTCAACATTTTGGGTGGAGAAGGGGTGAAAGAGTTGGAAAAGTAGTGTGAGGATGAGTGGGGGAAGGAGGGGACAGGAGGGAGAGAGGAGAGAGAGAGAGAGAGAGAGAGGGAGAGACGGGAGAGAGAGAGAGGGAGAGGGAGAGACGGAGATAGAGAGAGAGGGGAGAGAGAGACGGAGAGAGAGAGAGAGAGGGAGAGGGAGAGACGGAGAGAGAGAGAGGGAGAGGGAGAGACGGAGAGAGAGAGAGAAAGAGACGGAGAGAGAGAGAGAGAGAAGAGAGAGACAGAGAGAGGGAGACAGAGAGAGAGAGAGAGAGAGAGAGGGAGAGAGGGAGACAGAGAAGAGAGAGAGAGAGAGGAGAGAGAGAGAGAGAGACAGAGAGAGAGAGAGAGTGAGTGATGAAGGGGGGATGATGTAAACGAAAGAGAGGTCTGGGAAACAGCCGTTCATTTGACTCCTCGAACACCAAACCCAGTACCAAGGGAGAGAGGGGACGAAGAGAGAGAGAGAGAGAGAGGAGAGAGAGAGAGAGAGAGAAGAGAGAGAGAGAGAGGAGAGAGAGAGAGAGAGAGAGAGAGGAGAGAGAGAGAGAGGAGAGAGAGAGAGAGAAGGGGGGTGGACGGGGGTTGAGGGGGATTAGACAAAAGCATCGGGGCTTTAGAGCTGATATGTGATACATCCAAGTCTGATTCTTATGCTACCATAGAAGAAGAAGAAAGATCTTGATTTAATATGTATCTGGCATGTTTGAAATAACAGGTGTAACCTTCTGACCTCGGCACAGATACAGATACAGACGGCCTCGGTTCAAAGGAATAAGATTATAATAAAATAATAAGACGTAAGAGATATTCTGATCTGATGGGACATTAAGTTTAACTGCTCCTGAAACTGACCTGACGCACTACGTTAGAGAAGCGACGTCTCGCTCGGATTGGAAGTGTTGGAATTAGAGAAATGTTCATAACTCACTAAACTATCTTCGGTCGAGTTCGTTCCTTCCTTCCTTCCTTCCTTCCTTCCTTCTCTCCTTACTTCCTTCCTCTTTTCCTCTCTCCCTCCTTACTCCTTTCCTTCTTCCTCATTCATTCATTCATTCATTATTCCTTCTTCCTTCCTTCCTCCTTCCTTCCACCCTTCCTTCTCTCCTTATGTCCTTCCTCTGTTCCTCTCTCCCTCCTTACTCCTTTCCTTCCTTCCTTTCTTCCATCCTTCATCATTCATTCCTTCCTTCCTTCTTCATTCCTTGACTGTTCCTTCTTTCCTCCCTCTTTCTTTAATTTTTCCTTTGTTCTTCCCTCCTTCCCTCTCTTATTGCTCCCTCCTCCTTCCTTCCTTCCTTCCTTCCTTCCCTTCCTTCCTTCCTTCCTTCCTTCCTTCCTTCCTCATTCATTCATTCCTTCTCAATTTACCATTTTTGCTTGTTCCCTACTTGTAGAAATTCATTCAATCAGCTGGAAGTTTGAAGAAAAGCAATGAAGAAGAAGAAGAAGAAGAAGAAGATGATGATGATAAAACATGTTTGATTTACTTCAGGTTTAGTAGCACCCCTGTACCTTACAGCTGAGGTTTTATGAACTGATGATATCTGCAGGAGCAAGAAAGTTTTTTTTGGCTGAAAAAATACATTTATGGGATCACAAGCCAAAACTCATATTGTATCCATATATCTTAGAGCAAGGCCAAAATAAAACCTATAGTCAGGCTACACACAGGACAGGAGCTTTAAAGATGCTTATATAAAAGATAACAGGTGTGTTTGTCTTTAACCCTCCTGTTGTCCTCCCATCTCTTTTGACTGTTCCTTCTTTCCTAAATTTTTCCTTCGTTCTTCCCCTCCTTCCCTCTTTGCTTTATTCCTCCTTCCTCCTTTTTTCCTCTTTTCCTCCCTCCCTCCTTACTCCTTTCCTTCCTTCCTTCTCTCCTTCATCCATCCCTCATTTCCTTCCTTCCTCCCTCCCTTCTTAATCCTTTCAATCCTTTCCTTCCTTTCTTCTCTCCTTCCTCTTTTCCTCCATCCTCCCTTACTCCTTTCCTTCCTTCCTTCCTTCCTTCTGTCCTTCCTCCCTTCCTCCTTACTCTTTTCCTCATCCCTCCTTACTCCTTTCCTTCCTTCCTTCCTTCTCTCCTTCCTCCCTTCCTCTTTTCCTCCATCCCTTACTCCTTTCCTTCCTTCCTTCCTTCCTTCCTTCTCTCCTTCCTCCCTTCCTCTTTTCCTCCATCCCTTACTCCTTTCCTTCCTTCCTTCCTTCCTTCCTTCCTTCCTCCTCCCTTCTTTGAGTCAGTTTAATGCAGCTTTGTACGAGGAAAAGAAAAAGATATTTGTAGTATTTCATCAGTTCTTTGAGTTAAAATGTATATTTTTATTCCAACTACTTTTGAGTTAAAAAGGAAGGATCACAGAATAATCTACGCTAATCTTATAGAAACTAACTGACAAAATTTAAGTTGTTTTAATACTTTTTTTTACCTCCTGAGCTCTTCAGGGTTTTTCTTTTAATTTGAGATGAACAAAATCAATCAAATGCTATCTGTGTGAAGGTGCCGCGGAGGTGGAGGGAAGTTAAAGAGGTGTAAAAGCTTTTAGGAAGGTTGAGATGAAAGACAAGTCTGGAAACACTGGCTCACCAGAGTATACGAGCTAATACTGATCCTCCTGCGCCAAACCCAGTACCAGCGGATAAAGGTGAAGAAGAGGTGAAAAAAAAGGAAGGAGAGAGGTGAAGGTGAAGTCATAAGAAAGATGGAAACAGCAGCGTATTTGTGACAGAAGCAAAACAAACCAATTTTACTGTCAAGGAAGAGAGGAAGGAGAGGGGGTGAAGAGGTAAGACGTGATCCAAGGATTTCTACCCGAGAGGAGATTGAAGAGGACAGTCCAAAGAAAGTGAAGAGGAGGAAGAAAGAGATGAGGTGAAAATTGAGCAGGTTGATGCCAGAAAAACAGGAAAGAAAACTGAAAAATTGGGATTCCAGTAATGAGACTCAACCTCCTGACGTACTGGAAGAGGGTTATACATCTAATTAATTTAAGGAAGCGTCACTATAGTGGTTAGCTATGAGTCAAAAAGGGTCTTTTATACAGAGATCCTACATTATAGCTATAAAGAAGGTCAGTCATTAAGCCTTTTATACTGAAAAACCAATAAAGCTGGCGTCAAATGCCTCTGTCTTTATCTCTTTGCTCCTCATTGTCTTATTTTTATCTGCCATGTTTGGTTTTATTTATTTCTTTAAAGCTACTTGTAACATTATTAAGAAAACGTAAAATAAAGAAAATAGAAAATAAGAAAAGTGTATTATTATATTATATTATCTATAGAATAGGTTTTATCCTTTTTTTTTAACCCTCCTGTTGTCCTCAGGTCAAGGAAAGGAGGAGGAAGGGAGGAAAGAAGGAAGGAAGGAAGGAAGGAAAAGAGGAAGGGAGGAAGGAAGGAGGTAAGGAGAGAAGGAAGGGTGGAAAGAAGGAAGGAAGGAAGGAAGGAACGGAGTAAGGAGGGATGGAGGAAAAGAGGAAGGGAGGAGGGAGAGAAGGGAGGGAGGGAAAGAGGAAGGAGGTAAGGAGAGAAGGAAGGGTGGAAGGAAGGAAGGAAGGAAGGAAGGAAGGAGGAAGGGAGGAAGGAGAGAAGGGAGGGAGGAAAAGAGGAAGGAGGTAAGGAGAGAAGGAAGGGTGGAAGGAAGGAAGGAAGGAAGAACGGAGTAAGGAGGGATGGAGGAAAAGAGGAAGGGAGGAAGGAGAGAAGGGAAGGAGGAAAAGAGGAAGGAGGTAAGGAGAGAAGGAAGGGTGGAAGGAAGGAAGGAAGGAAGGAAGGAAGGAAGGAAGGAAGGAAGGAAGGAAGGAAGGAAGGAAGGAAGGAAGGAAGGAAGGAAGGAAGGAAGGAAGTCTGGCTTTTAGTCTCGGTTGCATGATCTCAATCTCTGAAAAAAATACAGCTTCAAAAAAAACCCACACTGGTTTCACTGGTTGTTCCACATCTCGATGGCTGGGTCTCCTTGTTCTTCAGACTAAGTGCTATGAGGACAGAGGCCTTCTCTATTGCTGCCCCAAAAACTGTGTGTTCTTCCTCTCTGTGTGAATGAACTATGTTGTGTTTTAAAGTCCTATATAAATAAAGTTGAAGTTGAAGTTCAGGGTACAAAAACTGCAGAAAAAGCTGTAATTATAGTCTAAAGGCAAGGGAAGTTTATTAGTATAGTATAAATTAAAGTGCAGGGTAGAAAATATGAAAGCACGACCATTGAAATTTACCCTACTGCATTCACTTGGGTCAGAAATGGTTGTGTATATATGTTTATTTGTGTACAGTGGCGTGCACAGACTTTTTGAAGGGCAGGGGTAAAAAGAAAAAAAGGGCACATACAGCACATTCTCTCCACTGAAGAGGGCACTTTAGTGCACGTTTTTACCACCCAAGAGGGCAGTTTAGCGTGTTTTGCCAACCAGGAGGGCACCTTAGCACACATTTTGGCTCCCAGGAGGGCACCTTAGCACACGTTTTGCCACCCAAGAGGGCAGTTTAGCATGTTTTGCCAACCCAGGAGGGCACTTTAGCCCACGTTCTGGCTCCCAAGGGGCACCTTAGCACACCTTTTGGCTCCCAAGAGGGCACCTTAGCACACCTTTTGGCTCCCAAGAGGGCACCTTAGCACACCTTTTGGCTCTCAAGAGGGCACCTTAGCACACCTTTTGGCTCCCAAGAGGGCACCTTAGCACACCTTTTGGCTCCCAGGAGGGCACCTTAGCACACGTTTTGCCACCCAAGAGGGCAGTTTAGCATGTTTTGCCAACCCAGGAGGGCACTTTAGCCCACGTTCTGGCTCCCAAGGGGCACCTTAGCACACCTTTTGGCTCCCAAGAGGGCACCTTAGCACACCTTTTGGCTCCCAAGAGGGCACCTTAGCACACCTTTTGGCTCTCAAGAGGGCACCTTAGCACACCTTTTGGCTCCCAAGAGGGCACCTTAGCACACCTTTTGGCTCCCAAGAGGGCACCTTAGCACACGTTTTGGCTCCCAAGAGGGCACCTTAGCACACTTTTTGGCTCCCAAGAGGGCACCTTAGCACACCTTTTGGCTCTCAAGAGGGCACCTTAGCACACGTTTTGCCTCCCAAGAGGGCACCTTAGCACACCTTTTGGCTCCCAAGAGGGCACCTTAGCATACGTTTTGGCTCCCAAGAGGGCACCTTAGCATACGTTTTGGCTCCCAAGAGGGCACCTTAGCACACGTTTTGGCTCGCAAGAGGGCACCTTAGAATACGTTTTGGCTCCCAAGATGGCACCTTAGCACGCGTTGTTGCTCCCAAGAGGGCACCTTAGCACGCGTTTTGGCTCCCAGAGGGCACCTTAGCACACGTTTTGGCTCCCAAGAGGGCACCTTAGCACACGTTTTGGCTCGCAAGAGGGCACCTTAGAATACGTTTTGGCTCCCAAGATGGCACCTTAGCACGCGTTGTTGCTCCCAAGAGGGCACCTTAGCACGCGTTTTGGCTCCCAGAGGGCACCTTAGCACACGTTTTGACTCCCAAGAGGGCACCTTAGCATACGTTTTGGCTTCCAAGAAGGCACCTTAGCACAAATTTTGGCTCCAAGAGGGCACCTTAGCACACGTTTTGGCTCCCAGAGGGCACCTTAGCACATGTTTTGGCTCCAAGAGGGCACCTTAGCACACGTTTTGGCTCCCAAGATGGCACCTTAGAATACGTTTTGGCTCCCAGAGGGCACCTTAGCACGCGTTATGGCTCCCAGAGGGCAGTTTCGCACGCGTTATGGCTCCTAAGAGGGCACTTTAGCACACGTTTTGGCTCCCAAGAAGGCACCTTAGCACAAATTTTGGCTCCCAAGAAGGCACCTTAGCACACATTTTGGCTCCCAAGAAGGCACCTTAGCCCACGTTCTGGCTCCTAAGAGGGCACCTTAGCACACGTTTTGGCTCCCAAGAGGGCACCTTAGCACACATTTTGGCTCCCAAGAGGGCACTTTAGCACACGTTTTGGCTCCCAAAATGGCACCTTAGCAGGCGTTTTGGCTCCCAAGAGGGCAGTTTAGCATGCTTTTTTTAAACAAATGGGCCACGAGGGGGGGGGCACGAGGGGGGCCCCCTTGTGGACACCACTGTTTGTGTATTTAGGTATGTACTTACTCAAAAAATTGGATTTAATGGATTAAGATACTTAAAATTCCAGGTTTTAAGCAATAACTGTGTCACAGTAACTTTCAGCATAATTTGCTTTGACTTAGATTATTAGTTTGGCCTTTTCAGCTGGTTTTTATGAATTTAGCTATTTCCTTAGTTCATTTTCTAGTTGACCTCCATGATGGCGCCAAACAAAAATGCAAAAAAAATGATGCAACTGCAAAGCTTCTGCGGCGGCGGCTGCGGGGGAGGAGATGGAAACAGAAAACAGAAAGGTGACAGAAAATGAGGTGAGGCTGAGAGAGGAAAGGTGAGGATATTAAGAAAGTGAGTTTCCTTTTTGGGTCAAAGCGAGGCTGGAAAACTGCCTTTTAGCTGACTTGTCAGAAGGCAGATGGAAGAGAGGAGGAAGGAGGATGAAAAGAGAGAGAGAGAGAGAGAGAGGAGGTGAAAGGAAGGTAAGGCAGGTTGGAAAGGTTGGAAACAGTGGCTCATCTTTCCTGTGACAGTAGCAGATCTGAGGAGAATAAAGGAGCAGCAGAGGAGAGAAGAGAAGGTGGGAGGTGGGAGGGAGGAGGGGTAAATAAAAAAAGGAGGCACAGCGTAGGTGGAGGAGAGGGTGGAATCAGCGGCTCATTGGTCGTTTCACTACTTTCCATCCAACTGTCAAGTGAATTTTGAGCAACATTTTGAAATGTCGCAAAAACTAAAAAAGACGACTTGGATGAGTTTCCATTGGCCGGGTGAAGAGATTTAATAGGCTTCCTGAAAGAGGGAAATACACCCACCAGAAAAATGGAGAGAGCCTTTTAAGGGTCAATGGCTATTGGGCAAGCTCTTATTGTTCGCCTTTTAGTTTTAGCCAGATCTTAATGTTTTCATCTGAAGCAAGAAGAGAAGAAGAAGAAGAGAATGGACTTGAACATTTCTGGTAGTTTGATGCTCATTTTTAAACACTTTTCCATGAGATAGACCTCGGAAATTGGCCATTTATTGTTCTGATGCTTCCAAAATTGATCACACCACAACTGAATAAGTCACTTGTTCAGCCTCTGTATTACTTGTATGTAGAAAGGACAGAGTTAAGGCTGCTGCACTGAAATGGCTTTCAAGGGAGATGTTAGAGCTCTAATTTAAGAGTAATAAAAAAAAGGCCAAATTCTGACATGATTAGTCATTTTGTTTGGGCATCAGTCAAAAAGACTGACGTGTGTTTCTCCCGATGGAAGAAAAGGTCGGCGTTTAGGCCGAGAGAATCGGGATAAGGGTTGAGGGGAGCGTGGGCGATTAGCGGAGGGGCTCCTGGGACGGCGACTGAACCGTGGCGAGACTCTAAAAAAAAAAAAGAACGAGACTATACAGCAGACAGACAGACAGACAGGCAGACGTTGACGAGGGCTGACGTGATCGCTGGTTTCAGACTCGCCGAGGTCGGAACGTAGACTCCCCCCGCGGCGTTCCTTAAGCGAATTCACCACGGATGAGTCATCGCAGTCGTTTGTATAGCGGTCGGAATGTCACGGAACCGGACGGCGAGGACGGGGCATGAGAAGAGAGGGGAAAACGAGGGAAGGATAGAGGGACAGACGGATGGATGACGATAACTGGCAAGAGGGCAAAAATGTGATTTAAATGGTGAAGTTTGGGGCAACAAGCAAAACATTTAAGGAAAATGGAACAAAGGGCTCCACTGTTTCCATCTCTGTTCGATTTCCATCTTTCTTTTCCTCCTTTTTTAATCTTCTATCACCTTTGACCAATGTTTCTCCTCCTTTCTTTCTTTGACTTTCTTACCAACAGACACATAAACTTTAATTTGGCCTGGATTTACATCTGGCAACCTTAACTCATAAACACCTGTATCCACGGAGACCAGTTAAAGAGTGTCAGTGATTCATAATTTAGTCATTAAATGTCAAAAATAATGACAGCTAAAATGAGTTTCCAAGTAGCATCATGCAGGGTTTTAAAGGTAGAAAAAACACATTATTTTAATTCAATAAACCAATAAATAAATGAGTAACTATTTATTTAATAGCTCCGATTGTATTCCAATCATTTCTGATATGTAACTAGAATTTCTCAGGAAGCTTTCTAGTAATTTGGTCAAAGTGGTCAATTGGCATGCGTCCAAATCTAATATCTTATATAACCTCAACAGGCTTTTTACTAGGAACACAAAAAGAAGAAATTCCTCCAGAAATCAACAACAGCTCATGAACTTTACCCAACTCTAACTGCTTTCTTGACAATATCAGTTCCTTGTTCTTAGAGACTACTTTCCCTATAATTACAGTTATTCCCAATATACTTACTATGAAATTACACAAAAATGATGCTACTGGTAAAATAAAGCATCTAAGAAACATAGACTGAGATGATTTAAGAGATTATTGGGGCTGATGTGAAGATCAACGTGAGGTAAAGCCTCTGGAATCCCAATAAAGGGAGAAAACAGTCAATATCTAAAGATTGTTCAAACCATAGAACGTATAAAAGAAATGGACGTAACATCCATGACGTCACCCATTGGTTTGTGGACTGCTGCTCGGAAGCCAATAGTTTCGAATCTAGGCAGCGCCATCTTGAAAATTTCAGGTGCATGCTGGGAAAAATAAAAACACAGATTCTACTTATATGGGCATGAGGTGGAGCCATGGGCGGAGCGGGGAGGTTGCTATGGTTGCGAGGGCTGGATCTCGAGGACATTGTACAATCAACCTGTCAATCAGGACGTAGCCACGCCCTAATGCATACCCTGCTTTATCGTCAAATATAAAATCAGGGAGGCCAAAATTTCACAAATGAACATCATACTGCACTGAAGAAGGCTTTAAACTAGCGATTGAGACCATAAACACATTTTGAAAACGTTTACTGAGGTTAGAAATCAAGTGAGAAGTTGGTGAATTCTCCATTGACTTGTATAGAGACGGTCGCCCCCTGGTGGCCTTTTGATAGAATACAGCTCTAAGTTACTTCCACGTTGGCCTCATTTCAGAGGACCAGAACTCCATGCCTGGTGTGTGTGTGTGTTTTCCCTTATATTGGATTCCGGAATGTTGCTATGATGTCATGTAGAATGTAGAATGTGACGGAACTCCCCGCCTGGTCACTGGATTAGAAATATCATGAGATCACGCAAGAATCCTCATTGGACGCTGATTGGTTTGATGGACATGAGTGTATAATTTGAAGTCTATCAAGGTAGTTTCTCGCCAGCTAGTATTCTACATTTCCCACTTCCTGTTAGTGCTAGCTTGAGCTGAGAGATTTCTATCAATATGTGGTAATGGGGGTAAAGCATTTTGGGAGATGCAATGGTAAGTAACACATATAAATTTACCTCTAAATATAATTTGACTGGTTTAAATCCAGTTGCTTTATGTCTAAATACTGAAAACATCCATATATAAGCAATCATGGCATGTTTTCTACCTTCCTGCAGTGACAACAGCATTGATTATTATTATTATTAGTACACAAGCTAAAATCATTTAAAGCTGTGTTTTACCTGATAATTGATTGAAGAGAGATTATTTTATTTATTATATTTATTTATATTTATTTATTTTATTTTCTGTCCATTAATCAGTCAATTCAACACATTCGTCACTTTGTTATTTCTACACAGATATAGAAGATTCAACAGAGCTTTTACTTCAGTCTTTCTTTCTTTCACTTCTTGTCTTACCTTCAACGTGTCAAAGCCTCTCTCCAGGTAAGTCCCGCACTTGTTTTTCTCTCCAATCGAGGCGTAAAACTTACTCCACCAGTCCATGAACTCTTCTGCCTGTTGGTGAGAAATTCAGGAGGTTGACAAAAGCACTGAAACATGATTTTTTGAAAGTTGAGATGGGGCGACGTAAGTCAGTAAAAGAGTTAAAACCTTTTGAAGAAGACCGTTTTTAAAGCCAATGTTCTCAAATCCAGGACAAGAAGTTAAAATTTGGTGTTTTTCTCCTTTATTCATGGCTCCAAACTTCATGTTTTTATCATTTTATGTTCTTCTTTAACCCTCCTGTTGTCCTCGAGTTAAGTAAGGAAGGGAGGAAGGAAGGAAGAAGGAAGGGAGGAAGGCAGGGAGGAAGAAAGAAGGGAAGGAGGAAGGAAGGGAGGAAGGAAGGAAGGAAGGAAGGAAAGGAGGAGGGAGGGAGGGAGGAAGGAAGGAAGGGAGGAAGGAAAGAAGGAGGGAGGGAGGGAGGAAGAAGGAAGGAAGGAAGGACGGAAGGAAGGAAGGAACAAAAGAGAGAAGGAGGGAGGGAGGAAGGACAGACGGAAGGAAGAAAGCGAGGAAAGAAGGAACAGTCAAAACAGACGGGGTCAATTTGACCCGGGAGAACGACAGGAAGGTTAGATATTTGCATTGAATATCTTTGACTGACCTGTAATGCAAAGAAACTACATCAAAGATCATCTCTCTCATTACTACCAAAACTAAAACTACTGTGGCTACTGAAACCGGCTGCATTTCACGGATTAACATCTGAACATCTGAACTCCTGTCATGACCTTTGACCTTTTACACACATTAAAGCCCTGTAGTGAATGCCAGTATAAAGCAGTGCAGACTCAGAAAAAAAAAAAACCAAAACCACGCTTTTCATGATTTTTTCCAATGATCGCATAGTAACGTGGAGTTCGCCAACTCACGTCAACACAAGTAAAAATTGCCTCTGGTGGCTCCATGGCATTAAGGTCATGGTATACGGGCGTTCTGAGGCAATGGAAACAGACGACGTTGAGATGAGAACAGGCACAAAGTAGGCAAAATCAACATCAGAAGAAGCACGTTATGGTTCAAAAATGTTTTTAAAAAATGTGCTAATGTATGTTTATACACGAATGAAAGGAATTCCTGTTTTTCATCACTTCTCTGTTAAATATCCTGCAGCCACATAGAAAGACTCTATTTGTTCCATGTATTATCTTTTCCCCTCTTATAGCAACGATCGACCAGCACATAGGGGGTAAAAACTTGAGCAGGATGAACATATTTATTAGTTAACAGTGTTCAAATTAAGCTATTGTGTCTCTGCTTGTTGTTTATAGTTATTATTTATTACCTGGATGCATCAACATCATTTTATTTATTGCATATCCGTCTGTCATGGAAAATATGGTCTTATGGAAGTTATGGAACCAGTCCTTCACAGGTTGGTGGTCCAGACTGGTTTTTGTTGTAGTATCGTATCGTATCGTATAGTACAGTATCATATAGTATAATATAGTATAGTATAGTATAGTATAGTATAGTATAGTATAGTATAGTATAGTACAGTATAGTATAGTATATTTTATAGTATCTCATCAAATATGGCAGTACAGTATCATATAGTATAATATAGTATCATATAGTATAGTACAGTACAATATAATATAGTATCATAATATAGTATTATATAGTATAATATTGTATAGTATCATATTGTATAGTAGAGTTACGTTTTAACAGAAAAGGGACATTATTTAGGGAGTTATTAATCACAACACCGAACCTCTTATCAACAAACAACTAACCGGACATTCTTTACCGTCATATTGGGTATTTTAGTGCCATTAAATGGGGCATTTTTACCCCATATTTAGAGGCATTTTAGTGCTGTTAGAAAGGGCATATTCCTCTGTTTTTTTTACCATATTAACCCAAAACATGACCTTTTCCTAACCGTAACCAAGTGTTTTTTATTGTGCCTAAACCAGACCAATTGAACCCAAACCATGAAAAGGATTAATATATCACCTGCAAGCAAAAAAAAGTTCCTCCATTTTTTAAATTGATCAAATCATCTTGCACAACTAATACCAATACACACATGTATCAATTCCATGCTAACAATAAATAGACTATTGACTATTGGCCACATCCATTGAGAAGAGGACTCGATATCTCATTCAAAACTTTCTGCATAAAATAAATTTGGTGCTTAAAAAAAAAAATCCTCAGTTTGATGGACGTAATTATATAAAACTCATTATTATGACATGATTATGATACTTTTATAGCACAGTTCTTTATAAATAATTACTGTTTCGTGCTTTATTGTAATTTAATTAACTATTTTAGACAGGCAGGATATAAATGCTGTGGTACTGTATGTGTCATTATTTCATCCCACTATACAAATACATAATGAATGAATAAATGAACATATTTAAGGTAACTCATCCAATCATCCACATGCATAGAAACCTAAAAAAGCTACCAGCACTCTCCATTTCGACACCATTTAAAGAAACACTCATTATTACTATTATGATTTAACTTTCCTGTAAACTCGGACTTACCCACTGTAACATCTAGTGTCCGCATTGACAGTAAAAAAAAAAAAAAAAAAGGGTCAGACAGTAATTAGGGTTTCATCACATTACTGCACAATCACTCAAAAAGCAAAAACCCACACGCTAAAATAACAAGATTAAACACATTATAAGTAGCTTTTCAACACATTTCTTAATACTTTTTCCCTCATAACACATCAAGAGTTTCATTCCAAAAATGAAGCATGAAAAAAAAAAAAAAGAAATCCCAGTATTACAAAATGACTGCTGGCATGAAAGTAAAGGCCGTAAAAAGTCTTACTATTACAGCGATGAGTCATCCTGAGGTCGGAGCCGCTTACAATGTCGTTCTGTTTCGCAGGATAAAATATCTTTGTTTTTGAAATTTTTTGACTGATGGCTTTTTGAGGTTTTGGACACGAGTCATTTTGATTTATACAATATGATTTTTTTTGGAGGAGGGATACATATAACATTTTTGAATGAAACCCCTGTTATGTGTTTTTATCAAGGCGTCATCCATCAAATCTAGTAAAAGTCTGTTCACATTGGCAACGTCAAAGCAGCCTATTTAAGCATTTTTGAGTATTTTCTCACAGAAACAAAAAACTGCATGTGTGTGTGTGTCCAAGTGTGTGTGTTTCTAAGTGTGTGTGTGTGTGTGTGGGTATTGACAGCAGCCCCGTTGGCCCTGACGCAACGAGGAAACAACGACTACAAAGATGGGGAATACCGAGGGGACAGATCAAACTACCAGACTGCCCCCTCACACACATACACACATAAAAACACACATTTCAGCCCGACCCGTCCCCGCCCTGCAACCTTCAACCCTCCGAGGAACACTCCGAGCTTAAAACACACTTGTGACGCATGCACCACTTTTTCCTTTGTGTGTGTGTGTGTGTGTGTGTGTGTGTGTATAGACATAAATGTAGAACAAAAGTGCTCTTATGGCACCGGGTTGGTGTAGAATCCCCTTTCTCCTACTTCCCACAGACTGAGAGACACACTTATAAACACACACACACACACACACACACACACACACACACACACACACACACACACACACAGACACAGACACACACACAGACACACAACGAGGGGAGAAAACTATGGAATTCCTCATTTTTCCAAAGTGGCAGCATGGCATGGAAAAGGGCAGCACGTGGCGTTTAACTAGGACATAACGCACACATACACACACACACACACACACACACACACACACACAAACACACACACAGGCATGGCGCTCTGTGTCTGAGGCTTGAAGTGTCTGGTGTGTGTTAATGTGCCCTCTGTGTGCAGCCACTGCCAAGCATTGATGACAGGGGCGCCAGAAATTGTGCGTGTGTGTATTAGTGTGTGTGTTACTGTGTGTTAGTGTGTGTGTGTGTGTGCCCACCAGTGTGCGTCAGGGTGTGTTCGCTCAAGTCCACAACTCCTGGTTCAGACAGATTAAGGCCGTCGGTGGAGTGTTCCAGACTGTATTAAAAGGACACGCTTAAGGGATCACACACATAAACACACACACACACACATACACACACACACACACAGTGGTCTGTTCAGGGTGTCAGTGTGGTTTGCAGCCTATCATTACGCCCTGCAGGGAAAGCCAGGCTAACCAAAGCAGACTGGCACTGCCAAGAGCTCTGCAAGCACAGCGGCTGGATTTACATAAGAGCTGCTGAGCTGCTTCGTAAATGTGGGGAAACCCCTTCCACAGCAGGGTCAGAGGTCAAGGCAGCGCCACTGGAGCTGGGAGAGGCTGTGCAGTCGCCCATGAAGACATGTCTTTCAATTCCTCCTTCAAAAAGTTAGACAGTTAGACTGTTAAGGAGCTTTTTTTTCTTTGACTCATAAAGTCAACGATTTATCCACATTTATCACCGCAAAGTTGCTCCGAAGCAGCCGACAAAGCGTAAATGCTTGGTGATAATCTGTGACCAGAGTTTAAAGTTTAAGCCCTGACATTTCACTGCCATTTTTCACATTTATATATTCCCTCATTTGGCTGACACACTTTTGTCTAAAGTGGCGTAGAAAATGAGGTAAAATCCAAAGTTACTCTCCAGACTAAATGTCACAAGATTCAATTTGAACAACTGAAGGTAAACTCAACATAAAGTATTTTAGACAAGTGTTTTTCCAACCATGAAGCTCCAGAACAGCTTCAGTCCTCCTTTTTTTAGATTATCCAAGTTTCTGGATCTCTACTGGAGGCATGAACAGCAATCTTCCCTCATTTGGAGTTTGATTGATGGTGCAGAGCTCTTTCTAACATGGCCATAATTGTTGAAACAGGTTGAGATCTGGTCCCTGTGAATTTGGTCTTCATTCCTCTGGAAGACGCTGTGATTAACAACACGCTCCAAAGTGTGCAGCTTATGCTTCCTGCAGCGGCCTTTTCATTGGTGCACTTCACGTTGAGGGATTTACAAGTAACTGATGACCGCATGAATGTAAATACCTGGTGAAAACGGTGTGGTTACGATATATTTCCCGGCTTTTTACAACTCAACGAGGATCGCTCGAACGCTCCAAACTAAACAACGAGCTGGTGCACGAGGAATTAAGCAGCGATGGCCAATAATGTGCAAACAGTCTGCAGTTTTAATTACAACCAAAGACTCCACCTGTGGAGGTCATCAGCTGGAAGAAAATCCTGCAGCCTGGAAAAGACACAACGCCATGTTAGGGCAAAAAAAAAAGCTTCTTCTCAATCACAGCTGGAGACTTAGAAGCCAAATGTCCTCCCTGTTATGACATATTTGGTCTAGACATGTGGACTTTGGAGGGTCCAGCACCTGAATTGAGACACAGCTTCAGTAGCTTGCTCAGCACGAAGGTTCGGGTGCTTTGAAAAGATTTTGCTGAACCACCGAGCCCCAAATCTGCACAGATTTTCTTTGGCCCCCAAATCTGTATCTGTGAAATAAACTGGTTAATGTGAAGAATGTGGAAAGACTGGGATCGATGTTTCAGCAGAGCTGTTTGTGTGTTTTGTCATTCGCTCCACTGTGGTTTCAAGGCAGAGGACCAAAACCTCAAGTAAAAATCTGTGGCATTTTCACATAAATAAATGTCTTCTTTGCTATCACTGATTGACATTACACAGTAGTGACTCAATCTATATCCCGTTCCTGAAAGCTTTTCCATTTGCTGTTCTAAGCTCCTGCTGTCTGGCAGCTCCTTTTCTTTAAAAATCATTCTGACGTGCAGGAAATGATGCATAGCAGCTTTCTGGCAGTTTTGAATAACCTAAAGAAGAACTGGGTAGTTAGCGTTAGCAGTGATAGCCACCTCTGTATTATAGAGGGACTACCACTTTATATGATCCACTCAGTAGCAGTTTGCATTTAAAAAGAATCATATGTTCACGACTTTGACTGGAAGTTTGTTTCTTTCTGCAGAAGAAACACCAAGTTTAAAATTGGGGTCAACAATTTTTGTGTCTTTCTCAAACTGAGTATCCAACATATCCAGAGTTTTAACTTCTCTTCTTAACTATCTTTTCTTTAAGATTTTTTTTTCAGCATAGACACCTTTATTCAACAGTAGACTGACAGGAAACATGGGAGAGAGCGGGGGTGTGTGACATGCAGCAAAGGACCTCAGGCCGGGATTCAAACCGGGGTCGGCTGCGTATATGGCATGCGCTCTAACCACTCGACCACCTGCGCACCTATATGTTCATGACTTTGACTGGAAGTTTGTCTTTTTCTGCAGAAGAAACACCTAATATAAAATTGGGGTCAACAATTCTTGTGTCTTTCTCAAACAGGGTTTTAACTTCTCTTCTTCTTTTCTTTCATTTCTTAATGCAGTTTCTTCTGTCACTTTATCTGTACCTGTAGTTTAAGGAGGGGATGCAGTATATGCTTTATCGATCTGTATAACTGTTAAACTTCATTGGTCTGTAAAACATCATTAATGCTTTCATGTCTCATCCTCCACAATGACAGACAGACAATATCATTTTAAATAATCAATTTTTTTGGCTACCTGACACTTTTTTATTTGACATTTGCAAACACATCTACCCTAACATCAGTATTACTTTAAAATCGTGTGTCTGGCCAACTTCAAATCAATATAAGTCCAATATCCACTCCTCTTTTGGCTCTCTAGTCTAGTGTCCACCAACTCCTGAAGGAAAAGTCTGGCTCTTTAGCCGCTACGTGCTCCATTAATGTTTACCAGAGAGTCGGTAACTTAATCAGCCGTATCATGCTGAGCAGGTTTTTCTAAACCTTTATTTATTTAGGGGAGTTCCTCTGGGAGCAATGTTTTTTTTCCGAAATTCCCATGGATGTATTATAAGAGCTGGATATGGTGCTGCTGTTTAGTCTTATTGCCAATTTTTCTTGGTGGTCACTGAAAAATCCCCCAGAGACCCCAAAAAGCATTTTCCCCATTGACCACCACTGTAAAACCGTAACAGGACACCTCGGACTGCAAACAAGTTCAATTATGACTCTTTCTATTATGATTGTTTGATCCATTGGAGGATTTTTATTTTTAAAACTTCAGTTGAGCCGTGTAAAGCAATTTAAAAATCGGTGACGTCATCACAATGTAAAGTCTGTGGGCTGACGGGGGGAAAAAACCACAATGCAAAAGCAAGCCCAGAAGCAATTTTTGTCTTTTTTTTGCCAGCTGAGCAAATCTTAATGGACTGAATGGGAGCGCCATGTTTGGTCCAGTATCCAGCTCTTATAATAATCCATGATCACAGTCACACAGTTACACATTCATACCTGGAGGCTGCCATCTACAGCTCCATACTGATATGTCTGATATGTCGGCCACTGAGCAGCTCAACTGGAGCAGCTGGGGTTCAGGGCCTTACTGGAAAGGCACCTCAGTGGTGGTATTAGGGCCGTTTCCACTGTAGGAACTTCGGGGTAATTTTACGTGGCTATGACCTTTGGCACATGTCTCCATAGCAGGAATCACCCCCAATGGATTATCTCCCAGAACTTCTACAGGGGCAAAAGAGTCCCTGCCTTGGGGTTTGTCCACAGTGCTTCCCTTCCTCCCGCCCTCCTTTCCTTCCTTCCTTCCTTCCTTCTACCTCCTTCCTTCCTTGACTCGAGGACAACAGGAGGGTTAATGGAAACAAGACTATTGAAGTAGGGGTAAGTGCTGCTTCATTATCTTCCCCACCTTGATTTATCTTGCTGGTACGAAATACTGAACCAGCGACCCTCCAGTCACAAGCTCCCTTTTCTTAAATTTACACTGATGAGAAAAACAGATTTTAAAATGTATCTGTGGGTTAATCAGTAAAAATGACACCTGTCACATAACATTCAGTCATATGATCCATTGTTAACATAAAAATAATGATAATAACAGCTTTAACTTTTCAACCCAGATTCATAACTTGACATGTAGACATACTTTGACCTGAAAATGACTAAATGATTATTAGACACTCTGACATAAGACGTAACCAACCCCAGATGAGGGATTTGTTAATTCTCAAGTATCTAAATATGCTAAAGTCTGACTCGCATGGCTAATGGTGGACTTATAAAAACAATACACCCATGTCATCCAGAAGGGCACGGACAGCAGTCTGAGGCCGAAATTAGCAGAACAAGAAAAACAATAATGATTCAGTAAGCTATTTTGACATCTTGTTTCTGGTCACAGTGTCATTATAAGGCCCATAAATGTGTGTTTCATAAATCACCCCCTCCTTTGTTCTTAAAAAAATGCCACAGTCAGCTGGTGTGAAGCCATCTCAGTGAGTTATTCTAGTTATAAAGCAAGCCAGAAAGAATTTATGAAACTAAAAGGCAAACTATGACATTATATGAGAGGATTTTAACCAAACTTGACTGGTTTTGGCGACAAACTTGGTAGATTTGATGAGAATTAATGGTAGATGAGAGGCGAAGCACAACCACGGTTTTTGAAAGGGTATAAATTTAAATAAAATATGTCAACAATAGAAAAAAAGCCACATTATAAGGAAGTGACTTGACAGGTTTTTCGAAGGAGTAAAGAAACAAGAAGAGAGGGGAGGTTGGTTTGATCCATTACAAATAATATCATTGAGACTGGACGCTGCAGATGAAACGTGACACATAATGTTCATTTTCCATCTGAGCGACGTTAGATCTCGAAATATCTCGAAGGGGGGTCCGTGCCTTTTCGAGGGGGGTTTGAGGAGCCATGACGCTACTGACAGCCGATCTTCTTAAACTTTTCCAACTCTGAAACCAAATCTGACTGATCCGCCTTTTGGAAATCGTTTGCGGTAATCTGGTAATCATCAGACGTACTGTACGCCCATGACCCATTTTTTTGGTCGCGACCCAGAGATTAAAAAAGCCAGGATTTACGGCACATGAGGGGTTTTCTTTTTCTGGTGCCATGAGATAATAGCCCTCCTTTGTCCTCCCCCCTCGCCCTCTTCCATTTCATTCCTGATTCTTTTCTTTCCCTTTGCTTCTGTTTTAGTCACTTTCTCCCCTCCTTAACCCCTCTCTCATTTATCTATCCCTCCCTCAGCCTTTAGTAACTGTCTGCTTACACAGAGTTGTGGTGTAGAGGATCTATACTGTAGCAGCTCTGTTGACTTTGGCTCGAGCCAGACAGAAAGCTGAGCCTTTAATTTGACTGGATTCAATATCTGACCCTTAATAAAACAAATATCTTTGTTTGGAGAGAAAGAAATCACCCCCAATTACTGTCGAGCGCGGAACGAGGGGGGGGGGGGGGCGAGCACTACTGGATGTGTGCGGTACATGCGATGTGAGTATGTGTGTGTGTGCAGTCTGGTCCGGGTCAAGCTAAGTCTTCAAATTGACCTGGCTTAGATAAATAAAATAGAAGAATGTAACAAGGAGCATGGTCTCCTGTTCAGACTCCAGATCAGGTTTCTGCTGTAACCACACGGCCCGGTGCGCGTCGCTCTGTGAAACCCTGATTTCAATTTTTCTTTTTTAAAGAGGATTTTCCTGAGTCTGCGACCAAAAGGGGGGGGGAGGGTGTAAAAAGTTTCTTGTTTCATCCTGGAGCGAAAAACTCTTCTTTATCTCATTTCCTCCAGATCAAACCCCATCTCTCTGCAGCCGGTGTTATCCATCAGTGTCTCCCTTAAAATATACTTCATCAATTAAAAAAAGGGCCTTCACTCCAAAAATAGATCCCTGCCGACTGCCTTGCAAGTCATTGTGGGTATAAACCTGAGGAGTAAAACACTGAATCAAAACCATTTTGGCCCCTTGAAATGAAGAATTGTCTACTCATGGCTGATCTGCACCCTCAATCACCCCTTTATTCACTCTTTCACTACTCAATATATAACAGACTCTCAGTAATTTACTCTATTCTGAACAGCAAACTGAAATTTTAGACACTTATTAATCATTTTGTGTCATCGCTGACAGGTGTCGAGTCACACAACAGTAACTTTCACATCTACAAACTGAAGTATTTTAGTTTAGTTTCATATGGATGTTGTTTTCTTCTCTTACTGTAAAACAATATCTTCAATATAAAGTGATATAATCCTGCATCAGTGGGTGTAGAATTTCAATTTCAAATCAATAAAACCATCATTAACCTTTGAACGTCCACTCTTGTCCACTGACTGTATCTCTTAATATAAAATGGATATCTTATTGGTTTACACTTGTGAATAAGTCCCGCCCCCAAAAAATCTTGTTTCAACAGGAAATACATAAAAATCAAGGAAGTAAGAGTGTCATTTTATATATGCATAGTAGTGTTTCCTGTCCAAGCATTCCCACCATACACTGTATAAAAGAAATGGACGTAACATCTGTGACGTCACCCATTGGTTTGTGGACTGCTGCTCGGAAGCCAATAGTTTCGAATCTTGAAAATTTCAGGTGCATGCTGGGAAAAATAAAAACACGGATTCTACTTATATGGGCATGAGGCGGGGCCATGGGTGGAGCGGGGAGGTTGCTATGGTTGCGAGGGCTGGATCTCGAGGACATTGGTCAATCAACCTGTCAATCAGGACGTAGCCACGCCCTAATGCATACCCTGCTTTATCGTCAAATATAAAATCAGGGAGGCCAAAATTTCACAAATGAACATCATACTGCATTGAAGAAGGCTTTAAACTAGCGATTGAGACCATAAACACATTTTGAAAACGTTTACTGAGGTTAGAAATCAAGTGAGAAGTTGGTGAATTCTCCATTGACTTGTATAGAGACGGTCGCCCCCTGGTGGCCTTTTGATAGAATGCAGTTCTAAGTTACTTCCGCGTTGGCTTCATTTCAGAGGACCAGAACTCCCCGCCTGGTGTGTGTGTGTATTTTCCCTATATTGGATTCCGGAATGTTGCTATGATGTCATGTAGAATGTAGAATGTAGAATGTAATGGAACTCCCCGCCTGGTTTCTACTCTGCCCAGAGACTTTACATTGTGATGACGTCACAGATTTTAAAAGTCGCTTTACTCGGCTTAAGGAAAGTTTACACATATAAAACCTCCATGAATCCAAAATTCATAACAGAAAGAGTCATAATTGACCTTGTCTGGTCTTCAAGGTGTCCTGTCAACAGTTTTACAGGCGTCTCTTTTATAACGGTGGTCTATGGGGAAAACGCTTTTTTAGGCTGCAATACCGCGAGTGACCACTGGGGGAAAATCGTCTGAGCGGTGGCGCCTAATCCAGCTCTGTGGCGTCTGCTTACTTACAGGCTTTGTGACTTTACAACTAGTTTAGAGCCAATCGTGATCAAGCATGCAGAGCACATTCACTGGGAAAGGACTTTTCAGTGAAGTAGGAGTTCAACTTAAATGAAAAACATTTGTATGTTCATAGATGCTGGTTGCTTAACGAGGGAGAAGGAGTAGATGTCAATTTAAGAATATTTTGCGAGATAATTTAACTTTTTTTTATGGGAAAGGCAGACATAAATTATCATTCGAAGCAGCGTTTTTATTCGTCTTAAAAATACGTCTGGAGGCGACCCTTAAAATAGTAACATTCTTAAGGAGTTGCAACATGTCTTCATTGGTCACCACTAAAATAACAACTCTGTAAAATGTAATCTAAGCAAACTCAGATTTTGTTTATTACAAGCAAAACATTCCCAGTTTTGGAAAATCAGTCGATTCCACAACAATTGGCTCGTCTTTTGCACGCTCCTGTAAAACTCTCATGTTCATGATTAAGGAAAAAAAAAAATCTGCCTTAGAGAGGTTGTGTAGATTTTTTATATGCTTTCTTTAGAGCGAGGAGACATCGAATCGATATCATCATTTATGCTCATTCTTCTGATGATTTTCATGTTTTATTTGATGTGTTAGTTTTTCTTTTACCCGGTTATATTTAGTTGTTTCTCTGTCAAATGGTGTAATTAGACGAGCCTTAATGTGAATATATGTGCATCTTATATATTTGTTTATTTGTCTGTATTTGTTGAAAGATACCCCAAAAAATACCCCCCCAAAAAAACAAGATTTGACTCAAATAAAAACACGTCACCTAAGATTGTTCTTTACATAAACCCGACACAGCTGTTTCCTTTTTTTCATTACCATTTATGAGAATTCATTAAATCCGAATCATTTAAAAACTCGCCGATGCAGTGAAACCCCCCTCTATTGTGATGTAAATGCTTCAAACGTGAGGTAACCGAGGTAACCGAGGTGAGGAGAGAGTCAGTATCCATGTTTTAAAAGACCTACAGTACGCTGCTTCGTTGCCAATGTGAACCAATTTTTTCGTTAATGAAGCAAACTTTTATTAGCATGTGAGAATTGTTAAATATCGGTGAGTGATGATGAAACAGAAATCTATAAATCTGATGAGTGATAACAGATGGAGGAGTTAAAACAGGTACAACAACAGTAAATGAATATGAGATGAGTTAAATGATGAGTTTGTTACCTACATGAAGGCTGGAACTAGAGGTGGAAAGGTTAATGATAGCTGAACCGGCTCCGTCTGCGAGCTACGAGACACATATACACACACACACGTTAAAAACACACACACTGGTCAGGTTAGCTGGCTAGCAACAATATTAGCATCACATTAGCATCACATGTCATGAATAGCTGTAGTTAGAAATACACTTAGAAATACACTTTAATACACTTTAATCCTTACATACTGTTCATATTCTGACTCATAATTAGTCTCTGCTCCTCCCTCCTTTCCTTCCTTTTCTTCCCTCCCCCTACCTTCCTCCCTTCCTCCTTTCCTTCCTTCTTCCTCCCTTACTTCCTCCCTTCCTCCTTTCCTTCCTTCTTCCTCCCTTTCTTCCTTCCTTCCTCCCTTTCTTCCTTCCTCCCTCCTTTCCTTCCTTCCTCCCTCCTTTCTTTCCTTCTTCCTCCCTTCCTTCCTCCCTTTCCTTCCTCTTTCTTTCCTCCCCCTACCTTCCTACCATCCTTCTTTCCTTCCTTCCTCCCTTCCTCTTGTCCTTTCTCCCTCCTTTCCTTTCTCTTTCTTTCCTCCCCCTACCTTCCTCCCTTCCTTCTTCCTCCCTTCCTCCTTTCCTTACTTCTTCCTCCCTTCCTCCTTTTCTTCCTTCCTCCCTCCTTTCCTTCCTTCCTTGACTGGAGGACAACAGGAAGGTTAAGAAAAGTCTGCCTAAAATAAATGTGTATCAGGTATTTTTACAGCTCGGGTCAGAGTCAGAGTTAGAGCTGTACAGTATGTAAGGGTTAAAACTAGACAACATGTACATTAAAACAAGACATTACAAGACATTGAATGATTCAAACACACAAAGACATCATCATCATCATCATCATGTATTCTCTCATACAGCAACAATGAATCAAAAACCTTTAGTCCAAAATGAGGGAAAAAATGACTTTAACTTAAGCGTTAAGTTTCCCCGGAGGGTCCCGAGGTCTGCCGAGGTGCCGACAGCAGCGCTCAGTTTAACGCTGATCGGCCGAGACAGAGCCCAGTTTATAAAGACAAAGTGTTTACATGAGGTCACGGAGCAGCTGAGCGCATGGAGGAACACAAGAAGAAGAAGAAGAGGAAGAAGCATCCACATGTGGGTCACGAATGCTGATACAGATGTTTCACTTCATCAAATTGTAATTTCTATATTAAAGAATTGACAATATTCCTTTTTTGCTGTTGCCGCACATTTATCTAGTTAATACTCGACTGTTATTATAACCACACAGAGCAGTTTTGATGTAATAGCCCTTTAATTGGCGTGTGCATTCATTTCAACACAGCACTGGGTCTCATCACACACACACACACACACACACACACACACACACACACACACACACACACACACACACACACACACACACACACACACACACACACACACACACACACACACACACACACACAGATGAACGTTATTAGCTCATGCTGCACATATTTTGAACCTCACATGTCCTCCAAACATTTAAAACCCAACCTCGCTCCTCCCAAAAAACGAAACAAGACAATTGAGTTTTTGCAACAATGCGAAAAAAAAGAAAAAGAAAGACAGACAGAGAGAAAGAAAGAAAAAAGGAGGGAGAAGTATGAGGTAACAGCTGTATATTAGAGACAGCTTCATAATGTTAAATAATGCCTGCATGCGTGTGTCTATGATTGTGGCGCCTGTGGGTTAAGGGGATAACAAAGAGCGACATGAAGAAATGAAAAGAAAAAGAGCAGACAAGGGATTTGGAGATGATGGAGGGATCACAGAGGGGATGAGTGGTTAATGAGCCACAACAATGAAAAAAAAGAGAGAGAGAGAGAAGCAGGAGAAAGGATAACAAGGATGCCCTTTAATGAGCCACCACATTAAAACAACTGTCAGCTTGATCGATAGAGAAAGAAAAAGAAGGAATGAGAAAATGAATTAAAAGGAATAAGAGGGGGATTAAAGAGTGGGATGGATGGAGAGAATGAGAGAGAGAGAAAAAAAGATGAAGTGGGAATGAAAAATAAACAGACTACAGCTCAAGGAAACCAGAAAAAATGTAGAGAAATGCATAATGGAGGGATGAAAGGAGGAAGATGGTGAAATAAAAAGTTGAGGAGGAGCGAAGAGGAATAGATTAGAAAGAGATGGATGTAGCGTTAGAGAAAGGATGCATGGAAAGAAGAGGAGGAAGAGAAGAAGAGAGGAAGAAGATAACAGTGAAAAGTTAAGAAAGAAGGGATGAAGAGGAGGAAGGAAAAATGGAAAGTGATGATGGACAGAAGCAAGGGAGAAAGGAAGGAAAGAAGGAAACAAATAGTGGGAAGGAGTTGAGACAAGTGTGTGGAGGGAAGAGATAAAGGAAGGAAGAGGAGGGAGGAAGAGTGGAAGGAAAGAATAGAGGAAGAAGTATAAAGAAAAAGGTATAAAGGAGGAAGAAAAGGAAGATGAATGGAGACAGATAAATAAAAGCAGTGTGAGGAAGGAAAGAAGCAAGAAATGAAGGAAGTGAACAAGGAAAGGAAAGATGAGGGAAGGAGGGGGTGAAAAGGAAAAAAGAAAGGATGATGAAAATTGAAGGAAAGAAGAAAAGGTAAGGAAATGGATAGGAGGAAGGAATGAATGAAAGGAAAGAGCTGAGCAGTTGAAAAGAAATGATAGGGAGAGAAAAGGAGAAAGATATCATGGAAAGATGGAAGGAATGAAGAAGGAAGGAGGAAAGAATGGAAGGAATGAAGAAGGAAGGAGGAAAGAATGGAAAGAAGGAACAGGTAAAGGAGGGATGAAGGTAGAAGACAGGATGTAGCAAGAGAGATGCGCAAGGAGGAGAGTGAAGAAGGAAGGGAAGAAATAAGAAGAGAAGATGTGAAGGAAGGAAGGAACGAACCAAGGAAGGAATAAAGGAAGTCCTACATGAAAAAAGAGTAGAAAGAAACAAGGGATGAAACAGTAGAAGGGAAGGAAGAAGGGAATAAGAAAGAAAGAAAGAAAGAAAGAAAGTAATAGAGAGAGGGCTAGAGAGAGAGAGAGAGAGAAACAAGAAGGATGGAGGAAAGAGGAAAACAGCTGTTATAAGAAAAGATTGAAAGAGGGACAAAGAGATGTGCAGTAGAAAGAAAGAAAGAAAAAATGAAAGAAAGAAAGAAAGAAAGAAAGAAAGAAAGAACAGATCTAAGGTGAAGCGAAGAAAGGAGATGAAATGAAACGAAGGGGAAGTTGATGGAAGGCAGCAAGGAAAGGAAAAGGAAAGGAAAGGAAAGGGAAGAAGAAGGGAGGATAACATGAAGAAGGAGGGATATATTTTCTCTTTCTTTTTTTTAAAGATGGAGGGAGCGGTCCTGTGGGGATAATGAGACGGAGGACGACTAACGAGGAGCAGACTCGTGTTTGTTTATCCAGAAACCGCACAGTCTGGATCTCATATCGTCAACAGTAGCACAGAGAAAGGGTCACATTTTCCCCTCCAGTGATCGATAGGAGGAAGACTTGACTGAGATAGAGGAGGAGAAGAAGGAAGAGGAGGAGGAGAGGAGGAGAAGAAAAGGAGGAGAAGGATTAGAGAAAGAGGAGAGAAAAGAAACAAGAGGTATAGCTGAGATAAGAGGAGTGTGATGAGGGATTGAGAAAAAGGGAGAAGACAGGTGGAGAGGAGGATAGAAGAAAAAGAGGGGAAAGGAGAGAAGAGGAGGATGAGAAAAAAGGAGAGGGGTGAGAAGAAAGAAAGAATAAGGGAAGAATGGAGAGGGAGACAAAGGAGAGAGGGAGGAGGAAGTGGGAGAAGAATGAGAGGAGGATAGGAGATGAAGAAGAAGGAGAAGAGAAGGGGGAGAGGATGAGGAGACAGAAACAAGAAGACAGGAGGAGAGAGAAAAAGGAGATGAGGAAGGATACAAGGAGAGGAGAGAAAGGAGAGATGGGAAGAAGGATATAGACGGAGAGGAGACAATGAAAGAGAGAGGAGGATATGGGAAGATGAAAGAGGGGAAAGGACAGAAGAGGAGGATGAAAAATAGAGAGGGGTGAAGAAGAAAGGGAGATGAGATGAAGAAGAAAGAAAGAATAAGGGAAGGATGGAGAAGGAGACAAAGGAGAGGGAGGAGGGAGTGGGAGAAGAATGAGAGGAGGATGGGAGAAGCAAAAAGGAGGAGAGGATGAGGAGACAGAAACAAGAAGACAGGAGGAGAGAGAAAAAAGACAAAGAGGAAGGATATGAAAAAAGGAGAAAGAGGAGAAAAAACGAGGTGTTTAATGAGAAGAGAGGAAATAAGATGAAACAAGGAGAGGAGAAAAAGGAGGGATGAGAAGAAGAGGAGAGAAGACAATGAAAGAGAGAGGAGGACATGGGAGGATGAAAGAGGGGAGGAGACAAGAAAGGAGGAGAGGAAACAAAAGGAAATGAAAGGAGAAGAGAGAACACGGGAAGAGGAGGAGGAGAAGTGAGGAGAAAAAAAGGAAGAGAGGAGATAAGAGGGGGAGGAGGAGGAGGAGGAGAGAGAGAGGGGAAAGGAAAAAAGAGAAGAATGCAAGGAGTAAGGACAGTAAGAAAAAGAAAAGGAGTAGAGGAGGAGGAAGAAAAAAAAGGAGAAATGAGATGACAGGAGCGGGGAAAAGTGAGGAGGAGGAGGAGGAGGAGGAGAAAAGGAAAAGACAGAAGAGAAAGGAGGAGAGGAGACAAGACAGAATAGAGGGAACACGTGAAATAGAAAGAGGAGAAAGAGGAGTAGAGGAGAAAAAACAGGTGGGGAGAGGAGAAGAAAAGGGGGATGAAAATAGGAGAGAAAAGATAAAATGAGATGAGAAGGAGAGAAAAAGAGGGGGAGAGGAGAAAAGAGGAAAGGAAGGAAGGAGTAAGGACAGCAAGAAAATAAGAGAGGAGATGAGGAGAGAGGAAGAAGAAGAAAAAAAAGAAGGGATGACACTAGATGGGGAAAAAGTGAGGAGGAGAAGAAGAAGAAGAAGAAGGAGAAGGAGTCCAGAACAGAAGTCTCAAATTGTACTTTTTAACCTTTATTCGAACGGAGGAGGTTGACAGAAATCACGAGCTTGGAATTCCTTCCGGAATACTCACAACTCCTACACAGATCCCCTGTCCCTGAACGTTACTTCAGTGTCCTTTAAAGGGCCAATCCGCGGTTTTTCCACGTTGTAGCCCATTAACTTCAAATCCAGCAAAATTAAACATCACTGAGGAACATTTTCCAAGAGCTGCCACACTGTCTTTACTGATTTATTACTTTTTACAACTTAAAATGAATATTAAGTTTTAATTTATTTATATATATGTGTGTGTGTGTGTGTGTGTGTGTGTGTGTGTGTGTGTGTGTGTGTGTGTGTGTGTGTGTGTGTGTGTGTGTGTGTGTGTGTGTTCAATGTTAAAGGAAAAGTTTGACATTTCCGTGGGGGTGAAATATGCTTATTTGATTTCCTTAAAAGAGAGTTAGATGAGACGATTGATGCCACGCTCATGTCTGTGGAGTAAATATGAGGCCGGCGGTTTGCTGAGTTGAACAATGTAATGTTTAAGATCAAGTTAAATTTTTTTTTTTTTTTTTTTTTAACTCTTGAACTTCTTTTTTTTTTCCGTCTGCAAACATTGAATCAACTCTCAGATTAAAAGCAGGTCTACGGGACAAACTCTAGATTTGAAATGAGGTTAAAAGTCAGTGTTAATTAAGGGAAGAGCATAAAACGTCATTGACCCCGTCTGTTTTGACTGTTCCTTCTTTCTTTCCTTCTTTCCTTCCTTCCTTCCTTCCTCCCTCCCTCCTTCCCTCTTCCTTTCCTCCCTCCTACCTTCCTTCTGTCCTCCTTTCTTCCGTCCTTCCTTCTTTCCTTCCCTCCCTTTGCTTACTTCCGTCCTTCCCTCCTTCCTTCCTCTCTCCTTTCCTTCTTTCTTCCTCCCTTCCTCCTTTCCTTTGTTCTTCCTCTCTACCTTCCTTCCTTCCTTCCTCCCTTCCCTCCTTTCCTTCCATCCTTTCTCCTTTCCTTCGTTCTTCCTCCCTTCCTTCCTTCTTTCCTTCGTTCTTCCTCCCTCTTCCTTCTTTCCTTTCCTTTACTCCCTTCCTCCCTCCTTACTTTTTTTCCTTCCTTCCTTCTCTCCTTCCTTCCTCTCTCGTTTCCTTCTTTCTTCCTCTCTTCCATCCTCCCTTCCTCCCTTCCATCATTCCTTCCTTCTTTCCTTTGTTCTTCCTCCCTTCCATCCTTTCATCCTTCCTCCCTTCCTCCTTTCCTTCCTTCTTCCTCCCTTCCTTCTTTCCTTCCTCCTTTCCTTCCTTCTTCCTCCTTTCCTTCTTTCTTCCTCCCTTCCTTCCTTCTTCCTCCCTTCCTTCCTTCCTTCCTTCCTCCTTTCCTTCCTTCTTCCTCCCTTCCATCATTCCTTCCTTCTTTCCTTTGTTCTTCCTCCCTTCCTTCTTTCCTTCTTTCCCTCCTTCGTTCTTCCTCCCTTCCTTCCTTCCTTCCTTCCTTCCATCTTTCCTTTCATTTTTCTATTAAGAGATTAATTTGTTTTGAGGTAAAAGGACTAAAAAAAGCATTTTGTTAAATTCACTCATGCCTATTTTAATGTTGAATAAAGATTTTTATCACTATAATAATCGCTCTGAATATTCTACCTCAGATATTGTGAAATGTTCCCGCTGTTTTGGCAAACGTTCGTCATGTTCTGACCATTAAAAATAGTTTCAAACCACAATTAACCGTCTGGTTTGTTGGAGAACATTTAGTGCGTGCCAGTCAGCTGTTTACCTTTCCATTTTTATATATCGCTGGTGCACCAAACGTGGTAACCCATGACTCTAAAATGAATATCATTTGGTGTGGTATTGGTGTTTCTGTGGCTGGGTTTAACAGTTATGGAGCAGTGGCATTCATACTTTCATTTTTCATATCATCACTCGTTAGATATTCATTATTCTATGTTTGGTTAAACCTTTTTTTGCTTTTCCATCTGTGATGAGTCAAAAATGGCTTCAGTTGCAAAAGAGCCAATATGTTAGAAGAATTGAAAGATCTGTGTTTGCCTTTTCCACTAATCTCTATAAACAGAGCGGTAGCCGACGGGTTGTGAGACTGACGCTCCGCAGATGTGATGAAAAGACGGAGAGTTGACAGAACAACCCGCGACACGGAGCGTTGCCATGTCTGACCACGTGGAGCTGACTCCGGGAAAAGCCGAGGGTGAAGGAAGACAGAGGGCAGATTAGCTTTGATCTGTTCAAACTGTTTTAACGACATTATACTTAAAAAAAATCTGTTTTTCTTTCTTTTCTTTCTTTTTTTCTTCAGTGCTGTTAATGTCTGGAGTGATGAACGTGATGTTTAACCCTCATGTCGTCCTCCCGGGTCGAATTGACCCCGTCTCTTTTGACTGTTCCTTCTTTCCTCCCTCTTTCTTTAATTTTTCCTTCGTTCTTCCCCTCCTTCCCTCTTTTTTTTGCTCTCTCCTCGTTCCATACTTCGCTCCTCACTTTCTTCCTTATTTCCTTCCTCTTTTCCTCCCTTCCTTCCTTTCTCCTTTCCTTCCTCCTCACCTCTTTTCCTCCCTCCCTCCTTACTCCTTTCCTTCCTTCCTTCCTCCTGTCCTTCCTTCCTTCCTTTCTCCCTTCCTTCTTCTTCTTCACTTCCTTCCTCCTTTCCTTCCTTTTCTCTTTACTTCTTTCCTCTTTTCCCCTCCCTCCCTCCTTACTCCTTTCCTTCATTGCTTCTTTCCTTCCTTCTTCATTTCCTTCCTTTCTTCCTTCCTTCTTTCCTTCCTCCCTTCCTTCTTCTTCACTTCCTTCCTTCCTTCCTCCCTTCCTTCCTCCCTCCTTTTCTTCCTTCTTTCCCTTTCTTCCTTCCCCCTCCTTTCTTCCTTCCTTCCTTCCCTTCCTTCCTTCCTTCCTTCCTCCCTCCTTTTCTTCCTTCTTTCCCTTTCTTCCTTCCCCCTCCTGTCCTTCCTTCCTTCCTTCCTTCCTTCCTCCCTCCTTTTCTTCCTTCTTTCCCTTTCTTCCTTCCCCCTCCTGTCCTTCCTTCCTTCCTTCCTTCCTTCCTCCTGTCCGTCCTTCCTTCCTTCCTCCTTTCCTTCCTTCTCTCCTTACTTTTTTCCTCTTTTCCCCCTCCCTCCCTCCTTACTCCTTTCCTTCATTCCTTCTTTCCTTCCTTCTTCACTTCCTTCCTCCATTCCTTATTCTTCACTTCCTTCCTCCTTTCTTTCTCCTTTTCTTCATTCCTTCTTTCCTCCTGTCCTTCCTTCCTCCCTTCTTTCTTCTTCACTTCCTTCCTCCTTTCCTTCCTTATCTCCTTACTTCTTTCCTGTTTTCCTCCTCCCTCCCTCCCTACTCCTTTCCTGCCTTCCTTACTTCCTTCTTCTTCACTTCCTTCCTCCATTCCTTCCTTCCTTCCTTCCTCCTTTTTCTTTAAAACAGGAAATTATTGATATTATGTTGCTTTAAATCATTTACATGTCTTTCTCTTTGTCTCCTTCCACCCAACACACACTTTCGTCTATGTGTGACAATGCCGGCATGAACATCCTTTTTATTTATCTGCTATTAAATAACATCTTCATTGAAACATCTTAGTTATATTTCTGTTGTTGTGGTTGAAAAGGAAATACAGACGAGTTAATCTGCATATTATAATTACCACAATAAAAGTTTGATGGAGGAGCAGGAGAAATGCAGAGCTAGTGTTTTTACATATGTATTATAATAAATGTGGATATTAGTCTATTATAATTAGTATATCCTAATCTTTTATTTTACATTAAAAAGTTAATTCAATATTGGGTCAACATACATACGTCTGGATAGACATAGACATTTTTGAAAATCGAAGCCTGCACATTGCGATCTGATGTCGGTTAAAGTTTCATTTTGTTTTTTTATAATTCGACTTCTTGACAACATCAAAAGTTCAGATGCTTGATTCAACGTTTTCTCCAACGTCAAAATGTTTGTTGAGCTTCTACAAACACGACTTCACAACGATAGCTGTGGTTTCTGTGTGTGTGTGTGTGTGTGTGTGTGTGTGTGTGTGTAGTTAGTATTTAAAGGACTGTGTTATTTATGTTTACCTCCTCCCAAAGATTACATATGACAGCTTTGTGTAGTCTGCCAAACCAATGAGACTGAATTATGTTGTCTGCTCATTCTACATAATCCTCTATTCACGAATACACTCAACGGCATCACTGCGTGTGTGTGTGTGTGTGTGTGTGTGTGTGTGTGTGTGTGTGTGTGTGTGTGTGTGTTTGTATATGAAGGGGTTTTAAAGGTTGCTTCGTGTCCATTTTGTCCATTCAAAGTAACCAATATTTGTTTTTTTGGTGTTCTGGTGGACTTTCTGTAGCACGACAGCAAAGCTTTCTAAACTTAACAATTCACGAATACACTGATTGTGTGTGTGTGTGTGTGTGTGTGTGTGTGTGTGTGTGTGTGTGTGTTTATATATGAAGGGGTTTTAACCCTCCTGTCGTCCTCCCGGGTCAAATTGACCCCATCTCTCTTCTGACTGTTCCTTCTTTCCTTCCTTCTTCCTTCTTTCTTTAATTTTTCCTTCGTTCTTCCCCTCCTTCCCTCTTTCTTTGCTCTCTCCTCCTTCCATACTTCTTTCCTCACTTACTTCCTTACTTCATTCCTCTTTTCTTCACTTCCTTCCTTACTTCCTTCCTTTTTTCCTCCCTTCTTACTCCTTTCCTTCCTTTCCTTCCTTCCTTCATTCCTGTCCTTCCTTCCTCCTTTCCTTCTTTCTCTCCTTACTTCTTTCCTCTTTTCCCTCTCCCTCCCTCCTTACTCCTTTCCGTCATTCCTCCCTTCCTTCTTCTTCACTTCCTTCCTTCTTTCCTTTCTTCCTTCCTTCCTTCCTCCCTTCTTTCTTTCCTTTCCTCCCTTCCTTCCTCCCTCCTTTTCTTCCTTCCTTCCTTGACTCGAGGACAACAGGGGGGTTAAAGGTTGTTTCGTGTCCATTCAAAGTAACCGATATTTGTTTTTTTGTTGTTTTATTCAAAGTCTGTAATTGAAACTCAACCTTTCATTTCTGTAGCACGACAGCACAGCTTTTTAAACTTAACAAGTCCCCTAAAAAAAAAAAAAAAAAAAAAAAAGCAACTCATGAGACTGTTGAGTAAACAAAAAGCTCGGCATTCAAGTGGTTTTTATAGGATATGGCTGTTTGTTTTTTTTACATATCTTTCTCATTGTCATCAAATCTCATGAGCAGAGCCAAACCACCAATGAACTGATCTACTATCCAAATCCTGATATCTCGATGTATTACTTTGTGCCGTAGACCTGTGGTAGTTGTCCAAAAGCTATTAAAAACACATCAATGAGTCACGCCGATATATTTTTAAATTATCAGACATCTAAAATTATAAATCTTTAGATGTCTAGATGTCTAAAAATGGGAAAATCATGGTTTTATTGAACAGCTGTGATTCAGTTCAGTTTAGTATTAAAATACAGTCAAATACTAGTTTATGTATATTTATGTATGTGTGTCCTCATGAATATGTGGTGGTGTGTGTTATCTTTGAGTGTGCGTGTGTGTGTGTGTGTGTGTGTGTGTGTAAAACTACAAAAATCTGAAGAGGGATAAGTGTTGAGTGGAAAATAGTTTCCATGTTCCTCCTTTACCAAAGCTACCAGTCCTCCACAGGAGACAGAAGAAGAAAAAGGAAAAAGAAAGAAATACAGAATATAGAAAGTGTGGAGAGAGAGAAAAGAGGGAATAAAGATAGAAAGATGTAGAGAAACTGGAGAAAAGTAAATGTTTGAAAGATGAAAAAGAAAAAAGAGAGAGAGAGAGAGAGAGAGAGACAGAGACAGAGAGATGAAAAGACAGAGAGAGAGAGAGAGAGAGAGAGAGAGAGAGAGTGAAAAAGACAGAGAGAGAGAGAATGTTAATGATTGGTGACGAGCGCGGGTCTCGCGGTCGCCGCAGCAACCACCGACCACAGAAACAGTTGCCATGTCATCATGTCAGAACATGTTTATTTATGCTGCTGGTACCACTAAATACACACACACACACACACACGCACACGCACACACACACACACACTCAGCTGTGTTCCCATCACTTCAGAGGACATTACATTGACTTACATGAATTTCCTGGAGACTTATCCCGAGTCCCGACCTTTACCACAACCACCGCATGCCGAACCTTAACATAACCTTAATATAACCCTAAACCTTAACTTTAAACCCTCACCCTTAGATTAATCATTACTATTTATATTTAATGATTTATGTGTTTTAAGTTTTTCTCCCCAATGATGGAGACAAAAAACCGATAAACAGCATCAAGAGAAATGTCATAACACACACACACACACACACACACACACACACACACACACACACACACACACACACACAGTGGTTCATCATTCATGTGTATGGATCATTTGTCATTAAGCCACTTACAGTCGATGCAGCTGTAACGAAGAACAACTGGGGAGCAAAAGTTCAGCAGCAGCTTTAACGTTTTTCTCCAAAAATGAATGTAAGAGCGTCTTTTATTTAACCTTCCTGTCTTCCTCCCGGGTCAGATTGACCCCGTCTGTTCTGACTGTTCCTTCTTTTCTCCCTTCCTTCGGTCTGTCCTTCCTCCCTCCCCCTTTCTTTCTTCCTCCCTTGCTTCTTTTCTCCGTCCTTCCTTCCACCCTCCTTTCCTTTCTTCCCTACTTTTCTCCGTCCTTCCTCCCTCCCTCCTCCTTTCCTTTCTCCCTCCCTCCTCCTTTCCTTCCTTCTTCTACCCTCCTTTACTTCCTTCCTCCCTCTTTTCCATCCTACTTCCTCCCTTCCTCTCTTTCCTCCCTCCTTTCCTTCCTTCCTCCCTTCTTTCATTTCCTCCATTCCTTCCTCCCTCCTTTCATTCTTCCTCTCTTCCTTCCTTCTTTCCTCTGTCCTCCTTTCCTTCCTTCCTCCATCCTTTCTTCTCCCTCCTTAACTTCATTTTGATGCTAATCATGGTTAACATATTTAAAAACTTTTAAAAAAATGTCAGCATATTAATATATTGATTTCAACCCCACATTCACCATCCTGCTGCTAGAAATACTCACTAGCACAGCAAATGTGTATTAATCCGCCGCTGAAAATAGTCCCCAACAATTGCACTCTTTATTCCTATAGTGTATTATTGTTATGCAAATGTGCAACCTTACTTTTCTTTTTTCTTTTTAACTATGGCGGCAGCTTGTCTCAGCACTTGGAGCCCAAGACAAATTTTCCTCCGGGGATAATGAAGTCTGTCTATCTATCTATGTATCTATCTTATTCCTATTTACCTAATGTTTGCTAACTTTGTGAACTATTTCAAGAGCTTTTTAACTTCGGCAACAATGAGTTCAGGGCTGAGAGCCACAGACAGGGGGGAGATCAGAAACACATTGACAGATGGACAAACACATTGTTGATTTTGGGCTTTTCGTGGAGCACTGATATTAAGAAAAGTTACATTCAACGTATAAAAGCAGTAAGGTTATTCTCCTTTTATGGTCATTGCAATTATTATTCAAATATAATGTGGAAATGTTCACACACAGATCATCTTAAACCAACTAACAGGAAAGAGAGTTTCTACCTGGTCAGATATGAGCGGCTCATGATCGTCGATGTCGATCAGAACGTCTCCGCTGAACTGCGGCAAATCACCTAAAAAACAAACAAACACACACAAAGCAGAGAGATGTTTTTTTTTAAATTTTAATCATTAATTATAAATCTGTCTCTCTGCTGCAGATCAGTCCATCTCTCCGTGTCGTACCTCTCCCTGCTTCCACCTCCACATCCCCTCCTTCGTCCTCCGGGCTGCACCGGTACTCCTCCAGCGAGCGGATGGTGCACTGACCGACCACGGGCTTCCTCCCAAACTGACGGTTGTCGATGACTTTGATGACGATCGGCGGCATGTAGAGCTCCTCGCAGGGAAGTCTCTGCAGAAAGAGGGAAGAGGACAAAAGAGAAAAAAAAGAATATTAAAGAAAGAATGAAAGAAACAGGACAGAAAAAGACACAAAATTAGTAAAAAAAAAGTCCCAATAAGCAGCAGAACTGAGCTCCCTTGACTCTTAATTGGTTACGCCACCTGACTGTCTGAAGCTGATTGGTCACGCCTTGGTGATCGTCCAATCAGGGACTCGTTACACCTTTGCTAACCCCTCACCCCAACACCCCCCCCCCCCCCCCACCTAAAGGAAGAAATGACCGAATCCATCGACGCAGACATGGGGAATCAGAGCAGAACCTTCGAGCTGAGATCTGAGTTCAGCATTTTAAATAAAAGTGACACCATGAACATTAACATTTACTTTAAATGCCTAAAATACTTAGTCTCTTCTTTTCCACCTTGTGCCAATTTTTTTAGAAAGAATGAAACCATGAAACTACTGACTGTCATCAAATGTCACCATGACTTGTGTTCAGACTTCAAAAAACAGCATGTCAGTGCCAAGATCCACCTCAGTAGCATATAATATATTATGTATTATATATTTATGCAGTTTAACTTCTATTTAATGCAAACTTCATCAGGTGTATTGAGCAGCAACTTCCTATCAAGCAGCGACTTTAAAAAGTTGAGCAAATTGTCAATAACATAGTAGGTTTTATTGTATTATTTCAAAATAAAAGCACAGCAAAGCAACATAATTACAGTTTTATGATGAAAGGAGGAAAAATGATATCACCAGTACAGTATATTATGTTCTTTTTCATGTGTCTACATGGCTGGAATGACAATAAAAATCCTTTAAACCTAATCCAGCAATACATTTATGCAGTTTAACTTCTAATTAATGCAAACTTCATCAGGTGTATTGAACAGCAACTTCCTATCAAGCAGGGACTTTAAAAAGTTGAGCAAATTGTCAATATAGTAGGCTTTACTGTATTATTTCAAAATAAAAGCACAGCAAAGCAACATAATTACAGTTTGTGAGGAAAGGAGGAAAACGTATGAATCACTAGGACCTGAGTACAGTATTATGCTCTCTTAACAATTAAAAACCTTTAATCCTAATCCAGCAATATATTTATGCAGTTTAACTTCTATTTAATGCAAACTTCATCAGGTATATTGTGTTTCCCTCATTACACAAATCCAGTGTAATGAGCAGTAACTTCCTATCAAGCAGCGACTTTAAAAAGTTGAGCAAATTGTCAATAACGTAATAGGTTTTATTGTATAATTTCAAAATAAAAGCAGAGCATAAAAACAGTATTTGAGAAAAAAGGAGGAAAAAGTGAGTTTATGGTGTCAGTTTAGCATCATCAACTCAATTTAAAGCTTATTTTTTTAATTTAAAATTAATTACAGTTCCCAAAAAGATTCAGTGTGTGCGTGAAGATGGAGATACAAGAAGATTCGGCTCCAAATGGGCCACGGATGGAGCCATAAACCAGGAAGTAATCTCTCTGATGCTGCATGTGTGCTTCAAGACCTCAGCTTTGTAATCATCTGTCAATGTTCGTAATCTTCTGCACTACTTTGGCAATATAGATTTCTAATGAGAGAGAGATGATAGAGATGAGATATGACTCTTATTTTGAAAAACCTGAGACCACGCGACCCCTCCTCGGCACTACAGCATGTTGTAGAGATGAGATATGACTCTTATTTTGAAAAACCTTCTACCGTGCAGCGACCTCTCCTCGGTGCTGCAACATGTTGTAGAGATGAGATATGACTCTTATTTTGAAAAACCTTCTACCACGCGACCCCTCTGAAGCAGTCTCCTCGGCGCTGCAGCATGTTGTAGAGATGAGATATGACTCTTATTTTGAAAAACCTTCTACCACGAGACCCCTCCTTGGTGCTGCAGCATGTCGTAGAGATGAGATATGACTCTTATTTTGAAAAACTTTCTACCACGCGACCCCTCCTCGGCACTGCAGCATATTGTAGAGATGAGATATGACTCTTATTTTGAAAAACTTTCTACCACGCGACCCCTCCTTGGCACTGCAGCATGTTGTAGAGATGAGATATGACTCTTATTTTGAAAAACTTTCTACCACGCGACCCCTCCTCGGCACTGCAGCATGTTGTAGAGATGTGAAATGACTCTTATTTTGAAAAACCTGAGACCACACGACCCCTCTGAGGCGGTCTCCTCGGCGCTGCAGCATGTCCAATATGTCATTTTCACCTCCAGTAACTGCCAGTCACTTGTACATCTTATATTTCATACATCTCAGCTTGTGTGTGTAGCGGCGACTGGCTCGGGTTAAAATTAGAAAAAGAGCACAGAGCACAAGCAGCGGACCATCACGTTGAAATCTCTCGGTGCTGCTGATAAGAAACTGTAAAGTGTCAGACTGTTTGTATGTGAACCCCTCTGTCATAACAAGACATTAATGTGATCGGCTTGACTTCACTTAACCTTTCTGGCTTTTATAAAGAGAGCTGAGATGTTGCAAATTTAAAAAAAAAAGCACGACAAAGCTCGAGAGATGAACCACAGGAGTGAATTTCAAAGCGGGTTCATGCAACCATACCCTCAATTTTCAACTTTTCAAGACTTTACAGCAGCTACATTTAAAAAAAAACAAAAAAATAAAGACATGAATGCTCTTATGTAGCCAAGCCGGGGATCAAGGAAGAAAAAAAGAGTTGTAATCCATTTGACCTCTCGGGGTTTTAAAAAAAAAGGCTTAAGTGGAGCTGATCAGAAACATATTGACAGATGGACTTACACATTGTTGATTTTGGGCTTTTCGTGGAGCACTGATATTAAGAAAAGTTACATTCAACGTATAAAAGCAGTAAAGTTTTTTTATGGAAGGAGAGGAGTAAGAAGGGAGGAAAAGAGGAAGGAGAGAAGGAAGGGAGGAAGGAAGGAAGGAAAGGAGTAAGAAGGGAGGAAAAGAGGAAGGAAGGAAAGGAGTAAGGAGGGAGGGAGGCAGGGAGGAAAAGAGGAAGGAAGGAAAGGATTAAGGAGGGAGGAGCAAGGAAGGAAGGTAAGGAAGGAAGGAAAGAAGGAAGGAAAGGAGTAAGGAGGGAGGAAGGAAGGGAGGAAAAGAGGAAGGAAGGAAAGGATTAAGGAGGGAGGAGCAAGGAAGGAAGGTAAGGAGTAAAGACGAAAAGAGGAAGGAATTTAGGAGAGAAGGGAGGAAGGAAAGAAGGAAGCAAGGAAGAACCATAGCCTCAATTTTCAACTTTTCAAGACTTTACAGCAGCTACATTTAAAAAAAAACAAAAAAAAAAAAAGACATGAATGCTCTTATGTAGCCAAGCCGGGGATCAAGGAAGAAAAAAAGAGTTGTAATCCATTTGACCTCTCGGGGTTTTAAAAAAAAAGGCTTAAGTGGAGCTGATGATGCTAAACTCACACAATAAACTCCGAGAGCTAACATTAGGTGGTTAGACGCTTCAAAGAGTTGCATTTAAGGAAACTATGCACATGACATTTTCTTATGCCCCCGTGGCATACAAAAACAATTACTCAGTCAGCTTAAGACTTTAATATTGTTAACATTAAATGCTTGGACTTGTTTCAGGAGCTGAATTTGAGGGAAAAATGGAATATGTGCATATTTCCACAGTCCGGTTGAAGCTTGTCAGACTCTCAGACTCAGACGGAGGGAGGAAGGAAAGGAAGGAAGAAAGGACGGAGGAAAGAAGGAAGGAAGGCAGGGGGGAGGAAAGAAAGAGAGAAGGAGGGAGAGAGGAAGGGAAGAAAGAAGGAAGGAAGGAAGAAGAAAGGGGGATGGAGGAAGGAAGGAAGGAAGGAAGGAAGGAAGGAAGGAGGGAGGAAGGAAAGGAAGGAAGACAGGACGGAGGAAAGAAGGAAGGAAGGACAGAGGAAAGAAGGAAGGAAGGCAGGGGGGAGGAAAGAAAGAGAGAAGGAGGGAGAGAGGAAGGGAAGAAAGAGGAGGGAGAGAGGAAGGGAAGAAAGGGGGATGGAGGAAGGAAGGGAGGAGAGAAGGAGGAAGGACAGATAGAAGTAAGGAAAGGAAGGAAGGAAGGAAGGAAGGAGGAAGGAAAGAAGGAGGGAGGGAGGAAGGACAGATGGAAGTAAGGAAAAGAAGGAAGGATGGAGGAAATAAGGAACAAGAGAGGGAGAAAGGAAAAGAGGAAGGGAAGAAAGAAGGAGCTGAATTTGAGGGAAAAATGGAATATGTGCATATTTCCACAGTCCGGTTGAAGCTTGTCAGACTTTTTTTTTTTTTGCGGTGGTCAACACAAGACCTTAACCCTTTATAGGACACTCATTGAAAGGAAGGATGGAAGGAAGGAAGGATGGAAGGAAGGATGGATGGAAGGAAGGATGGATGGAAGGGAGGAGAGAAGGAGGAAGGACAGATAGAAGTAAGGAAAGGAAGGAAGGAAGGAAGGAAGGAGGAAGGAAAGAAGGAGGGAGGGAGGAAGGACAGATGGAAGAAAGGACAGAGGAAAGAAGGAAGGAAGGACGGAGGGTAGAAGGAAGGAAGGAAGGACGGAGGAAAGAAGGAAGGAAGGCAGGGCGGAGGAAGGAAGGATGGATGGAAGGAAGGAAGGATGGAGGGAGGAAGGAAAGAAGGAAGGAAGGATGGAGGAAAGAAGGAAGGAAGGCAGGGGGGAGGAAAGAAAGAGAGAAGGAGGGAGAGAGGAAGGGAAGAAAGAGGAGGGAGAGAGGAAGGGAAGAAAGAAGGAAGGAAGGCAGGGGGGAGGAAAGAAAGAGAGAAGGAGGGAGAGCGGAAGGGAAGAAAGAGGAGGGAGAGAGGAAGGGAAGAAAGAAGGAAGGAAGGCAGGGGGGAGGAAAGAAAGAGAGAAGGAGGGAGAGAGGAAGGGAAGAAAGAGGAGGGAGAAAGGAAGGGAAGAAGCTTGTCAGACTTTTTTTTTTTTTGCGGTGGTCAACACAAGACGTTAATCTTGTTAGCGTTAAACTGCCGCAGCCGGAGTACGGATCTGTATTTAAAGGAAAGAATATGTGAACGTTTCCATCGTCCAGTTAAAGCTGTCATAATAAAACTCTGAGGTGATCAACTTCAGACCTTAATATTATTAACATAAAACTAAAACCGAGCCAATTCTGGAGCTGCTTGTTTGGAAAAAATGTGAGTTAACGTTTCCATATTTCAGTTTTAAGTTTTCATCAGAAAAAAAAACACTTTGGTGGAAATGAAGTCTCGGAGGACAGCGTTATAATATTTGAATAATAAACAGTGACCTTTCTTCCTCCTTCCTTCTTTCCTTCCTTCCTTCCTTCCTTCTGTCCATCTTCCCTTCCTTCCTTTCCTTCCTCCCTCCTTTCCTTCCCTCCTTCCTCCCTTCCTCCCTCCCTCCTTTTCTTCCTTCCTTCCTTCTTTGCTTCCTTCCTTCCTTCCTTCTTTCTGTCCTCCTTTCCTTCCCTCCTTCCTCCCTCCCTCCTTTCCTCCCTCCCTCATTTTCTTCCTCCCTTCCTTCCTTTCCTCCCTCCCTCCTTTCCTTCCCTCCTCCCTCCCTCCCTCCCTCCCTTCCCTCCTCCCTCCCTCCCTCCCTCCTTTCTTTCCTTCCTTCCTTCCTTCCTTCCTTCCTTCCTCCCTCCCTCCCTCCCTCCTTTACTTCCTTCCTTCCTTCTTTCTGTCCTTCTTTCCTTCCTCCCTTCCTTCCTTTCCTCCCTCCCCCTTACCTTCCTCCCTTCCCTCCTCCCTCCCTCCTTTCCTTCCTTCTTCCTCCCTTCCTTCCTGCTTTCCTTCCTTCCTTCTTGCTCCCTTCCTAACTTCCTTCCTTGACTCGAGGACAACAGGAGGGTTAAAAGCTGCTTCAAGGTTTTTGGGAAGCATGTGTGCACCTTTTCTTTCTACTGTACCAAACCAGGAAGTTGTCAAAGGGGGATAATTAGTGATGCAGGATAAAATCTGCACGTTATTGATATGAGCTGATAAAAAGCTTTAAAATGAAATATCTGCATCGGCCTATAATGAACATTTCCGCTAATATAATATGCTGATTCATCGACTTTTCCTCCTTCCTTCCCTCTACAGTCTGTTTTACCCTGATGGTCCCAGTACTTCCTGTGCGGTGCGTGGAGGAGCTGCTGTGTTCGTCTGCACAGATAGGAAACACATCGGCTGACTTTGGGGGTCTGTTAGAAACCTCATACTTTCCTACTACTCCTATTAAGTATGTGATTAAGAGTATGTGAGAAGTATGTGAGAAGTTCCTGGATGGTTTACTAGATTCTCCAGAAATGCAGAGTATGCATCAAGAGCTGACTACTCACACTCAAATTACCCAAGATGCAACGCTACTTCTTCATCACACATCAAGTTAGCTACAGCGAGGGTATGTTCGCTTTCTGTTTTCAAAATAAAAGCACCAATCCTGTCGTTATGGTTTTCTTAATAATAAAAGGTAACAGGTGTTTTATTTAGTGAAAATGACCGGAAGTGCGTTACTCGCTACGGCTAACTTGAGCGGCTCCGAAGGAACAAAACTTTAAACAGGTGATATTTGGACAAATTAGCGTCACATTGTGGATCTAAAGGGCTACTTTACTTTCTTCCTAAAAGGTTAGAAATGTGGATAAAGTGGTTTATTTACAGAGTTAGAGCTAAAATGAAATCAGCTTCAGCCTGATGATTTCAGCTCGGGTAGGAACCAAATGCATTGTGGGTAATCGTGTAGTTTACTACAGTGTAAACGGTCTGCTTACTATCTGGCTGTGTAGTGTGTAGTATAGAAGTATGTAGTATAGAAGTATGTAGTATGTAGTATAAAAGTATGTAGTATAGAAGTATGTAGTATGTAGTATAAAAGTATGTAGCATAGAAGTATGTAGTATGTAGTATGTAGTATAGAAGTATGTAGTATAAAAGTATGTAGTATAGAAGTATGTAGTATGTAGTATAGAAGTATGTAGTATAGAAGTATGTAGTATAGAAGTATGTAGTATAGAAGTATGTAGTATAGAAGTATGTAGTATGTAGTATAGAAGTATGTAGTATAGAAGTATGTAGTATGTGGTATAGAAGTATGTGGTATGTGGTATAGAAGTATGTAGTATAGAAGTATGTAGTATAGAAGTATGTAGTATGTGGTATTGAAGTATGTAGTATGTAGTATAGAAGTATGTAGTATGTAGTATGTAGTATAGAAGTATGTAGTATAGAAGTATGTAGTATGTAGTATAGAAGTATGTAGTATGTAGTATGTAGTATAGAAGTATGTAGTATGTAGTATAGAAGTATGTAGTATAGAAGTATGTAGTATAGAAGTATGTAGTATAGAAGTATGTAGTATGTAGTATAGAAGTATGTAGTATGTGGTATGTAGTATAGAAGTATGTAGTATAGAAGTATGTAGTATGTAGTATAGAAGTATGTAGTATGTAGTATAGAAGTATGTAGTATAGAAGTATGTAGTATGTAGTATAGAAGTATGTAGTATGTGGTATGTAGTATAGAAGTATGTAGTATAGAAGTATGTAGTATGTAGTATAGAAGTATGTAGTATGTGGTATTGAAGTATGTAGTATAGAAGTATGTAGTATAGAAGTATGTAGTATGTGGTATTGAAGTATGTAGTATGTAGTATAGAAGTATGTAGTATGTGGTATTGAAGTATGTAGTATAGAAGTATGTAGTATAGAAGTATGTAGTATAGAAGTATGTAGTATGTGGTATTGAAGTATGTAGTATGTAGTATAGAAGTATGTAGTATGTGGTATTGAAGTATGTAGTATAGAAGTATGTAGTATAGAAGTATGTAGTATAGAAGTATGTAGTATGTAGTATAGAAGTATGTAGTATGTAGTATAGAAGTATGTAGTATGTAGTATAGAAGTATGTAGTATAGAAGTATGTAGTATGTGGTATTGAAGTATGTAGTATGCGGTATTGAAGTATGTAGTATAGAAGTATGTAGTATAGAAGTATGTGGTATTGAAGTATGTAGTATAGAAGTATGTAGTATGTGGTATTGAAGTATGTAGTATAGAAGTATGTGGTATAGAAGTATGTAGTATAAAAGTATGTAGTATTGAAGTATGTAGTATGTAGTATAGAAGTATGTAGTATGTAGTATCCAATATCATGCATACCTAGGCAATATCTGATAATATTTTACCTCACATTACTTATTTGTGCACTCTGTGTACTTAGAGTATTTACCCCCCTGAATTTAGCCATTTCTACCTTCATCTGACTTATTTTCCCATGCTATGTTACGAAAGGCAGCAAGACGCCAAGAAACCAACTGAATGATTAGGGAGTTATTAGAGACTTCACATTTAGAGGCAGAAATTATAAGACTGAGGGAAATAAATAATAATAATAATAATAATAATAATAATAATAATAAGCATTTAAACTTGTAATTTAAGGACATAAGTCACGATTTAAAAAGGAAAGATTTATCAAATATGTTCCCCTTGGCCTTTGCAGAAAGTATTCATTAGGAATCAGACTTGTTGACTCTGACTATCACCAATAACTTCCTGATTGATTAAGTGGTGAGTTGACAGCTTCAACTTCAAAAAAAAAAAAAATCTGATTCCCAGACTCCCAAAAAAAAGTCATGTCAGCTTATGATTCTCTGGGATATATATTTGCCAGATGATATTCCTTCCTTCCTTCCCTTCCTTCCTTTCTTTCTTTCTTTCTTTCTTTCCTCTGTCCTTCCTTCCTTCCTTCTTTTCTTTCCTCCCTCCTACCTTCCTGTCTTCCTTCTTTCCTTTCCCTCTTTCCTTCCTTCCTTCCATCCCTCTTTCCTTCCTTCCCTCCCTCTGTCCTTCCTTCCCTCCCTCTGTCCTTCCTTCCTCCCTCCTACCTTCCTCTCTTCCTTCCCTCTTTCCTTCCTCCTTTCCTTCCTTCCCTCTTTCCTTCTTTCCTTCCTTCCTTCTTTCCTTCTTTCCTCTGTCCTTCCTCCCTTCCTTTCTTCCTTCCTTCCTTCCTTCCTTCCTTCCTTCCTTCCTTCCTTCCTCCTTTCCTTCCTTCCACCTTTCCTTCCTTACTTCCTCCTTTTCTTCTTTCTTCTTCCCTTACATTCTTCCTTCCACCTTTCCTTCCTTACTTCCTCCTTTTCTTCTTTCTTCCTTCCCTCCCTCTTTCCTTCCTCCTTTCCTTCTTACTTCCTCCTTTTCTTCTGTCTTCCTCCCTTCCATTCTTCCTTCCACATTTCCTTCCTTACTTCCTCCTTTCCTTCTGTCTCCCTCCTTCCCTCTTTCCTTCCTCCTTTCCTTCCTTCCACCTTTCCTTCCTTACTTCCTCCTTTTCTTCCTTCTTCCTCCCTTCCATTCTTCCTTCCACCTTTCCTTCCTTACTTCCTCCTTTTCTTCTTTCTTCCTTCCTTCCTTCCTTCCTTCCTTGACTCGAGGACAACAGGAGGGTTAAGGACATAAGTCACGATGTTCCCCTTGGCTGACGTATAGCGCAGAAAGTATTCATTAGGAATCAGACTTGTTGACTCTGACTATCACCAATAACTTGACTAACTGACAGCTTCAACTTCAAAAAGAAAAAAGATCTGATTCCCAGACTCCAAAAAAAAGTCATGTCAGCTTATGATTCTCTGGGATATATATTTGCCAGATGATGTTCCTTCTTTCCTTCTTTCCTTCCTTCCTTCCTTCCTTTCTTCCTTCTTTCCTCTGTCCTTCTTTCCTTCCTTCCTCCCTCCTACCTTCCTCTCTTCCTTCTTTTCTTTCCTCCCTCCTTTCCTTCCTTCCTTCCCTCTTTCCTTCCTTCCTCCCTCCTACCTTCCTCCTTTCCTTCCTCCCTCCCTCTTTCCTTCCTCCTTTCCTTCCTTCTTTCCTCTGTCCTTCCTCCTTTCCTTCCTTCCCTCTTTCCTTCCTTACTCCCTCTTTCCTTCCTTCTTTTCTTCTTTCTTCCTCCCTTCCATTCTTCCTTCCTTCTTTCCTTCCTTACTTCCTCCTTTTCTTCTTTCTTCCTTCCTCCCTCCTTCCTTCCTCCCTCCTTCCTTCCTCCCTCCTACCTTCCTCTCTTCCTTCCCTCTTTACTTCCTTCCTTCCCTCTTTCCTTCCTTCCCTCCCTCTTTCCTTCCTCCTTTCCTTCTTTCTTCCTCCTTTCCATTCTTCCTTCCACCTTTCCTTCCTTACTTCCCCCTTTTCTTCTTTCTTCCCTCCCTTCCATTCTTCCTTCCACCTTTCCTTCCTTACTTCCTCCTTTTCTTCTTTCTTCCTCCCTTCCATTCTTCCTTCCTCCTTTTCTTCTTTCTTCCTCCCTTACATTCTTCCTTCCACCTTTCCTTCCTTACTTCCTCCTTTCCTTCTTTCTTCCTCCATTCCATTCTTCCTTCCACCTTTCCTTCCTTACTTCCACCTTTCCTTCCTTTTTCCTCCCTTCCTTCCTTCCTTCCTTGACTCAAGGACAACAGGAGGGTTAAGGACATAAGTCACGATGTTCCCCTTGGCCGACGTATAGCGCAGAAAGTATTCATTAGGAATCAGACTTGTTGACTCTGACTATCACCAATAACTTCCTGATTGATTAAGTGGTGAGTTGACAGCTTCAACTTCAAAAAAAAAAAAAAAAAGATCTGATTCCCAGACTCCCAAAAAAAAAGTCATGTCAGCTTATGATTCTCTGGGATATATATTTTTTGCCCGATGATGTTCCTTCCTTCCTTCCCTTCCTTCCTTCCTTTCTTTCTTTCCTCTGTCCTTCCTTCCTTCCTTCCTTCCTCCCTTCCTCTCTTCCTTCTTTTCTTTCCTCCCTCCTTTCCTTCCTTCCTTCTTTCCTCTGTCCTTCTTTCCTTCCTTCCTCCCTCCTACCTTCCTCTCTTCCTTCCCTCTTTCCTTCCTCCTTTCCTTCCTTCCTTCCCTCTTTCCTTCCTTCCCTCCCTCTTTCCTTCCCTCTTTCCTTCCTTCCCTCCCTCTTTCCTTCCTTCCCTCTTTCCTTCCTTACTTCCTCCTTTTCTTCTTTCTTCCTCCCTTCCTTCCTTCCACCTTTCCTTCCTTACTTCCTCCTTTTCTTTTGTCTTCCTCCCTTCCATTCTTCCTTCCACCTTTCCTTCCTTCTTCCTCCCTTCCTCCCTTCCTTCCTTCCTTGACTCGAGGACAACAGGAGGGTTAAGGACATAAGTCACGATGTTCCCCTTGGCCGACGTATAGCGCAGAAAGTATTCATTAGGAATCAGACTTGTTGACTCGGACTATCACCAATAACTTCCTGATTGATTAAGTGGTGAGTTGACGGCTTCAACTTCAAAAAAAAAAAAAAGATCTGATTCCCAGACTCCCAAAAAAAAGTCATGTCAGCTTATGATTCTCTGGGATATATATTTGCCAGATGATGTTCGTTCCTTCCTTCCTTCCTTCTTTCCTTCCTTCCTTCCTTCCTTCCTTCCCTCCTTCCTTCCTCTCTTCCTTCTTTTCTTTACTCTCTCCTTTCCTTCCTTCCTTCCTTCCTTGATTCTTTCCTATGTCCTTCTTTCCTTCTTTCCTCTGTCCTTCCTTCCTTCCTTCCTTCCTTCCTTCCTTCCTTCCTTCTTTCCTTCTTTCCTCTGTCCTTCCTTCCTTCTTTCCACCTTTCCTTCCTTACTTCCTCCTTTTCTTCTGTCTTCCTCCCTTCCATTCTTCTTTCCACATTTCCTTCCTTACTTCCTCCTTTCCTTCTTTCTCCCTCCTTCCCTCTTTCCTTCCTTCCCTCCCTCTTTCCTTCCTCCTTTCCTTCTTTCTTCTTCCCTTCCATTCTTCCTTCCTTCTTTCCTTCCTTACTTCCTCCTTTTCTTCTTTCTTCCTCCCTTCCATTCTTCCTTCCACCTTTCCTTCATCCTTCCTTCCTTCCTCCTTTCCTTCCTTCCTTCCTTGCCTCGAGGACAACAGGAGGGTTAAGGACATAAGTCACAATGTTCCCCTTGGCTTTTGCAGAAAGTATTCATTAGGAATCAGACTTGTTGACTCGGACTATCACCAATAACTTCCTGATTGATTAAGTGGTGAGTTGACAGCTTCAACTTCAAAAAAAAAAAAAAAGATCTGATTCCCAGACTCCCAAAAAAAAAGTCATGTCAGCTTATGATTCTCTGGGATATATATTTTTTGCCCGATGATGTCTCTGACCACAAAATAAATTAACTAGTTAAGAGAAATACCAAATGTCTTATTGTTTATTTGCTGTGACAATAAAAGCAAATAAACACTTTTACTGCGTGCATACTGAAGCTGGGATGAAGGCAACAGAAGAAAGCAGCTGTTTTTGCGGTGACTAGTTTTGCATGATGTAAGCTTTGATCTATTCCCTCTAGAAAGAGTTGCAACAGCTTTTAGCCTTTCGGGTGCCACATAAAATTGCAGTCTTAATCGTAGCTGCCTGCGGTTTGAACTGCACTAGAAGTAAAGAAGGCATTAAGAGGGCATCACTGCGGCGACCGAACGGAGCCAAAAAGTAGTTCATATCAACTCCCTGAACTTGGAAATCCAACACTGTTCAACAATGAAGGTGGATGAGAGTCAAGAGTGAAGTTTCGATGTGGAAATTCGACTACTCCTTCTGCTACGTGTGCTCTTATTTTGAAAATCTTTAAAACATTAGATCCTAGGTCGCTGAATTACACATTTTAGCAATAAAATCTTCTTTTTCCCACTCTAAAGGTAATATATGGTAACTTTTTCAGAGTCAACAGTAGAGTGGCTTCTGCTACATGTTCTCTTATTTTGAAAATCTTTAAAACATTAGATTCTAGGTAAAGGTGTTTTTTCTCACTCTACCAGTAATATATGGTAACTTTTTCAGGGTCAATAGTAGAGGTGCTTCTGCTACATGTTCTCTTATTTTGAAAATCTTTAAAACATCAGATTTTAAGTAAAATCTTCTTTTTCCAAGTGTTTTTTCTCGTTCTAAAGGTAATATATAGTAACTTTTATACTTATACATATACTTCATTTTGCAGTGAAATCCAGTTTAAAAGCATCCAGTCAGCATTTATACCACAATAAAAATCTCCTCTTTGTACAGTAACTTGCATATTTATAACTCTGAACTGTATATAGATTGAAAAAAATGTCTCCTTGTGATGACACCGATGTGAAACTGTGGTAAAACATGCGACTTCTGCTGCTGTAGTACAACTGCTTCTAATCTTACAGAAGATTTCTACTGTTTTTGGAAGGAAAGGAACAGTAGAGTCCAGTAGTTTCTAGTAGTTTTGCTCCACTGACATTATTGTGGCTCCACTGATGAAGATAAATGACTGATTCGAACCACATCACAGCAGGACTCATTAGCCATGAAAGCAGCGGGCCTCTACCACTGATTACATCTGTGTGTGTGTGTGTGTGTGTGTGTGTGTGTGTGTGTGTGTGTGTGTGTGTGTGTGTGTACAGTACAGTACAGCATGTCTTCATGTTCTCACCACATCAAGGATGAGCATGTTGACGTCAAAGTTGGGTTTCTTCTTCATGCTGCGGATGAAGCAGCTCTGGACCATGGCGCCTCCACACTCCACCTGCAGGCTCGGAGAGGAAACGGTGGCCAGCTGGAAACTCTTCAGGTTACGAACGCCCCACGCTAAGATCTGCAGGTGAGGAGAGAAAGAGAAGTATTGATATTATTGCAGACAACCAATCCTTTAATTTAAAATGTCATAATATTATTCTTAAATAATGCCCAGTCATCAAATTGCCTGTTTTGTCAGAACAGTATGGAAGATTTAAGACGCCTAAACTAAAACAAATGAATAATAATTAATATCCATTTTCATGTGTTTCCTTTTTAATTAAGTATGAATATTAAAACATAACAAAAAAACAATTATTTCTCTTTTTTTGTCTTTAATAACTGATTTTTTTCCCAATGCTACATTAAAATCGAATCAACACAACAAATAAAGGAGTGACGAGGTGTATTGCATTTCATCTTGGTCCAGCAGAGGGCAGTATAGAGTCACCGATAATAAATATAAAGCAATGTCGGTGCATGGGATCATACTCTTTTTTTTAGATTAACTATGGAAATTATGTGATTAATCGCGATTAAAAAAATTAATCGTTTGACAGCCCTAGTAATAACATAATTATCGACAAGCTACAAACTATCCAGAGCTAACGTTAAAGCCTACATGAGGTTATTGCTTTGGCGGAATATTCCTTTAACTTGAGAACCAAAGTTTCATATATCATAGTACCTCGATGGCGGTTCTCTGCAGAACAGGTTTGATGCCCTGAGGAACCACGAAGACGTTGGGCTCTCTCTGAGGGGGCGGATACGGGAGGTCCGACTCCTCCGGCTGCCAATAGGAAAGCAAGCAGGACAGTGAGGAATCAGAGACATGTCATCAATAGGAGACACGAGAATGAGATTAACAGGACGTCGAGTCATGCTGTTTGCAGCCAGGCGAGTTTTTTTTTTTTTCAAAGGAACAAAAAACGCTGTAAGCAAATGTTAGATGACTTTAGTTTCAACATGTTGGATGAGTTTTAGAGTGTTAAAACTACATGATTATTAAATTCAAGACAAGAAAAAACTGTTTTTATTCTGTATGTATCAAAAAAAAACTTTATGTAAGTACAATCAGGCATAAGTCCAAATGTACAGAAGACTCGAGAGGACCTGCATTTAATTATTTGTCATATTATTATAAGAATTTATTTATATCTAAAGAGATAATGATGTATGAATGATCATTGTTTTCTTTAACCTTCCTGTCGTCCTCACGGATCAAATTGACCCCGTCTGTTTTGACTGTTCCTTCCTTCCTTCCTTCCTTCCTCCCTTCCGTCTGTCTATCCTCACTCCTTCTCTCTTTCCTTCCTCCCATCCATCCTCCAACCTCCTTTCTTCATTCCTTCCTCCTTCCCTCCTTCTTTCCTTCTCTACTTCCTTCTTTCCTTCCTTCCTTCCTTCCTTCTTGCCTCCCTCCCTCCTTCTCTCCTTCCTTCCTTCCTTCCTTCTTGCCTCCCTCCTTCCTTCTCTCTTTCTTTCCTTCCTTCCTCCCTTCCTCTTTTCCTTTCTCTCTCCCTCCCTCCTTCCTTCTTTCCTCCCTTCCTTCCTCGGACGGAGGAAAGAAGGAAAGAAGGAGGGACGGAGGAAAGAAGGAAGGAAAGGAGGAAAAGAAAGAAGGAAGGGAGGAAGGAAGGACAGAAGGAAGGAAGGTACAAAAGAAGGAACAGTCAAAACAGACGGGGTCAATTTGACCCAGGAGGACGACAGGAAGGTTAAGTTTCCTTTTTCGGGTCCTCTCAGGTCTTCTATATATTTATATAAAAACAACAACTCTGTATACAACTGACACTTAGATGCTGTTAACGGGATTATTCAGGTTATGAAACACGATGAAAATGAAAATGACAATATGGCAAAAAAAAAGTAAGAGTCCACATTGTACCCATTCCTGCAGGTTTTCAGAGAGGAATCCTGGAAGAATTAACTGAGGAAAGAAGAAACACAGACGGAAGAAAAACAGACGAAAAAAAAGACAAGAAGGCAGAGAAATTAAAATATTGTAGAAGTACCTCATTATATATACAGTATATCACATTCTGCACATATTATTATAAGGGAAAACACAAAAATCACTGGAGAAATGCATTCATGTCTTGATTCATTTAACCCTCCTGTTGTCCTCAAGTCAACGAAGGAAGGGAAGGAAAGGAAGGAAGAAGGAGGGAAGGGAGGGAGGAAGAAAGAAGGAATGGAGGGGGAAGGAAGGAAGGAAGGAAAGGAAGGAAGGACAGAGGAAAGAAGGAACAGTCAAAAGAGAGATGGGGTCAATTTGACCCGGGAGGACGACAGGAGGGTTAATCTAATTAATACTTGATATGAGGTTGAATGAAAGTGTGAGTGCAGCGTTACCTCATCTAGGACACTGGAGGAGGTCACGATGTCTCCCTGTGTGTGAAACAGGAACATAGAGGTTTGATTTTAAATGAGAAATTAAATCAAATAAAAAGGGTAGAAAAGGAAAAAAAGGAAAGAAAAAGATAAACTGACCTCTTGACCTGGAATATAGTGAACTGCTGGCTGTAGGACACAAAATAGAGGAGTGAAATATTGTTATATTATTATTTCAATTATATCATGTTTTAAGTCATTGGATTAAAAGGTCAGGCATCATACACTTCACATTAAAGCCAAATGTATCATATGAACACCAAATAGCTGACTAGGCACAAGTGCATAAGAAATACTTTAAATAGAAATAAAGAAATGTAACAATCAAAATGCTAAAAAGGTTAAAGGTTCCAGATGTTTCTTTATTACAGGAGCTCAGTAGCTCGGTTTCACGATCGCAAAAAAAAAAAAAAAACATAAACCAGGAAGTGATAGTAGAGTATGACCAGCACAAGAAGCAGCCGACAGATAGATAGATAGATAGATAGATAGATAGATAGATAGATAGATAGATACTGACCATAGATAGATAGATAGATAGATAGATAGATAGATAGATAGATAGATAGATACTGACCATAGATAGATAGATAGATAGATAGATAGAGAGATAGATAGATAGATAGATAGAGAGATAGAGAGATAGATAGATAGATAGATAGATAGATAGATAGATAGATAGATAGATAGATAGATAGATAGATAGATAGATAGATAGACACTTATATCAATTTTCTCCACCTTGGATAAAGTTTCCATATTCCCAATTACCCTTAAACACAACGTGCATTATTTAAAATATAAAGGAGGAGGAAAAAGGAGGAGAACAGATTCAGAAACAGATTCATAAAGTGGTGATGATGACGGTTTGGATGAAAGTTTTTGACCTCTGACCTTATCTCTGCGTATGAGCTCGAATGCGGCCAATAGCTCGCCGGCGTTCTTCTCCCCTTTGTGTATCGGGAACCACTCCAGACGAGGGGAGGAAATGAAGGAGGGCTGGCACACACAGCGGCCCATGAACTCATCCACACCCTGGACACACATTTAATCAAAAACATCCACATTGGTCTGGCATGAAAGTTAGAAGTTAATAAAAAAAAAAGAAAGAGAGAATAGAAAAAGACACACAGACGTGAAACACTCACGTAGGTATCCTGGTCGTAAAACTCCACCACCACGTTGGGCGGACTGGCCGTCACGACTTCGGGGTCGCCAAAAATCTCCACCTCGTAGAAGATGAGCGTCTGGTCCCAGGTGGGGTTGAGGCTGTTACGCACCGTCACCGTCTTCTGGGACTGATGGAGGAAGGAGACGATGGCGTACGGGTCTGAAGAGAGGCAAAGAAGAAAAGACCATGTTAATGAATGAGAATGAATCCATCCTTCCTTCCTTCCTTCCTCCCTTCCTTCCTTATCTCCTTACTTCCTCCCTCCCTGCCTCCTTACTCCTTCCTTACTCCTACGTTCCATCCTCCCTCCCTTCTTTCCTTCCTTTTTTCCATCCTTCCTCCCTCCTTGCATCTTTCCTCCCTCCCTCCTACCTTCCTTCCTACCTTCCTTCCTTCCTTCCTCCCCTCCCTTCCATCCTTCCTCGCTCCTTCCTTCCTTCTTTCCTCCCTCCCTCCTACCTTCCTTCCTACCTTCCTTTGTCCTTCCGTCCGTCCTTCCTTCCCTCCTATCTTCCCTTCCTTCCTCCCTCCTTTCCGTCCTTCCTTCTTCCTCCCTCCCTCTTACCTTCCTTCCTTCGTCTGTCCGTCCTACCTTCCTTCCTTCCTCCCTTCCTTTCCTTCCTCCCTCCGTTCCTTCCTTCCTTCTTCCTACCTTCCCTCCTACCTTCCTTCATCCGTCCTTCTTCCTCCCTTCCATCCTTCCTCCCTCCCTCCGTTCCTTCCTCCATCCTCTCTTCCATCCTTCCTTCCTCCCTCCTTTCCTTCCTTGACTCGAGGTCAACAGGAGGGTTAAGATACTAAAAGTGTTCACTTCTTAATCTATGGTCATTTCTACGATGCTTTTGGTAAACACCTCTTGAGTTTAAGAAGGTTTGTAAGATGGATTTTAGTCTTCAGATGGCCCAAAACTAAAAAAGGCACCATTCTATCTTGTGTATGGTCAAATCTATGAACTTTATAGCATCATTCATGCAAGAAATGCTTATAAAAGTGCTTTAAATTCATAGAAATCAACTGAAAAGTTATTTATCGGCTATTTATGAGCTTCAATATCTGAAGTTCCTGCGATGTCAGTAAAGGATGATGTTCGACTTGGAGCTGGGGAATGTGATTTTTAATCAGGGTCCTCATAAGAATAGAAGTCCAAACTCGTGTGTCTCTAAACTATCCCGGCGTCCCACACGGTGACATCAGCAGCTTGGGAATGCCGAGCTCGAAGATGGAGAGGGCTGGGAACGCCGCTCGGAGAAGTTTGTTATTCCAGGTCACAACCACTCTCCGACATGTTAACGCACACACACACACACACACACACACAAAAACACACACACAAAAACACACACACACAACTTAATGCATAAAAATACACACACACATATATGTACAGTGACACACATACAGACTTAGTAGTTTGTTATTCCAGGCCGAGTAAAGAGTCTCTATGGAGCCGTTAGCATCAGAGTAAACAGAAGCTAAGTTGCATTTTCCCACCAGCCCTCAATTAACCTCACAACTGGCACACACACACACACACACACACACACACACACACCGAGAGAGAGAGAGAGAGAAACTTACATAACCCCCCTGGGCTGTTTGTATTGCTGTTTATATGAGCTAATGGGCTTTTGGGAATGGACGGTAATTGAATGGGTCACCATGGGTGGTGTGTGTCTGTACAGTGTGTGTGTGTGTGTGTGTGTGTGTGTGTGTGTGTGTGTGTGTGTGTGTGTGTGTGTGCGGGCGGCGGGGAAGCAGCAGTAGTCAGGGCCCCGGTGGGAGCCACAGGGGTACATAAACACAATGAAGACTGAGAAGAGAAAGAGAGGGAGGGAGGGAGAAAGAAGGGAGGGAGGAGAAAGAGAGATGGAGGACAGAGAGAGAGAAAGAGAGAGAGAGAGAGAGAGAGAGAGAGAGAGAGAGAGAGAGAGAGAGAGAGAGAGAGAGAGAGAGAGAGAGAGAGAGAGAGAGACGAATGAAGGAGGGATGGAGGAAAGAGAGATATTTCTAGATGTGGGAATTTAGTACTAAAATACAGAAAAAAAGAAAAAAGAGACAGAAAGATGGAAATAAAGAGATAGAAGGAAAGAAATAGAAAGAAAGATACAGGACTGCAGGAAGAAATACAGAATGGCAAAGAAATTAAGGGAAACAAAAGATGGGAAAAAGAAAGGATGAGGGACAGTGAGAGAGAGAGAGAGAGAGAAGAATGAAGGAGGAAAGGGAGAGAAAGAAGAGTGGAGGAAAAGAGAAATTTATATATGTGGGACTTTAGATCAGCACTAAAATGAGAGAAGAGAAGAAAGATAGAAAGAAAGAACGAAAGAAGCAGGAATATGGGACAGAAGAAAGAAAAGGGTAAAAAGAGAGACAGGCAGAAGGAAAGGAGGATGACTTGATGAAAAAAAGAAAGAAATCAAGAAAGAGAAAGACACAGACAGACAAGCAGAAAGAGAGAAGAATTTATAGCAGACAGAACGAGAAAAAAAGAAAGAAAGAAGTAAGGAGAGAAGGAAGGACAAGAAAGAAAGAAAGAAGTAAGGAGAGAAGGAAGGAAGGAAGGATGGAAGGAAGGACAGGAAAGAAAGAAAGAAAGAAAGAAAGAAAGAAAGAAAGAAAGAAAGAAGGAAGGAAGGAAGGAAGGAAGGAAGGAAGGAGAGAAGAAAGAAAGAAGGAGAGAAGGAAGGAAGGAAGGAAGGAAGGAAGGAAGGAAAGAAAGAAGTAAGGAGAGAAGGAAGGAAGGTAGGAAGGACAAGAAAGAAAGAAAGGAGTAAGGAGAGAAGGAAGGGAAGGACAGAAGGAAGGAAGGAAGGAAGGAAGGAAGGACAAGAAAGAAAGAAAAAAAGAAAGAAAGAAATAAGGAAGGAAGGACAGAAAAGAAAGAAAGAAAGAAAGAGAAAGAAAGAAAGAAAGAAAGAAAGGAGCAGACAGGTAGGTAGAAGTCAGTCTTTGATAGTTGCCTCAGTCTTTAATCACGGCCGTCCAGACGCCGTCTAACACCAGATTTACACACAAGTGAAACCCATCCATCAACTCTACTCATCCGTTACGCTGTGTGTGTGTGTGTGTGTGTGTGTGTGTGTGTGTGTGTGTGTGTGTGTGTGTGTGTGTGAGTGTGAGTGTGTGTGTGTGTGTGTGTGTGTGTGTGTACGTGTGTGTGCATGCTAACGAGGGCGAGAGTGACAGTGATTTATCATTTCAGTCTGCTCTCTCTCTCTCTTTCTTCCCTCTTTTTTTAAACCAACCCCTCTCTCTCGCTCTCTCTCTCTGTCTCTGTTTCTCTCTCTCTCTCTCTCCCTCTCTCTGTCTCTTTCTCTCTCTCTCTTTCTCTCTCTCTGTCTCTCTCTCTCTTCCTCTCTCTCTCTCTCTGTCTCTCTCTCTCTCTCTCTCTCTCTCTCTGTCTCTCTCTCTTCCTCTCTCTCTCTCTCCATCTGCATCTCCATCATCTATCATCCATCTCTCTCTCTTTCTCCGTCTACTCATCCCCCTGTTTTCTTTCTTCTTCTTTTTTTTCTTCTTCTCTGTTTTTACATCTGAGTCTGCGGTGGGTTTCTGATTAACACACACACACACACACACACACACACACACACACACACACACACACACACACACACACACACACACACACACTTATAAACACAGTAGCCGTAGTTTCCGTGACCTCTTTAAATGTCTCTCTCTTTCTTTCTTTCTTTCTTCATCCCTCTCTTCTCTCCTCAGTCTTTCCCTCAGCAGAACAGAAGCTAATAATCAAACTAATATTAACAATAATGAGCTTTGTTACAGTTAAATCATTATTACTCTTAATGGTTTAAATCTGGACATTAATCTCAGATCTGCTTTAGTGAAAGATTTAATGTGTTTAACCTTCCTGTCGTCCTCCCGGGTCAAATTGACCCCATCTGTTTTGAATTGTTCCTTCTTTCCTCCCTTCCTCATTTCCTTTCTCCTTCCTCCTTTCCTTCTTTCCTTCCTCCATCCCTCCTTTCCTTCCTTGTCTCCTTCGCTCTTTCTTTCCTCCCTCCTTCCTTCTTTCCTTCCTTCTTCCTTCTCTCCTTCCTTGCCTCATTCGCTCTTTCTTTCCTCCATCCTTCCTTCTTCCTTTCCTCATTCCTTCCACCTTCTTACCTCCTTTCCTTCCTTCTTCCTTCACTCCTTCCTTCCTCCTTCCTCCCTCCTTTCCTTCCTTTTTCCTTCACTCCTTCCTTTTTTCCTTTCCTTCCTTCTTCCTCCCTCCTTTCCTTCCTCCCTTCCTCCTTTCCTTCCTTATTCCTTCCCTCTTTCCCTCCTTCCCTCCTTCCTTCCTCCCTCCTTTCCTTCCTTCCTCCTTTCCTTCCTTCCTCCCTCCTTTCCTTCTTCCTCCCTCCCTTCCGTCCTTCCTCGACTCAAGGACAACAGGAGGGTTAATATTAAAGCTCAATACTTTATTTTCAATAGAGCTGGAAAATATAAGGATATTTACACGCTTTCCTTCCTTCCTTTCTTCCTTCTGTCATTTCTTCCATCTGTCCTTCCTTTTTCCCATTCCTTCTATCTGTCCTTCCTACCTTCCTTTTTTCCTTTCTTCCTTCTGTCCTTCCTTCCTTCTTTCCTTCCTTCCATCTGTCCTACCTTCCTTTTTCTCATTCCTTCTTTCATTCCTTTCTTCCTTCCATCTGTCCTTCCTCCCTTCCATCCTTCCTCCATTTCTTCCATCTGTCCTTCCTTCTTTCCTCCCTGCCATCTGTCCTTCCTACCTTCCCGTTTTCCTTCCTTCTGTCCTTCCTTCCTTCCTTCTTTCCATCTGTCCTTCCCTCTTTCCTTCCTTCTTTCCATCTGTCCTTCCTTCTTTCCTTCCTTCCCTTCTTATTTCCTTCCTTCCTTCCACTATAGGGAGTGATTTCGGACACAGCTTTAATCTTAAATAGGATGTAATGAAACAATATCTGTGTGACTGTCTGTTCTTCTGTTTGTTTCACTTTCTACCAAATAATATAATAGACACTAAATAATTCACTCAATAATGAGCACCAAATTAAGATTTCAGACACTAATGGTCATAATTTGACCTCTTTAAAAATGTGGAGCGTTGCATTTATTAGCAGAAAGAAAGAGAAGAAAGTTTCATTCAGGGCTCGATACAGTATAATGGATATATTTACACACTTTCAGCATCCAGACACTTAAAAATAATGGAGGATGGTAAATGAAGTGTAATACATGAAATAGGGAATGATTTTGGACACAGCTTTCCTCTTAAACACTTCACTTTCTACCAAACAAGGTAGAACATTAAGAGCTTAACTTTCACAAATGACTCTTTCCGGCCACTAGATGGCAGAATGTACCAGCATCAATATACTGATGTTTGATACAGATGCATGATAAGAAAACATATCATTACCTGAGAAGCTGTCTTTGTCCATGGCCAGCAGGTCTCTGGCTTGGTAGAGGTAGCAGCGCAAGTGGTAACGCGTGCCACCTACGAACACACACACACACACACACACACACGCACAAACACACACACACACACACACACCATTATACTGACAGAAAAAGAAGAATAAAGTATGAGGAGATGAAGAAAAGCACGCAGTCTTACGATCAAAGATGCAGGAAATCGTCGGTCGGTTAACTCCAAAAGTGGTTGTGACCGACTTGTCATCGCTCTTGTCCTCTATACTGCTCTGTGGGAGGAAGAGGAGGAAGAGGAAGAGGCCGAAAAGGTGAGGAAGATGAATAGAAAACTCAGACTTGAAACTGATATAACAGGGGTGTCAAACATGCGGCCCATGGGCCAGATACGGCCCGCCGAGGGGTCCATTCTGGCCCACTTTCCTTCCTGTGTTCTTTTCCTTCCTACCTTCCTTTATCCTTTCTTCGTTCCTTCCTTCCTTCTGTCCTTCCTCCCTTTCTTCCTTCTGTACTTTCTTCCATCTGTCCTTCCTCCCTTTCTTCCTTCCTATTTTCCTTTCTTCCTTCCATCTGTCCTTCCTACCTTCCTTTTATCCTCTCTTTGTTCCTTCCTTCCTTCCTTTCTTCCATCTGTCCTTACTCCCTTTCTTCCTTCTGTCCTTCCTCCCTTTCTTCCTTCCTTCTTTCTTTCCTACCTTCCTATTTTCCTTTCTTCCTTCCATCTGTCCTTCCTACCTTCCTTTTATCCTTTTTTTGTTCATTCCTTCCTTTCTTTCTTCCATCTCTCCTTCCTCCCTTTCTTCCTTCTGTCCTTCCTTCCTTTCTTCCTTCTGTCCTTCCTTCCATCTGTCCTTACTCCCTTTCTTCCTTCCTTCTTTCCTTCCATCTGTCCTTACTCCCTTTTCTTCCTTCCTTCTTTCCTTCCATCTGTCTTTCCTACCTTTCTTCCCTCCTTCCTTTTGCCTATCTTTCCTTCCTTCCCTTCTCATTTCCTTCCTTTCTTCCTTCTTTCCCTCCTTCTTTCCCTCCTTCTTTTTAATGATCCGGCCCGCATGAGATCAAATTGGTCTGTATGTGGCCCTTGAATGAAAATGAGTTTGACACCTCTGTGATATAAAATACAATATTCATGCTCTTGTTTATCTTTAATGCAGTTATTTGACATTTTGTGCTGCTTTTCTTCTTCAGTGTGACTAATATATGTATCTCTTGTACCAGAGAGCACTCCAGAGCAAAGATGGCGGCCGGTCCCGTCTTCTCCAGCGGCTCCATTCGACACCTCCACCTGCGCCTCCTGAAGCTGTCCGTCTTCCTCGGCTTAAGGTGGAACTTCCAGCCGAACAGCGAGGCATACTCCCAACCCTCCCTCTCCGTCTCATCCGGACGCTGCTGTGAATACACACACACACACATTGACATATTGATCCATATTAATTAATTAATTGATTAATTTCATTATTTATGAAGTTAACAAAGATATAAAGTCAGACAATATGATGTAACTCAAGTTTAAAGTCACATGTTAGAACCTAAAAGCTGAAGTTTGTGTGTTTCAAAGCTTCTCTTTTGCTCATTTGTGCGACTAGACTGCCATCTAGTGGCTCATATAGGAAACTACGCACATTAAAGGATGGGATGCATGAACTGGATGTAAAAAAAAAAGAGATTATTGATCCAGATTATTGGTTTTAAGGGGAAAAAAGCTGCATATTTCCTCTCTTGATTTAATTAAGTGCAATAAAGCTCTATTTACATGATAATTAAATAATACAATTAATATAAAAACAGGTATACAGAATGAAATTACTCTAAAAAAGTGAGAAATTATATTGTTTAAATTTGTTTTTTTTAAAGGCAAATGGGGAAATGGAAATACAGATTTTAAAAAAAGGAAATTACATGTATTTTTTTAAGACATAAAAAAAGCTGTCTTTGTCTTTTTTTTTGGAAGTCTATTAAAAAAACGAGCCTCTTCCGCCTCAGAAATCTTCCTCTTCATCAAACCTGGGATCTGACTTCAGCAGCATCATATTGAATCGATATCCAGCAGCAAATCCACGGACCAAATCTCAATCTTTCATATCTTTGATCAAATCTGTTTTGGTTCAAGTTTCAACCGCTATAAGTAAGTTAAGACATAGGAGTGATATCCTTGTTCATTGTCGTTCAGTTCACCTTGAGTCTTGAGTCTTGAGGTCTTTGTATAAACTTTATTCACTTTGAATCAATGCACAACTCACTATATGTCGGTAAAAGTTATTTTTTTATATTTATGTGGATGTCAAAACCAAATCAAATAAGAAGGTAAAAACAATTAAATAATTTGTGGTTGTGAACGCACAACAAAAATACATCTCCTAAATTCCTTCCTCCCTCCCCCCTTACTCCTTTATTTCCTTCCTTCCTTCCTTCCTTCTCTCCTAAATTCCTTTCTCACCTCTCTCTCTCGTCAGTGTAGCTTTAGTTTCTCTCGTTACCTTTCGGAGGGCGTCCATCTTCTGCTGGTCTCGCCGTCTCATCCGTATCCACCGTCTTCGTCGGTTGGTGTGGTACATCTTCTCGGCTGGTACCCAGGACTTAGGCCGGCGGTCCGGAGGGATGGTGATGCCGTACTCCCAGCCTGAATACACACACACACACACACACACACACACACACACACACAGGCAGAATGAGATTACGTGGCTCTAGATTTCGAAGGAGAAGCTTTATTTTGGGTGGTTTTTTTTTTAAATCAACGCTACCTTGATCATCCACAGCTCTGTTGAGGTCCTCGCTCCACTCCACCTCCTCCCACACCCAACCAGGAGGACACTCCACCTCGTCTTTCGGCACCGCTTTCTCCCCGTTCTGACACACACACACACACACACACGCACACACACACATTTTTCAGATTTATACAGATGAGTGAAGCCATAATAATTAGTAAAGAAACAGACACACACACACACACACACACACACACACACGTACCACATCAGTGTAACCCTCCGGCATGCCGATCCACTGTCCACCCGGTAATCTCATCTGGTTTTCAAACACTTCCTCCGAGAAGGTCATGTGACCGGCGTCCACGTCAAACAGCAGACTGACAGATTATCAACACAGACAGAAAGAAACACAAATGAATACACACTTAAATCTAATACTCCTCTCTGCTAATCGACAAGCAGACAAATTCATTTAAAAAATGACCTGATGAGTCTTTCCTTTTTTTCTATTTTCAAATAAAAAATGTTCTATTTCTTTATAAATGCACATCCAAAACATAAACTCACATGTGTATGTATATTTTTAAAAATTAATAACAAGACAACTTGGGTATCAGCTTCAAAATAAAATTGAGTTTTCCAACAAGAGTCATTCGAATTTACAAAAAAAGGGAGATTTTATTTAACTTTTTTAGCTTTTTCCATTAAATTTAGCAAGTTTCAAAAAATTAATGAGTAATTTTTCTTATACACCTTTTTTTTTTAAGGAACACAGAAACTCATCAAACCACACCAATGCAAAGGAGAGATTACTGTTTTTCACGCACAGTGCAACACATTTATTATTATTAGCTGCTATTATTGCTTTCCATAGAAGCTAATTAAGCCTTGATGAATCCCCAAAAGACACAAACAAGATGGACTAATATATTCCATCCAATAATTGTGGGCGACGTTTCCTCAAATAATTTAATTTAAAAGGAAAATAAATGAGATTTGTCTGTTTAACTAATAAACAGACAAGAAATGTGCATTGAATCAGTGGAAAATGTTTGCACTGCACAGTCAGAAGTAGAAGGAACATTAGAAGGAACATTTAACATTAACATTTAAAAAAGTGTAAAACATTAAATATAATGTTATAATATAAGAATTGGGAAAGCACTCGAAATAAGCTTACTGTTAAATTGATACTGACCAGCTTTCATAACAATTAATGGATAATAATAGACACACACACACACACACACACACACACACACACACACACACACACACATACACACTCACGTCTTCTCAGGGCTGATGCACCAGTCCCCGGCCCAGGTCCAGCCAGGTGAAGGTTTGAAACTCTCTTTGGGCAGTTTCACTCTTCCGGTGACGTCGCTGAACTTGGGGTACGTCAGACCTGAAGTCCCCCAGTTGCCCACCAGGGCGAGCCGGGTCTGGTTCTCATACTGCAGAAAGAGAGACGGAGGCAGATTCAAAGCATAGTATCTTTAAAATGATTGTAATGGGGTACGCTACCCTACTCTATATTTATACCCTAACCCAGGGGCGTCAAACTCATTTTCAATCAAGGGCCACATACAACCCAACATGATCTCATGTGGGCCAGACCATGAAAAAGATAGAAGGAAAGAACGAAAAGAAGACAGGAAGAAAAAATGGAAGAAAGGGATGAAAGAAAGATGGAAGGAAGGAAGGAAGGATGGACAGATAGAAGGAAGAACAGAATGAAGGAAGAAAGTGAGGAAGGAAAGATAGAAGGAAGGAAGGAAGGACGGACAGAATAAAGGAAGAAAGGGAGGAAGGAAAGATGGGAGGAAGGAGGGAGGGAAGAAAAGAGGGAAGGAAGGAAGGAAGGAAGGAAGGAAGGAAGGAAGGAAGGAAGGACAGAATGAAGGAAGAAAGGCAGGAAGGAAAAAAGGAAGGAAGGAAGGAAGGACGGATGGTGAGAAGGATGGAAGGAAAAGAACACAGGAAGGAAAGTGGGCCGGATTGGACTCCTCGGCGGGCCGGTTCTGGCCCACGGGCCGCATGTTTTACACCCCTGCCTTAACCCAATCTCTGTCCTCAGGATCCATAACGACGAACCAGTAGAGATGTTTCAGTAGTGTAACGACTCTCACCGTTTCAGCAAAGACGGACAGCTTTCCTTCAGCGTATTGGTTGAAGTGTTTGACGTCAGCAGCCAATCCGAACCAGACTTTGACCCTCAGCTGGCCGGGAAGTTTGGCTTCTGCACCGCTGCCCTGCGGGTACTGCACAACACACACACACACACACACACACACACACACACACACACACACACACACACAGGTCAGCCACACTTTATTTTTAGGAAAGAAAGTATGTGTATATGTGTTTCTCTCTCTCTCTCTCTCTGTGTGTGTGTGTGTGTGTGTGTGTGTGTGTGTGTGTGGTGTGTGTGTGTGTGTGTGTGTGTGTGTGTGTGTATAAACGTTACCTTGAGTAAGACGGTCTGCAGCTGTCCGCACTGTTTCCCACAGTTCTGCTGGGAGAAGAGTACGGTGTGTGCTGGGATCCGGTGGTACGCCACCCTGCGGTCGCCCTGCAGCATCCAAATCACGATGTCTGGAAGACTGTTCTGGGGCTGGGCGAGAGACATAGACGGATACAGAGAGAGAGAGAGAGAGAGAGAGAGAGAGAGAGAGAGAGACAGAGAGCGAGAGAGGGAGAGAGAGGAAGGAGAGAGAGAGAGAGAGAGAGAGAGAGAGAGAGAGAGAGAGAGAGAGAGAGAGAGAGAGAGAGAGAGAGAGAGAGAGAATAGTGAGGGAGAAGTGATATCTAAGTAATATCTTTGTGTTGTATCTTCCATCTCGGGCTTTGGGAAACACCAATTTTCTAACATTTAATTGATCAGTAGAGAAAATAATCAACAGATTTGTTTATAATGTAAATAATAACTTGCTCCATTTAAGACTAGACAAGCTCATTTAACAGCTGTTTGAGAACATAGTTTTAGAGTATAGGCTCGCTCACCTCCTCGGCCATGGATCTCAGCCGGTTGGCCCAGTCCTCCGCCTGATCCAGCACTGTGGAGAGATCAGTGGCCGGCCCGTGTTTGAGAGCCAGCGCCGCCGCGACAATCTGTTGCAGGTGCAGAGTACGAATGTGCCTCAATGACTGATCCAGAGGGGTCACGCACTGCCACTGGTCGAGAGAGGGAAGCTCTTCACTGGAGAGAGAGAGGGAGAGAGAGAGAGAGAGAGAGAGAGAGAAAGAGAGAGAGAGAGGGAGTGAGTGAGTGAGTGAGTGAGTGAGTGAGTGAGTGAGTGAGTGAGTGAGTGAGTGAGTGAGTGAGTGAGTGAGTGAGTGAGTGAGTGAGTGAGTGAGTGAGTGAGTGAGTGAGTGAGTGAGTGAGAGAGAGAGAGAGAGAGAGAGAGAGAGTGAGTGAGTGAGTGAGTGAGTGAGTGAGTGAGTGAGTGAGTGAGTGAGAGAGAGAGAGAGAGAGAGAGAGAGAGAGAGAGAGAGAGAGAGAGAGAGAGAGAGAGAGAGAGAGAGAGAGAGAGAGTGAGTGAGTGAGTGAGTGAGGGAGAGAGAGAGAGAGAGAGAGAGATAATAGTGAGGGAGAAGTAATTGAGGAAGATTGAGAAGCAGGCAGTCTGTGGCCACAGTGGGAGTTTACCTGCAGTCTGTAATGACCTGTTCCAGCATCTCAACCACTCGGAGCTCCACCTCCTCCAGATCACTGCCTGCCTTCACTTCCAGCTGCACCCGTTGCAGATTCTCCTCCTGGACACACACACACACACACACACACACACACTCAGATGGTGAATAAATACGGATGTGAGGAGAATACACTCTCTCACTTCCAGAGTCAACAAGTCAAATAACTCCTAATAAAGATAAAAGAACCAACCAGTCTATCTATGATGGCCAGCAGCATGTTGAGGGCCTCGATCCTCGGTTTGATATCTTCCCACTCTGACGACAGAACCACCACCGGCTTCACGTTTCCCCAGGGGAGGTAGTAGTAGTGGCAACCTGAAACACACACACGCACACACACACACACACACACACATTTTTACACAGATGATAAAACTGGCAATGACGCAATCACTATAATGAAAGTAATTAAAACATTGCCTCTAAGCCATCATGAGCAAATCATCTTTGGTGCTTTTCTACACATTTAAATATTGGACCTCTGACCCGACAGCTTTCACCTACCGTCAAACACGGCCCTGCTGAACTGTGTGGTGGACGCCAGAGGGAGGCAGGTGTAGTCGAACTTGTTGCCGTAGTTACCGATGCTGACCTCGAACTGGATGGCGTCGTCGACGTCCTGGAGGAGTGTGGCCGAATAAAACGCGGCGAAGAGAGAGAACTTCCTCTTCCTGAGAAATTTCTGTTGGATGAAGAGAGATGTTAATGGATGATATCTACTGTATCTTTTTACATTACAACCTTTTTCCCCTTCTTCCCGCTTCTCACCTCAACCACCAGCAGATCATCTGATGGGATGTCTTCAGATTTTGGCTCGGGTTTGTCCACCAGTTTTGTGGTTAGTTCCATTAAAACTCGACCTCTGTATGCCACACCTTCACCCTGAGCGACAGAAGAAAGACGAAGAGAGGTAAAGAGAGAATTGATTACAGTGTGTGACGTTTAAAAGGAGCGTCGTAGATCATTAAAACAAGCTGCTCAAACACACAGAATTTTATTTGAAATTTTAGTGAATATCCAAATATCACCTAATATTTCATTTTTGGGAGGAATGGATTTAACAGTTACAATATACTGGTTTTGACCTGGTCTTGTGTTTCTTAATGCAACTTTTTCATGATTTCCATTAAAATAGCATGAAACCATCAACAGGAATACATGAGGATAGCAGGGCTGATGTTTTTAAGGTGCAGTGTGTAGAATTTAGTGGCACTTAGAGGAACAGACTTGTCAGAAATGGAATATAATAGAATAAGTATGTTTTAATCAGTGTATAATCACATGAATATAAGAGTAAGAGTCACCCAGATTAGACAAACAAAACACTCGCTCTAGAGAAGGTCTTTGAGATTCGTGGCTGCTGGTTGCAATTCTCAATCTCAACACTAGATGTCACTAAATACCTACACATTGCACGTTGAATTGAAATAAAGCAACGCTAATGTGGATGTTGTGCATGTAAGTTTATCTGTCCACAAACAACTGCTAATTAAAACATTGCTCCATTGTGCTTGACATGTTCAATGACATGTTAGTAGAATATAAACCCAGTAGAGCTCTGAGATCCACTGACTCAGGTCAGATAGTTGAGCCCAGAGTTCAAACTAAACATGGTGAAGCAGCTTTTACACAAACACTTCTCTTCTCTTGTGCTTATGATTGAGCTCTTTTAAAGCACTTTACATTTTAATCTTTCATTTGCACTCTATGTCCTTTTAATGATTTTAAAGCAAATCATTATTTTATGCTGCAATCTTATATTTAATGCTCTATTTTAGCATTTTATTTCTCTCTTTCTATTTTTCTGTACTTTGTTTTTATTATGGGGGGGTGGGGGTGAGGGTTGATTGTATGTTTTAAAGTTTATCAAATTGCATGTTTTTCTGTTTTATGTAAAGCACAAGTTGCCATTGTGTATGAAATGCGCTATATAAATAAAACTGCCTTGCCTTGTGCTACTAGTAGCCAAAAACTCCACACGCTCTTGGTCCAAAGCAGTGATCACCAATCCTGCTTCTGGAGCGCTACTGCCCTCCCTGTTTTAGGTATGCAGGGAATTATTAGCTCGTTATCAAGCAGCTAAAGCTTGTCAAGGGCTTGATAACGAGTTAATTATAAGAATCAGGTGTGTTTGAGTGGAGAGATACCTAAAACATGCAGGGCAGTATCTCTCCAGAAGCAGAGTCGGTGACCCCTGGTATAAGGTGATTAGTTTATTTCATTCAAAAAGAAAAATAGGTAGGTTATTAATTTAGACTCTGTTAGATTAAAAGGGTTACTTTTCCGAGATTTAGAGCTTCATGAGGGTCATTGAAGGCGGTGAACTCTCTGGGGCTGCCGTAAAGATTGACGAAACATGGACCGAAAGTCGGCAGGAAACCAAGGCTGTCATCAACTGCAATGAGACAAAGTAAACAAATACGTTTTATTATTCACATCACGACCTGTTGGAACATCGATGGAAATGAAGAAAAGATTTTATTACATAAGGTGAAAAAATGATTGAGTTGATTGACACAGAGCACAAAATTTCAGCAAATTTATGCAAGATGGAATCAGATATGAGTTGAGACAAGAAGAGAATAAAGAAAACCACAAGAATTATGTAAAAGAGTCTTTTTTCTTTTTGGTATGATTTATATTTTCAATAGAGGTGTAGAGAGGATGGTGGACATACTGCTAGGTTGGACGGTCCCTGGAGACAAGTCATCTGAATGCGTAGAGAGGAAGGATGGTTCAGAATCACAGACAGATGTTCAGAGTCAGAAAGAAAGGAAACAGATGTCTTTGAACGCCACTCAAACCCAAACAGATGCACTGGACCACACACTCAAAACGCTACACACACAGCTAAGAAGCCAAATCGAGATCATTTGGCTTATTTCAAGTAAACGACTTGAGAAGTGAGTGAAATTATTAATAAAAGTGGGGGGAAAAAGTTCAGTAAGTTTATGAAAGGACCGGTAGGATGTTATATGTGTGTCTCAATTCAAAGAGCATGCGGCTCATTCTTAGTTAACACTTTGCACATAGGTTATCTTCACAATAATTAAATTGTGTATTTGCTATTATCTACACTAGTGTTTCCCTGCTTTCTTGGTAGCAAATGATCCTACTAAAGATTTAATTAGAGACAAAACAGCCAATTAGTTAAAGTAATACTGAGAGAGATTGAGTACTATATATGGATATAAGCAAATGTACAGTAATAATTAAGTTCTTAGCATTCTGAGTGATAATAATTTCTCTAACATTGTCAAAATGTTCCATTGTGAACTCAGAATTGAGATTGTCCATCATCATTCTTATCGCAGAGTGATATCAGTAATTCCATTTAAAAGATGGATGTTATTCATTCTTTGTGGTTTGTCTGAGCCACAGATTGGTGGCATTAAGCCGCCATATGCTGATGATTCATCACTATTCACATGATGTTTTTCCAGGAAAAAGACAAAGAAGAAATTTGTCACACAGAGTGAGCAAAACTCATGCATGTCGTCTTCCTCCCTGGAGAAGGAGAAGAAGCTTGTGAGGCACTCGAGGACCCAAAACTCAAACAATGTCAGTGTTCAGCACAAAAAAAAGAAGAAATCATCGTCAAGTTAGTCTTCATGCATGTCACTGAGCAAACATACATGCTTTGTTATCTTCACAAAACCACAAATCAAATCCAAGATTCGGTTCTCACACAGGATTTCAAAGCCGGTTCTCAAATGCCAGACATATGCAAACTGAGAAATATGTGAAATGGCTAAAATCCACAATATTTTAATTCATGGAATATGTCATTCATTCAAAAACAGCAATACAACACAAAACTGATAGATTAAGATCAATTCAGAGCAGGCCAGGGAGCTTTACCACAACCTAACCACCAAATCAGTACATTAGAGTCCATATTGCACCAGTTAGGTATAAACCAGTCCAGTACTGTCATGTTCAGACCTAGACCAGTCTGATATGGATCATCAAACATATAAGATCAGCTGAAATGTTCCAGACTAGACACATTAATACCAACTTTAATCCAACCTACATTCACATTCACAGCTAATTCAACTTACAAATGTTAACTCATCACTTTAAAGCAGTATTACTTGACTTCTGGCAACTTAGAGCACTGGAACAATAGCTAAACACAACACTGACATATTATCACCTTAGATGCTCTTTGGGGGAAGATTTTAGCACATGAATTAGTTGCCTTGCTACACATCCAGGAAACCCAAAGAAACAGTAGCATATACGTGACGTCATGTCTACTGCTACCGGATGAATCTAAGTTGTCCCCAAATCAACAATGGAAGACATAAAATTTGATGCTCATATTCAACTTTGTCTTTATTTACTCAACTTGTAAGACACAAAACTGGATAAAACCTAGGAAGACAGTTCAACTAATCAACATTAATTAATCAGTTTCTAGCTTCGTAGCTTCGTAAAGGCAGTCTGGTCTATTTCACCTTTGAGATCCACTAAAATATCACAGTGTATTTTGAAGAAACAGGTCCTATGTTAACAGAATACAACAGCTATTTGGTGTGTAAAGCCAAAGATGCGACTTAAAGGTCTTGTTTTGTCACAACCAACAGTCCACAACCCAAAGATATTCAGTTGTCGCAGAAGTCTAAAGAAACCAGAAAATATTCACATTTGAGAAGCTGGATCAAGAGAATTGGGGCTTTTTTTCTTAAACATTAACCCCAAAACAATCAATAAATATTCTATCAATTGACTAATCAGTTAATCGACCAATTGTTGCAGCTCTACATATTATATAAGGCAAGAAGGCCAACATAGCAGACATAAGTGACCTGTACCTTTCCATTCATGTGACCCTTGTTTGAAACCCAATTTTAAAGAGACAAACTATGAGACAAACCAGACAAGACACTCACAATTCAGCCCATTCCACTCCAAACCAGTCCAAACCAAACTGGTCAGGTCCAGTCCAGTTCAGACCAGTTTCAGCCAATAACTTACCATCTATTTCTCCTCCTGGGGCGGAGATCTTAGACATGCACAGATGGGCAGTGCCGATGACATCATTGTGACTGGCTCTGTCCCTGCAAATGACAAAGAAAGAAGGACTATTCAAGCTAAACTGTGACAAACTCAAATGTATTACTCTAAATTGACAATATTCTTTAAGTTTCGTGTAAAGGCTTTGATATTCTGGTGAGTTTGATAAGATAAGAAGGTATATATCAGCTGGGATTCACCAGTCCAGAATTCTGATCCTCATCTTCTCACACATGGAGGGAAACTGGAGAGGAAGAACAAAACATGTACTGTATAATGATGGGTATACGGTCTTGATCGGACCATGAAGCTGTATAAATACTATGTAGATAAAAGAAACTCATGTCAATGTTTGAAATCTTATTGTGTTTCTCACCCTAATTGGCATGGTCAGACTCTGGTGCCATTGTGGATTGGCGTTTTTCTCCAGAATCTTAGTGCAGACCTGAAAAAGAAAGAAAAGAAAAGAATCAACCTTACAATGGCTAGCTTCGTAGTAGATTAACAGTAGGCTACCACAGTTTCCAGTTTTATAGCTAACTGTGGTTACTGGCAGCACTGAGTAAGATTTGGGGTGCTCCTCATATTACACTTTGTGTCTATCCTGTTTCTCGAAGTTACTTTAAAGGTTCTACTGCCCTTTTGGTCAAGAACCATTACATTAAAGCTACAGGAACTCTTAAGTAATTGTGTCCAGTGTGGCATCTACATCCACAGGTTACGCCTCTATGACTGTTATCAAATTTGGAATAAAATAATACTTGACTAATATAAGTTTGATGGATTTTTAATCAAGTCTTTGTCACGCACTGTTTTGCCAGCAAAGTGGACCTCCACCAGAGGATCCACCAAGTTCTTCCTGTTGCTGTCGAACCCAAAAACCTGCCTCATCCCATCCATGAAGGCATCATCCACTGCAGAAAGAAAAGACAAAGAAATCTCTCAATCTGTACTGTTTAAAGCAGATTAAATACATTATTACTACACCAGGACTCACTCTGTGGGAGGTCTTCAGCTCTGAAAATCCTCATGGTGAAAGTGGCTCCTCTCAGAGACAGACCAGCTGGTCTCAGCAGGTTTCCTTCGATATCCTCTTTCTCCTCCACACAATCACGCCTATCAGCCTGGAAAATACATACAAACACACACAAAGTATATATTATAATATAACTAAACATCTGCATAGAGTAAGCAAGATACATAGAGAGAGAGATGTAATTAGAGGTCCATCAGAAACATATTATTTACTATTCTTAGATCAGTAAATATGTTTATGGGTGGCATCAGCTCATCTCACCTCTGAGAGTTTGGCTTTCACCATAATGCTAATTTGCTTATCTTCATCTATCCAATCAGACTCACCGGTGGCTCGTCTCCAGCGGCCAAGACGAACAAGCTGACCTTCAGGTAGCCTTTAACTCCAGCAGAGAGATCGTCGGAGTCGCACAGCAGAAGCCATTTTCTCAAGAAGCAGTGTCCTAAAGATTCAGGGGCAGGTTTCAACTCATAGCTCTGAACTTGATGTGGTGGTTTCCAAATAAATACAGAGGCCAAGTCACAGTTCACATAAAGTTATACTCACTGTGCTCATTGTAGACAGTGCCAACATCCAACTGTGAAGACAATTAAAAGTCAAAATCATGATCACACAATGTACTTTATGTCCAGCATTAAATGTTCTGTATCTTTTTGTCAGCTGGAACTTGAAGCCATTAACTTACCTTGAATTCACCGATCACAGCATCCGTTCTCAGTGAGCGAGAGTCACACACCTGGTCAGGTAAAGAGAGAAACTTTACATTATATAAAGAACAATTATCAGACAAATACCTTACAGTCAAAACCAAGATTGACAGCGTTACACAATACATATAATACAATATGTTTTGAAAGGGAATATCATGTATGTTAAAGTAAAATGTCCAACTCACAGTAATGAAGATTGGTTCATCAAACAAGTCTGACGGAGTCTCGAAGAAGTTCAGGAAAAATGTCTATTAAGAGAATAAAAAAAAAGATATTGTAATTTGAAAAGATTATATATCCAAATATAAAATGTAAGTTGAACCATTCACGAAGGAAATCGGATTGTGACAATGATTTATGTACCTCATCAAACACTGGGTTGTTTCCTTTTCTGATGCGAGTCCTCTTGGTCTGCCCTGCTATCGTTATCTTGACAACAGGCTTGATGTTGATGCCGGGCAACTGTCGTCCCTCAATGACTCGCACACGAATCTTAATAGGAAGACATTTGGACAGAAACGTGTACAATTAAGTCACTGTTCGATGAAATTCAGCAGATAAAATGTCTTAATCATCCACAGTTGTTTTGCTTTGTTCACTTACCTTACCCAACTTTTTAATTTCCATTTTGATCATCTAACTTAATTCTCATCATTGGACTTTGGTAAGTTTACACTCCAGCAACATTGTAATACTGTAATACAGTAAAATCTCCACACAGTGGCAATGATGAGCAGTCATCTCTGTGTCATCTGATTGTACACGACTGGACTAAGACTTTACTCCTGTGGTATATTAAAGGACAATTCAAATCACTCATACATACCTGGATGTCCTGTGGTTTGTTGGGCAGAGGTTTGGGCTGACTGCTGGCTCCTCTCCTCCTCTTCCTCAGCCCTCCTTGGGTGTTGTAGGACGGTGGCGAGCGTTTGGGAGTCTGGGCAGCGGGGGACTCCTGGCCCTGATTTCCCTGGGTGCCGACGATCACCATGGAGCGTCCGTCGTCAGGGCCCTGGTCTTCTGTGGGCTCCAGCATCATCATACTCTCTGTATCCTCCTCGCCCAGAGTGTCCAGAGAAATCACTGCACAGACAGATTGGCAGAAACTAGTCCCACAAGTATAATATATTACGATCGGAAGACGCACTTTTCAGGGTGGATATAGACTGCAGAAACAACAACACATCATATTACTTGTGACGGTGTCCAGTTCCACATTGGGGTTGTTATGGGGCATGACCTCCTGCTGGGGGGGAGGCTGGAAGATTGGAGCCGATCCTGGTGGAGGGATGTAGGAAACCTGCAGGGTCAATGTGGCCTGGTGGAAACAGTAAAAAACACAGTTTCAAGCACACTCCTCCTCCTAATTTTACACATGAAAATCCATTTACTTGTCATGTGGAGTACTAATCAGCCCGTGAAAACAGCTGCGTTATGTCCTCTGTGGATCTGAAGGAGCTATTTCAAGGCTGAGAAAATAACAGTTATGACACTTTGAACTTAGAGACCATAGATTTTTAATGGAAATAAATAAATAAATAACTGTACAATGAAGTTATATCACCACGGACTGTTTGGGTTGTAGCTACTGGACTAGTGGGGCAATCACATGTCACTTTAAATCGAAGCACACTTTCAGTGATTGGCTGCAAGTAAAACCATACAAACAGTCATTTTTTTCTAGATGTAGGTACTAAAAGGATCAAATATGGGGTAGCTATTGTTTGATTGGAGAAGTTTCGATACTACTAGCTACTGGGTGGTTTCAGTTGCATTGAGTACTGATAGTTTACCAATATGACATATCAGACTTTGGATACACATAGGATACTTGTAAGTAGATAAATTCATTGTTGGTTTGACTTTGCACATGAGATCTGTTGACAATAAGAAAAACAGAGAAAATCCACCAGCCTTTTCCTTTAAAGCTCCACATTTGTGTCTACTTAAATCAAGTCCAGCCAGTCCGGTCTAGACATCATTGTGATTACAGGCCGATTCATATCAGATAAGTTGTAAGTATTTTGGTGTAGAAAAGCAGCTTTAGTGACAATCTATAAACAAAAGATTGGGGTCTGTGTGTATAGTCACCATGTTTCTGTTTAACAGGTTTATAATGAAATGTGCCTGTCCTTTGCAATGAAAAGGACACCCTGCAACTCAAATCCTTAGGGTTAGGGTTAGTGGAATCTGCAGTTGCATGGATACATGGATGTTTTGAATGTAAAAGATTATAAACCACAGGTAGGAGACCCCGGGGAAGACCAAGGACACGCTGTAGAGACTATATCTCTTGGCTGGCCTGGGAACGCCTCGGGATCCCCCGGGAACAGCTGGACGAAGTGACTGGGGAGAGGGAAGTCTGGGGTTCCCTGCTTAGGCTGCTGCCCCCGCGACCCCGGATAAGCAGAAAAGGACGGTACGGAAGGTAGATTATAAACCAATCAATCATAGTATATTCAGTGTTTTAATAACAGCTTAATCTTTCAGTATGTTGGTCTAAGTTTTGCTTTGGTTTTTAGAACAGATGATGAATACCATGTACATCACAAACACTTTGTACCCGCCGTAAGATAAACACAACCTTTGTTTCTCTCACATCCTTGTCACCTCACTGACCGTTTGTGTGTGTGTGTGTGTGTGAGACACTAAGAGGAAGACTTTGTTTTAGGTTCAGGAAATGAGGATGGAAAACACAACACTGTTTCATCTGCTGCTAACAAAAACAGAGGACGACGGTAAGTGTGGCCCAGTAAGATGTATGAGTGAGGGGTCTTTTACTTCAGAGGGTTTTAACTCTTGTGAAGACATTTTGAGGCATCCAGACTACTGTTTTGTCTGGTATATGTCGAATTTAACACATTTAGTAACACAATTTACTGCAATATTGGTTAGTACTTGACTTTAGTATTCATCTTATTGATCTAATTAAAGGTGCATTCAGGACATGTTCTCTCCACATCTACCTTGGAATTTAGTGGCATAGAGGAGATTAATATTCATAAGTATGTATTAATTAGTGTATGATACATACATGCGCACCTAGATAGATAGATAGATAGATAGATAGATAGATAGATAGATAGATAGATAGATAGATAGATAGATAGATAGATAGATAGATAGATAGATAGATAGATAGATAGATAGATACCTAGAAAGATAGATAGGTAGATAGATAGATAGATAGATAGATAGATAGATAGATAGATAGATAGATAGATAGATAGATAGATAGATAGATAGATAGATAGATAGATAGATAGATAGGTAGATAGATAGGTAGATAGATAGATAGATAGATAGATAGATAGATAGATAGATAGATAGATAGATAGATAGATAGATAGATAGATAGATAGATAGATAGATAGATACCTAGAAAGATAGATAGGTAGATAGATAGATAGATAGATAGATAGATAGATAGATAGATAGATAGATAGATAGATAGATAGATAGATAGATAGATAGATAGATAGATAGATAGATAGATAGATAGATAGATAGATAGGTAGATAGATAGGTAGATAGATAGATAGATAGATAGATAGATAGATAGATAGATAGATAGATAGATAGATAGCAGCAATACAGATTGAGATTAAATATGAATATAGTTTACAAGGCCACAAACTCAGTAACACTTTGTTTACTGTTGATCTTCTAGGTCAACTTTAGCGAAACAAATAGCATGTGAATACAACATTGTTTAGCAGCTGACTCAGAAGATCCCAGTTTTGGACTTTCCCAGAAGCACTTGAACACAGTATAATCGTATAGTTTTGTTTTCTTGAAACAACTGATACTAAACTTGCATTTGGAGTGAATCTTCTTTGCCAGTTTCCAACAAATCAACTGTTTTCAAGCATAATTTTTTTCAGGATCAAATGTAACTTTCTTGCTTATATCTGAGATTGTTCTTTTTTCATCAAGATACTAAAACAAAGGAAAAAAGCTGAATAATCCTGTGTGAACAAAAAGAGTTATAAGGTCAGTGTTAGACTGCAGGAATTAAGACAGATAATTACAGAGAAGCAAAAAAAGAAGGCGTGGTTGTTATTCTGCTCTGATTCAGGAATCTCTTCCTCTATTTTAAGTCCCAGACAGGAAACTCTACATGATTTATGATTTGTCATAGGTTCACACGATACAATGAGACTGTAGAATAATCTGTGAGTGTCTGTGTGTCTGTGTGCTCACCCCTGTGTTGTTTCTCTTGGTGTCCAGCAGGGACACTGTGAAGCAGGCAGCCAGGTTTGGAGAGTTGAGCACATCTCTGAGAGACAGTCGGGTTTCACCCAGAAACCTAAAAAGACACAAATACCCAAAATGTTTCAAATACTGTATTTGGTACATGACTAACCCAATACTGCATGAATTATGTTTTGTCTTTCACCCTCTTTTGTTGAAATGTTGGGCTCTTCTGATAATCCCGACATGCACTACCAAGATTTATCATAGACTTTAGATCAGGGATGTCAAACATGCGGCCCGTGGGCCAGAACCGGCCCGCCGAGGGGTCCGAACCAGCCCACCTTCCTTCCTTCCTTCCTTCTGTCCTTCCTTCCATATTTCCTTCCTCCCTTTCTTTCCTTCCTGTCTTCTTTTTGTTCCTTTTATCCTACCTTCCATCTTTCCTTACTTCCTTTCTTCTTTCCTTCCTGTCTTCCTTTCCTTCCTTTTATCCTTCCTTCCATCTTTCCTTACTTCCTTTCTTCTGCCCTTCGTCCCTTTCTTCCTTCCATCATTCTGTCCGTCCATCATATCTTTCTTCCTTCCCTCCCTCCCTCCTTCCTTCCATCTTTCTTTCCTGTCTCCTTTTCATTTGTTCGTTCCTTCCTTTTTTTCTTCCCTCCTTCCTTCCATCTTTTTAATGATCTGGCCCACACGAGATCAAATTGGGCTGTATGTGGCCCTTGAATGAAAATGAGTTTGACACGCCTGCTTTAGATAATAAGTGGATGTAGCCAAATGTGACATAGTGTGTTTGGGCCAGTTTTAAGCCTATAGTTGCCTCTTATGATCTGCACTTATATATCTAGGATCTTCCATATAAGGAGTGCAGGGTGTTGCCTTTCATGCTCAAGAAACACGCTCAGCTACCTCAGAGTGAAGAGAATACTAAATTGTGCTGACAAGAGTATATATTGTAATCAAGAAATATTAAACTTAGTGAAATATTACAGCAATAGTCTGACTCACTACCAGTTGTGGAGCCAGAGAGAGCAGCAGGTGAGCCAATTGTCAATAACAGCTGTCGATCAACGCCTACACAGCAGACATCAAAGCTACTATAAGTCTTAAGAACTTATGAAGCAAGAATTTCCAAAATCATCAACAGTGCAATTATTAAAGGGCCCGAATATAGTGACTGACACCATAATGACTCGTGACGGTAGACATTGCATACATACTGTAGTGCTCTTTAAATTAAATTAAAGAGTACGGTCTAGATCTGCTCTGTGTGTAAAGTGCCTTGAGATGACTTTTGTTGTGATTTGGCGCTAGATAAATAAAGATTGATTGATTGATTCATTGATTGATTGACATAGAACTACCCATTGCTTCTGATACTTATAATGGGTTTAATGCAGAGATTGAATTTCACTGTACAACTGTGTGACCAATAAAATAGTTTTACCTTGATATATTTGGACCTTGCCTAAAGATGATAAGGGTCACCTAGCAACAATGAACTGATTGACTCTACATTTGACCAGTTGGATTGTATAAACAGGGTCATGTATAAACAGGCTCATCCGTAGATATAAAACACTATGTACAAAGGGTCATAATGCGTTTTCACTCTGGGAATGAAACATATGGCAGCCATCTTACCTGGATCCAGTTTTAAACTTAAAGTGTACAATAATTCATACCACTGCATTGTCAGATTGAGATGGGGGGGGGGGTTAACTGATCGGACTAGACCAAACTCAGGGGGTGTGGCTCGAAGGTCTGAGTTGTTTGCTTTATGAAAGCAGAGTGGGAAAGCACCCCTTCAGATGGCTATTTTTGGACTGCTCTGCTCCATCAAGATGACAAGTTTGTTGGAGTTCGTTCAGAGGGGAAGGGGCAGGCTTGAAAGAATCAGGTCATCCTCTCATTGTTGTCTTCGGGTATTTATTCAACCATATTTCCACCCATTCACCCACTGATGTGTTGATTGATTTATTGATTCATTCATTAACCCTTCATTGTATATGCAGACCAGAATGTGACCTCTTTGCTCTGGGTTACTGCTGTAAGTTCCATTTCTCTGAGTGTATTCTTATATATTATATTGTTGAAATAAGTACTGTACTAATATCAATAATATATATATATAATGCCAATATAGACCTATGTAAAGTATGTGTACAGTTACTTCTAGCTTTCATCACTCAGACTGGGACTTGAGACTCGACTCAGACATCAATGTTACTTCAAAGATATTGAATTAAATAAATCTGTAGCTAATTTACTGTATTGTTGGGAATGGGAAGACATTATAAATTGGAAACGTATTAACACTGACTCAATAATCCACAATTATTTTGACTTATTCTTGGCAGGTAATTTCTATAACATTCAGATATTCATGTACATTCACACATTGGCACACAGCAGCCAGTTACCTGTTCCTTCCCATCTTCTCATGGTCTTTGACGACACAGTGCAGCTCTGCTCCAGAGTCCAGAGGAATCCCCTTTAAATCCCATTCAAAACCCTGCACACACACAGAGACAGGGAACAACATCATCTCATACTCAAAAAGCCCTTGTGGGTCATGCATGGGTCATAAGATATTGGGATAAAATTAATATTCACTTCATATACGCCTACGTATCACATACAGTATGGTGTATATTGGCAATTATGACAGAATCAATTAAATATGTTTAAAAAATTTAATAAGTTATATTATAATTAATCTGTAGCTCTGTCTTAACGAAATAACACAATACTTAATTTATGTTACACTTCATTGTTCTATATTTGTTGAGATTTGACATATTTGGGGTAGCAAAACAAGTTTGAGAGAAAAGGGTACAGTATATTGCTATGGTTTACATGTGTAAGCTGCTATTGCTGAAATGCTTGGGACCTCTGTTGTAGCTCCATTTGTTGTAGTTACGTGTAGTTGTCTAAATAGTAAATAATTAAGAAGAGAAAAGATACCTCATTCCAGACGGGGTTGGGATTGTTCTTGATGACTTTTGTCTTCTTCTTAGTCCCTGACGAAAATACAGAAAGACATAAAGGAGTTAGCTTATAAAGCAGATGCAAACAGACACTTATAATAATATGAGCCCATCAATGACAAAAAGAAGGATTTTCACTGGACGTACATTGATGGGATATAGCACACTCGCTCTATACTGGACCAATTAAACACAAAAAGATGGGATAATAGATTCCAGGTTGAAAAATACCTAAGTTAAGTCAAAAAACCGTTAGCTAGCTAGCCCACCAGCAACAAACTCAAAACACTTTTAGGGTAGCGCTCACTTTTATTATTTGTTGTTTGTGGGAAAAAAAGGTTGCTCCTGTACTTATGTACCTATTGCAAGTAATTTTTACCCAAATATCTGTGATAGGACTAAAATACCATGTAATGCAATATGACACCCCAACATTATTTGTTTTGCTAGCTATTAGCCTGTTAGCAAGTCCACGTTAATAAATTAGCTTACCTTAGTTTATGTAATGGTATTAAGCAGTATTTGGGAAGTAATTTGAAAAATGTAATGAATTACTCATTACATATCACTTATTGAAAAACGTATTATGTTACTTTACTAGTCATTCAACAGGAATACTTACATTACTACACTATTCTTTACATTCGCTACCGACAAATTCTAACAAATGTCTCCTAAAATAAAATTAAAAATTAAAAAATTAAAACTAAGCATCAACACACACACACATGTCAAATATTCTGTATTTAATACATGCAAAAATAGACAATACAACCTTCGGGTGTAAGCCAGACTACAGTTTGGAGGGGAGACTGAGTTTAATGTTCCTTTATACTACTCATCATTAGAAAGAAAGTAATGTTTTACTGAATAATGTGTTTAATCAATATGCTGATCAATTAAAGAGATATAAAATGTTCTATTGGATTTTTTTTTCTTCTATGTACTCTTTTGAAATGTGTCCCAACCATAAAGGCTCCTCACAGCTAAACCTGTGCAAAAGAAATGAAACTTACTTTGCACCAACTAGACCTTTGACACAAACACACCTACACGCTCAGGCTCAGTGGCCAAAATTTGGCGTTCCCAAATGACAATAGTATGAAAGTGTTTGTGTGTGTGTTATCTTTCTGTGGCTTCCTGTAACATGTAGTTCTGAGCTCTGATTTCCTGTCTGTCGGGCAACACCAGCAGGAAGTGAGAGGTAAAATGGACCAATAAACTGTCAGGGTTCATCATCAGCTACTGAAGAGCGCGCACACACACACACACACACACACACACACACACACACACACACACACACACACACACACACACACACACACACACACACACACACACACACACACACACACACACACACACACAGATGAGAATATGAATTATGACACTGTGAGTAACTCATAAAGAGGAATGGGTGCAGAACACACACACATTGAGATGTTCTTTCCAGATGAAAGGAAACAGACACAATGACTATTGTCTGATTTCTGATTTTAGAGGCTATTCATTAATTTACATGGAATGATCACTGGACAACGCTGTGAATAGATCATTAAAATCTCCAGGTTTTGTTGAAGGATTAATGTTTCAGTACAAATTAACAAATATTTCCTCTTACTAAATAAAGCCATTTAAAACCCCATCTGGATATTTAAAATGTAAGTTGAAACTTTGAAAGTGCATGATTTTCCCCAAAAATCAGGGATTGATCAATTTGGAGATGAGTGAGTGATAATAGTTTTAGCAAATACTTTAAAAACTGAGTGCCCAACACTAAAATCCAATACTGACTCATAGAAATTACATTTATACACTACTATATTGTTTTCCAAATTACATTGCACGGCCAAAAATGTAATCTGGACAATGTTTTTAGTCAAATTTCTCTCCAATGAATTAAGGGTTACATTAATGCATCACACAGAAGTAAGAGGGAGCTGGTCAGGGTGGATTATGAGCATATAAAACACAGGACTCTGACCGGAGTGTACATCGTGAATCCCTTTTGGTATTAGATTTAATCAACAAAAGCACTTTGGTCAAGGTTAGAGAAAAGTCCTGGTTTCCGATTAAATAGTAATTAACACGTTGTGCTTCAAGTCACTGCAGATCTTTTGTATAATAAACTAAGACCATGATCTTTATCTAATCTTTACCAAGTGCCGTCATGGCCTAAACATGACCATTAAAAAGTTGAATAATGCTGTTGTTACTATCATAAGGATATTTGTGCTGCATGGTTGGATGTTTAGGCGGGAAAACAATTAAATACTTTCAATATCAACATTTCTTCGGCAACATGTAATTTTTGTTATAATTATTAGTGCCAAAAATACACAGAAGCACACAAACATGATGCATTCCCTTCACTGATTGTACTCATTGCAAACCAAAGTAACCTGTTGCAAGTCTTTGTAATCTGCATGAAATTTTAAGACTGTCCTCACAACACAAATGACACAAATTCTCTAGTGTTCGTCGCAGTTATGACGAGAGCAAAGGAGTAAATGAGATGACGTTATTATACCATCAAAGAGGAATTCAAGGGGGAATGGATGAGCCAACGAAGCACCTGACTTTAACACAGGGCATCACTGTTTGTTATCCATTTCTAACAATGAGTCAACACAAAGAAACGTAGACTACAATCGTCCCCTAATGTTAACTACATGATGAATATGGTCACCAAAATGATGAAGGGCTCTTAAACCTTCAGTAGGTAGTATTTTTAGCCACAACAGAAATGCTTCCTTGACCACAACAAACCACACAAACCACCCAACTAACCAAGTCACTTTGGGTTTTATCCGAACCAGACCAGGTTACACTGAGGGGACAAGGGACAGGGTTCGGTTTGCACCAACAAATGATGTCGTCTTGCTGATTACTGCTGTAATTGACCACTTTTGGTTACAGAACTGATTGCCTCAATTGCCTCAGAGCAAATCAGGATAACAGTGGATTCTTAATGTCCTTGCACACACACACACACACACACACACACACACACACACCATGGCCATGGTCACTTTTGGGGACATTAAATACCATTACATGAATTCCATGGTGTTTTATTCTAACCCTAACCTTAACCACTACTTGTCTAAACCTAACCCTTACCCTAACCTTAACTGCAGTTTTGTTTTTTAAATTAGGGACAACTCATCCAAATAGGGAGAAACATGAAACATGTCCCCAATAGAAAAGGTAATTCCCAATTAACTAGTCCAGACTCTGAAATTTGTCCCCAAAAGTAGCCTATGACAGCCCACTCATACACAAGTGTACATAGGTCACTGTTTGGGACATTAATACCGGTAGACTCTTTTTTTTAAGTGTAGCCCTAAACATAACTACAACCTCTGACTCAACAAGCAGCTTTTTCCCAATTGGGGACATGACTTTTGTCCTCAATTGGATAAGTCGTCCCCAATCAGCTGCTTAAAAGTCTGAAATTTGTCCCTGAAAGTAGCCTATGACAGAAAGACACACACACACACACACACACACACACACACACGCACACACACACATTCTTTCCCTCCTTGCACACCCAGAGAAAGGTTGTTTGCTTTCCTGTTTTCCTCACAGTCATCATCCAATGTGAGAACACACACACAAATACCTACGTAAGTGTACCTCCGTTCTTGGAAGATGTCTTAAAAAACACCTCCACCCTTCCACAGAGGGGTCGAGAGGGTACGTCATATCATGCGTGCGTGTGTGTGTGTGTGTGTGTGTGTTTATGTGTGTGCGTGTGTTAACTGCATAAATCTCCCCAGAGCTCACATCTAAGTTAGCATCTCAGAGACAGGAAGTGGTATAGCGTCAACTTCCTGGTTGGTTCAGCTTGGCACAGTTTTTGTCATTGGCCAAAAATAGAACAGACTGTGACCCACAGTGCAGTTAAATACATATGAGAAGGCTAAGTTTAGACCTGGGCAGTGTGTGTGTTGCTATATCCGTAGCCTGTTTGAGCTCAGGGACTAAGACATGAAGAGTTTTTTTCTTATTGTAGATGTAACGTTTAGGTTTTAGGTGAGGATTAGCTTTTATATGATATGCTAGCCTGGTTGCTAAAGTCAGTGAACGCACCAAGTCAAGCTATGGTATGAAGAACAGAGTCTCAATCATCATTTTTTAACTGTTGCTCATATCTATCTGACTATAACTGCATGTAACCACAGAAATTCAAATTTAATACGTGCATTTTCAAGAAAGTGAGCTGGTTTATAAACGTTAGCAAGTTTGGCTAGTCTGTTAGCGTCTTTCTGCTTAAAGAACAACATACTTGCTGGAAGGTACTGTATACAGTCTTTGTTAAATCTTCTTAATTACAACCCCACCCCCACCCAAAAAAAATGTGATATAAATATATTAACAATGGATCACATGACTACTTGTATGTGAATGGAGTTGCTAGTGACGAGCCCACAGAGATAGCGGATCATGTAAGCGTCTTTCAGCTTTAACACTATTGTTTTCTGGTCAAGTCTTATCATGTAGCTGTTTCCCAAAAAAAGTGACTTACTATGACTTACTGCTAGCACCAAATTACAAAATAAGGGACTAACTAGTGAACATAGTGGAACATTTAGCTGTTAAAGAGCCGGGACTATGATTAGCACAGAGGAAAACTGATGTTAGCAGGGTTGCCAGATTTTATTTCTGTTTTTGACGGCGAACAACACTTATCGTTCCAACAACAACACAACAGGAAATCCTCCCTGCAGGACATTCGCACACATGCCTCATTACCTACACCTGCAGATACAGACACACATGCCCACAATCATGAAAGCACATACAAAAGAGAGTAAAGTGACTATACAATACAAGCTAATCTGGGGGAAAGTAAGCAGAAACTCAATTTTAAGCCACTTTTGTGAAGTTTCTACCAAGAAATATGAGCAGGAGATGATTGTGATGAACACATTGAAATGACAGTCATCAACCAATTCAAATATTAACTTTTCAACCCAAATACAGTGACCAGAAAAATCACCAAAACGTGCTAACTTTGACAGCTCCTTTCAATCCATAAAACTATTAAATCTTCATGTGTTCTTCTTCGCTTGCAGTGACTAACAAGCCCAAATATTCCAGTTAATAGCCTTAAGTCCTGGCGAGTTCTTACCTTCATCAACTGATATTTTAACTTTCATCTAAAGATTCATCCAATATTTTTGCAAAAACTACCATCATAAAAAAAGGTGCATTGCCAAATGTACAGTATGTACATTTTGCATTTCAGTGTAGTTTAACAAGTTTGTTTCTTTTCACTTTCAACTTATAGTTTTTTTGTATTTTTACATTATTGTTTATGCCTATTAATTGTTTTGTTATCTCTTATCTTCAGGTATCTAATCTTATTTTTCTATATTTTACTGCTATCTTGTTTCTTATGTAATTCCTCTCACACACCTACTTGGTGAGTTATGTCTTTCTCTCTCTCACACACACACACACACTTCTCTTTTCTCTCCCCTCCCACAGCTTCCTCGCTATTCAGACAATTTTTTTCTCCCCTTTCGTTATGGTCTCTAATTTCTATAAATGGACATGGTATCTGTTTCTAGAGGGGAGGGAACTCTCTCTCTCTCTCTCTCTCTCTGTCTCGCTCTCTTTGCTCTAAATTCCTTTAGTTGTTATAACAGAAACACTTGAGACCAACGACCTCAAGAGCTTTCTGAAAAATTCTGCATTACTGCAAGAAAGTCACCTATTAGATTTTCTTATACTGGTTGTCTACACATCATGTTAATTGTTTTTAAAGCAGTTGTTTTGTGGCTTACTTTTCTGTCAATCTGCCTTGTCTGTTTCTACTTAGAAGTGCAGTTAGTGGTTGCCTACATTGCCCACAATGCCCACTGACATCCCTAACAGAGAGAGTACATATACATTTTCCGTCTGTAAATGACACAGTATGTGGATGGATTGAGATAAAACAGAGCAGTTATTTCAGTCTCAATCTGCTGCATTTGTCTTTATTGACTAGAAATGCATTGGCTTGAGAGGCAACTCTAAAAAATCCATTTTAGTTTGAACTGACACCAAAACCCTGACAGTTAAAGTTTGTTTAGAGTCATTATTTACTGTCAAAGTCCAATGGTGCCGCTGGAAAAGGAGAGAAAGTGAAAGAAAGAACTCTATGCTATGTGTCATGTGCTGCATTACAGCAACTGCACTTTAAGGGTTTTGGTTTAATACGGTTTTTAATTGGTTGGGAACTGGGCAGGTGTAATGACCACCTCTATAATCAAACACTGTGAACTTGTAATGTTAAAGGAAGGATGTAGTGACAGACGTGCAGTGACATTACATAATTTAGAGAAAACAGACACACACACACATTCTGACACACACTCTTGTCCATCTGTCGTTGTGAGGTCCAATTTAAATCTTTTAAATCTGCCAGATCCTCACTTAAGACTTACGTGAGGTTTGCATTCAGTTTACATTAAGGTTGAGGTTAAAGAGTCCTCACAAGTGTGTAGTACAAGCGTGTGTCTGATGGCACCAGGAAACCGTGTTCGGACAAAGGCAGGATGTTAAGAGCAGAGCTCACCTCATTAAGAAGGCAGATACTGACTTGTGGAAAGTACAACAACAAACTGATGGAAAAACAGACGGCCGCTGAGGACAGGTAGTCACCTTCACATTGTGTCGTTTACTCAGAGGTCACGTTCAACCAAATTTACTCTCCAAGACTGGTGTGACGTTAATTTCGGATTCAAGTCACAAGTGAAAGTTATCATTATATATCAATACATATCTATATGACGACTGCTTGGGGTTCTCCAAAGGACGTGAACAATTTAAATGACAGGACAATGTCTGAGAAAGTTAAAAGTAGTATCACTAAAATTCAAATGGCTTGACAGGCAGGTAACCTGTTGAGGGCCGATGTCATCAGCTGTTGCCTAGTGATTGGAGCGCTGCATTCGTTACTCTGACCGACTGAAGACCTGCAGCTGTCCAAAATCAGTTTTTAAAAAATATGCAAAATCTATGATGCAGCATGTGTATAGCTTATATTTTCTTACACAAAAGTGAGAAGAATTCAAATGTCTGTCAGGCGTTAAGTCACAAAAATGACTTAAGACTTGCTGTTAGACTTAATTTGCATAAGACTCCTTTAAGATTTGAAAGCAAGCCCCGGGTCTTTATCTGGTGAAATACCAGATAAACTTGCACCTTGACTAGCAAATTATGGTTTGTAATTTGACTTGAACTTGAACCTCAAACACAATATTTTCTACAACAATATTGCAATGCATTGTCCTATCACAGATGCCTTGAACCTCCCATGATCCTCTTACCTCTGAAGGTGACACTAGCCACGGGGTGAGAGTATCTCAAGTTGTTGGCACGCTGAAGAACACAACATAACATGGTTGAAACCTTTGAAAAGTCCCAAAACCTGCCAGACTAAGAGAACTCGCTCAGAAAGAGAGAGAGGGAGAGAGAGAGAGAGAGAGAGAGAGAGAGAGAGAGAGGGGAAACCGGGGTCCAAGTGACGGGCAGGTGATTCGGTTCACCACGTCTGAAGGAACGGCTGATTACATGACCAGAGAAGCTTTGACAAAGATGGGACCGACCATTGGAAAAAAATGTTAAAAAGTATGAAAGAGAAGTTTCTACTGCTCTTCTCGGAGTAAAAAGTAGGATTACTATGTCCACTGCTTGAAAAAACCGAAACCACCTCTTTCAAACTTCACATTCCTTGTTTGGTAAAAGGCAACAGAAAAACAAAAAGGGTTAAAAAAAAACAAAAAAACGCTGCAAATTATCCAGATTGTTTCAGCATCCGTCTGTGTCTTAAAACAACAAAATAACAAAATGAAAGTTCTGTCTTTACAGAACCGGCTCCTTTCTCTTCCTGACTCTTTCTAAACCCATTCGTAATGAAAGAGAGCAACAAGCGAGCATGGCAGGAACACACACACCTCACATCCAGAGGAAATCTCAACATTTCCTGTTCTCTTTTCCTCTCTTGTCTCCTAGTTGTTTCCCTATCTTTCCCACATCTTTGCTTCTCCATTCGACTGTACATTCACTACCTCCCTTTGGCTGTTTCTCCTTTTATCCCTACATCATTCTTATATCAAGTGTTTTCAGTAAGCTGTGAAAGTCTCTTAAACACAGTGCTGTCCAAACATTCCCAAATATTTAGCATCATTCTTGGGGGAAAATTAGCCTTAGAAATTGTAGAAAACGTGTAAAAATCAGCATATTTACTGATAAATCGATGGTAATTATAACAAAAATAGCGTTGTCTTGTACACTTATCTTTGCTGGATCTGAATCTTACAAAATTAAAGGTTTAGGGACTCAAAATGAGTTTTAAGGTAAGACATGTGACCATTGGTCAAAATTATCATTGAGGCCTAGTGTGTCGTTTAAATCCAGATCAGGTCAATAAATCCTGAGGTTTTCTTTAGACTGAGAAGGCTAAATTTTAAGCTAAATAAGAAATATGACTTTAAAAGCCTAGTTTTGTTTTCTCTCAAATCATCCAATTTTTAAGGTATTTTAAAATCTGTCATCGATTGTCTCTTGGATCCTAAAGCTTATTTTAAAATGTTAAAAAAAAAAAAAAAGCCAAGTCAACCCTTTAGGAGCCAACGGGGAGGGGGCAATTAGGTTGCACGGACACATAAACATTAACACGTGCACAGTGAGAGAGCGCCACCTGCAGACTCGAGGCAGCGTGTACACACTCATATACTTCTGTTAAAAAGTCAGACCTTTGCTCAGTAAGTAGTAAATAGCTTCGAAAAAAATGCATTAAAAAGCTTCATGTCATGATTTTTTTAGCTTGTATCAAAACTGCTCTTGACAGCTATGCATCTCAACCTCAACCATATACATAAACATCCATCATTTATATTGTTTAGTAAGGAGTTTGTCTGTCTTGTATTTGGTTTGTGGAGATTTCCACTCCAACAGCTCCGACGCTAAACCTGCGTGAGACAGCGTTACATTTGTGAAACCCATCAGTTAAACCTCATTGTCAAATCCTTTCCTCTTGTAAAAGTGAAGCATATTATTTGAGAATCTGCATATTAAAAGGTTTATGTTAGAGCAAATAACATTTTAATCACCTTTATTTGTGATATAGTATTACATATCAGGCTGACTATCTCTCATTAGCTAGCTACTCTTTGGCTAAGACAAGGAGTTTTTAGCGTTAATCGTTTTACATTATGAGGCTCAATGATGGTTTTTTTGTGTCCATGTGGTTTAGTCAAATTTAGTCAAAAGGGGTTAAAATTTGTCTCTGGGTAAATGACGTGACGAGCATGAAACCATCTTTACTCTGTGACATTTTCACACCTCCAAGTACTAAAACCAGCAGGAACAGCAGGAGTTGCCACATCTTAAAATATAAGGAATATAATTGAATAACTTACTCAATAAATACAATATAAAATCATTACATCTTTTCATTTTGATCTTTAGGTGTTATTAGGTTGAATCTCCCCTAATTACCTTTAAAATGTCTTAAATCCTGGCTCCAGTCTTGCTAACAACTCCTTGTTTTATTCCTTTCTTCGTCTCTAATACTAACAATCAATACAATATATATTCGTATGTATGTGTCGTGTATATTTGCACATTTTTAGGAAGTTTAAACATGCAATTCAAAACGCGACTAATCGTGATTAACTATGGAAATTCTGCGATTAATCTCGATTTAAAAAATTTATCGTTTGACAGCCCTAATTTTTACCCAGCAACATCATGATGTCTGTATGTTTGTTTACACATTTATACAGTAACGTTATGTCATATGTAATCCATTTCTCATGGTTATACCTTACTTCTGATTAAAAATAACAACATATATTTTGCCTCATATTATACACATTATACTGTAACACACACGTCTGACATGTGGATTATATCTTTGGAAAACTCATGATCTTGATTACAGTTTAAAATAAAAAAGTTCAGTGGGATTGTTGAGTTTGAAGATAATTGATTTTCACAAGGATTTAACTTGAGTCTCATCTGTGCTTCGAGCTTTATAACCAATTAGCTCTGCTGTATGTAAGTATATATCATGAAGTCATTAACCAAGCCAGCAGCAGCACATGACATCCTGACTGTAAGTCCTCCCGGGTCAAATTGATCCCGTCTGTTTTGACTCTTCCTACCTTCCTTCCTTCCTTCCTTCTTTCCTATGTCCTTCTGTCATTCTTTCCTTCCTTCTTTCTTCCTCCCTTCCTTCCTCCCTGCTACTGTCCTTCCATCCTTCTTTCCTCTGTCCTTCCTTCCTTTCCTTCCTTCCATCCTTCCTTCCTCCTTTCCTTCCTACTTCCTCCGTTCCACCCTTCCTTCCTCCTTTCCTTCCATCTTTCCTCCCTTCCTTCCTTCCTCCTTCCCTCCTTTCTTGACTTCTACCTACCTGTCTGCTCCTTTCTTTCTTTCTTTCTTTCTTGTCCTTCCTTCCTTCTTTCTTTCTTTCTTGTCCTTCTTTGTCCTTCCTTCCTTCCTTCTGTCCTTCCTTCCTTCCTTCTCTCCTCCCTCCTTTCTTTCTTTCTTCCTCCCTTTCATTCTTCCTTCCTCCTTTCCTTCCATCCTTCCATCTTTCCTCCCTTCCTTCCTTTCCTTTCCTCACTTCCCTCTTTCTTCCTCCCTTCCTTCCTCCCTGCTACTGTCCTTCTATCATTCTTTTCTTCCTACGTTCCATCCTTCCTTCCTCCTTTCCTTCCATCCTTCCTTCTTTCTTTCTTCCTCCCTTCCTTCCTTCCTTGACTTCCTTCCTTCCTTCTTTCTTTCTTCCTCCCTTCCATCCTTTTCCTTCCTCCTTTCCTTCCATCCTTCCATCTTTCCTCCCTTCCTTCTTTCCTTGACTTCCTTTTTGGCCTCTAAGGGAGCAATAAATGATGAATTAATAAAAACCACATGTCTCTTGTGGTTGTGCGAGCTGTCTTACCACACTCAAGTGGTTGTTGTCACCATAAATACACAAAAGCTTGTACTGTAGCTGACGGAAAAAAGGAATGACATATCTGGTTTTAAGACAGCAAGGACATGATGAGGCAATTTTACATAACCAGCTATAAATATTCAATCATCAAAATAATCAAATGATCATATTATTCTGTCTAAAAGTAATCAGTCTAATCTGACCCACTCTGCTGTAACATCCTCTAAATGTAATGAACGCTTCATGAAAGAAATGATGCAGCAGTTTTTAAGAGCAGACACAGCAGAGACAGTGTTCAGCTTTCAGGAGGATGAGGCGAGTTAAAGCAGATTAGATATCAGATATCGGCCAGTAGAGTAAAAAAAAAACAACGCTTCAGTGCTGTTTTCATGATGTATAATAGAGGTTGTTGAGCCATTAAACTGCAGAAGTGGAAGCCTTTGCTACTCTGACAACAACACTAGATATTCATCTTTTCAGCCTGAGATTGTCTTGAAAATTCTTTGATATTTTCCTTTAATTTTAGTCAAACTTAGAAAATAAAGAGTTAAAAAAAAAAAAAAAAGTGTCAAAAGAGAAAGGCCGATATGTAATAAAACTGGAGCCTGGTTGGGCTTGAACAAATGACTTTATATACAAATTTTACCATCTTTTAAATCTGTGGGTCACGAGCATTGAAGTGTGTGTGTGTGTGTGTAGAGAGACGTACTGCAGGCGCTTGCCTACATTACACAGGGAAACGTTTGTGCAGCAAGTGTCATGAGTTCATGACACATTTACTGTAAGTTAGAAATGTCAACTCTGTTATTCTTCCTCTTATTCTACTGTACTTAATTGTACTGTGATTGTTTAACCAAAATATTATGAGAGAGAGTAAAAAAAAAAAAGACGAGACAAACATATGGACTAAAAGATATATAGATTTTATAATTTCTGTTTTTGCATAATGTGTAAAATGTCTAAATTGTGAAAACTGAGCTATTAAAATATACACAAATGGGTTCTTTTTCATCAAAGAGTAACAAACAGTAGATGACAGCTGCTACATACATTACTGCTGCTTCTGTACATTTGAGTCACGTCACTCCTGTAAACTGTGACGTGATTATTTACAGTGCATGACAACCTGCCAGTTTTTATCTATAACAGGGGTGTCAAACATGCGGCCCGTGGGCCAGAACCGTGGGCCAGAACCGGCCCGCCGAGGGAGGGGTGTAATCCGGCCCACTTTCCTTCCTGTGTTCTTTTCCTTCCTTCCATCGATCCTTCCTATCTTCCTTTTTTCCTTACTTTGTTCCTTCCACCTGTCCTTCCTCCCTTTGCTCCTTCTGTCCTTCCTTCCTTCCTACCTTCCTTTTTTCCTTACTTCCTTCCAACTGTCCTTCCTTCTTTCCTTCCTTCTGTCTGTCTGTCCTTCCTACCTTCCTTTTTTCCTTACTTCCACCGGTCCTTCCTCCCTTTTCTCCTTCTGTCCGTCCTTCCTTCTGTCTGTCCTTCCTACCTTTCTTCCTTCCTTCCATTTGTCTTTCTTTCCTTCTTTCCTTCTTTTCAATGATCCGGCCCTCATTAGATCAAATTGGTCCGTATGTGGCCCTTGAATGAAAATGAGTTTGACACCTCTGATCTATAGCAACCAGTCTTAGCTTCAGAGTTAGCCAATAAACTAGCTTTAATCTGTAATCCCTGGACAAATGTTATAAAAGAAAAATATGTACTTAATTTAATGTCTTAATCCTAATTTTTTCAGTATGTTTCACTCAAAAAAGTCTTTATGGTACATCATCTGGGAACCATGAAAGTCTTTCCATGTACTGTTTTGTGCCATTTAAAGTACATGAGACAGTAAAAATTTTAACCTGTAGTGCTATAGAGGAGAAGTGAGGTGAGTCTTTAGGATTCATTCTCTGGGGAGCATGAATATCTGTACAAACTTTCAAGGCAATGCATTTAATAGCTGTTGGGCTATCTACCAAACTGACCATGGCTATTAATATTCATATCCATAATTGTACCTATTTTGACCAACTGAGAGGATGAGAGAGGTGGAAAGATGGACGCCCCCAAAGGATAAACTCTGCTGATAGATGGGCGGTAACTATAAACACATCCATGCTTCACAGGAGGGAGACACACACACACACACACACACACACACACAGCGCAACTATCTGCCACTGCATCATCTGCTTTAGCTCCCATGTTGCCCACCCCCCCCCCCCCAGCCTCTCTCCCACCGCCCCACCCCAAACAGACGGGAAGTCATGAAAGACGACTGGCAGAGGCTTTCCAATAATAACCTCTCAGCTGTTAGAGAGGAGGAGGAAGAGGAGGAGGAGGAAGGGTTCAGTGTTCAAGATCAATATTGTGCCATCCATGTATCACACACACACAGTGAACTCTGCACCTGAACTTTATCACACATTACCATTTTTTTTCTCTTTTCTGTTTCTTGCATTAACTTCTCTCTCACACACACACACACACCATCCCTACCTTCATAGGTGACGCTGCAATAGGAATCACTGACGTCATCGTCCGGCGTTTGCAGACGCTCAGCACACAGAATAAACACACGCAGCATGGCTCACACACTGTCACACACACACACACTCAATCTCTGTCAAATCACACCAGCAGTCACTGTGTGGTCCATATATGAGTGTCAGTATATCCAAAAAAATATGTCCCTAAAATGAGGAGATATCCATGACAGAGGCCGAGAGAGAGAGAAAGTGGATGAGAGACACAAGGACTGAATAGTGTCTGAGAGCGCGACTGGTAGAGCTGCAGCTCTCAGCTGTTTCACTCGCCGCCCCTTCGCTGCCTCTCTCTCTCTCTCACACACACACACACACGCATGGTGCACTGGCTGACTCATGCAGACACACACTGTCCCTTCAATCACAACTGGTTTAAAGGGCCAGCAACACACACACACACAGTGGCCTTTATTTTTGGGTCACACATGCCTGCACACAAACAATCCAAACTCTGCCAATTTAAACCAACACACGTGGGGGGGCTTACACACTTACACACACACAGACAAAGGGTAAGAGTGTGTCTGGGAAAATGTGCTTGCTGGTGCAGATTTGTGCATAGAGAAGAAAAATCTAAGACAAAGGTGTTGTATATTCTGTAGTGGATTTTATAGACAAATCTGGGTTGTAGGTGGAAGTAGATGCCATCACACACTAAACATAAACCAAGATACACCAGCAAGTTGACCAGTAAAGCAGTTATACATTGAAAACAGGTCCACAGGAGAAATAAAGGTTAGAATCTAGAAAATGTTTCAATAGACTGCTGTTCACCTTGACCTTTTCTGTGCTGTCCAGATGTTAACTTTAACATTTGGAAAACAGCATCTCCATGAATATACCTTACTTCCATGAATCTCCATCTGTGTTTCAATTGAATTATGAGCTGTGTGTTGTTCGGAAACAGCTAAAGATCAAGTGATCTGCTGACAGACAGTAAGCCATCAATTTGCATTTTCCATGGACGTATGACTACGTGACACTACACTCAATAGGCGGTGCTAGCAGCTTGGTGACAATGGCAGTTGACAGGGGCTATCTTGTGGGCTAATTGCTAACATGCAAGCTAGCTGGGTAGATGCTAGTGTCAGTCTCCAAACTTATTTTCTCTGTACTGGGCTGTTTGCCCCACGTGGTACAAGTTTCCATTCAAGTCGGTGCAGAAAACTGCCTCTGAATCAACTGCATTGATCTTAGTGATTGAAAATGAGAAATAAGCCCTTGTTTCTCAGTACAATCATTGATCACATGCATCTCAAAATTAACTGCTTCTTTCATCCTTCGAGTGGCGTATCAAGCCTAATTTTCTAATGTCAATATTTCAAGGATTCATTAGACAAACTTCTTTCAATGTTTGAACCTTTTTAATTTCATGCAATAACAGACATTTGAAGATACAAATATGGTTAAGTGAGCAAAAACCATCTACTCAACTCCTCTGGTCATAACATTGCATATATCTGTGCCCTCTTAAGAGATATCATGCTTTTTTGGTACAGACAAATGGCCTTTTGTGTTTGCAAGGCTGGTCATCAAGTTTATTTCCACCTGTTAAAGAAAAAAAAGTTTGTGGAAAGTTGTTATATTCATGAGCCCTACAAGGAATCTTGCTGTACATTCATATAACTGGAGATTATTAACTCCAACACACTGCCTTACATGGAGATATCCACATTGACATGAAGATAAAGTTTAATTTGTGTAGCACTTTTCAAAATTTAAAATGCATCACAAACAATTGGAGTACTAAATTAATAGTTTAGTAGAAATTTAGTTGAACTGTAGATCACAGGACTGCTAGCACAGTATTGCTAGATCTACAATTACATATGGACACAAAAGCTATGTATACTTGAGCCAGACCATGAGTGCTTTAAAAATAAAAGAGTAAAACCAAACAATGCAAATCTCTTTCTTCATGACTTATTTCATAAAAAGCCTAATAATACTGCACCACTTTCACACCTTTGTCAACCCAAAGAATTATTTGATCTGCTCAGTTAAGCACTGGTAGTTTCAGTAAACAATTGTCATAAACCAATGGAAACCCTTTTGTCAACCTAGACTCAGGTAGCTAAGTTTACCTCCATAGTTAATCACCAGACAGTTTGCATTCTTGTGACCGTCAGGCTGTCCTGGAGACCAGTTTGTAAAGCTGAAAGGGGTACCGTCACTCCAGAACCAAGTGCCCTCCTAGAAGATACAACACATTACTATATAGTGGACAGGATGATTTATTTAGCAACGTTCACATTTGGTTCAACAACATACCTGTTCTGCATCAGAGCCTCCAAGCCATGTCACTGGATACGAATTAGTTACTTTCTGTATCACACCTTGAATCATATGATGCTCCTCAAGGCTGTGCACTGATGCAAGGTTTCCACCATGTGACTGACAATGTTTCTACACAGGCAGGAAGAACAGAGACAGTGGAGTTGAGTGGAGCCACACACGAGATATTACATAAAGTAAAAACAAGAAAATAAATCAAAAAAATGTGCCAGCAAAATGAACACAGACATTCTGTAATGATGTCCTGATTACCTCAGCATAAACCCAAGGCTTGACAGTTGAAACAAAGAGGAAACAGCGATTGTTGAAACCAGTCCAGTCAGGAGGACAAGATGTTGACCTCTTAATCATAGCCTTTCCTTGAAAAAATAAAAGCTTAACATAGCATTCAGGCAGTTACGTACATATCTTAGAGTTAGATATTCAGTGAGCACATACAAATGTTACCCCATTCAAAGTGAAGCTCAAATGAAGTAATAAGGAAGCATATTTTAGGTGCAGGGGGTTTTCAGACCAAGGCCTTTTCTGCCCTTACCCCTTGTTGCCATGGTAAGCACCATCATGACACAAAATAGTAGAGAGACAGTCAGCATCCTCATGGTAAAGATGATCATCTTAAATGAAGACAGGCATGTTAGTAATTATTCTGAAGATAACTATTGTGAGCACAGGACACAAAGACAATGGAAAACCCTGCTGCCAGATGATTGTCATCTTCTTTCTCAGCTTGTTGCTACAGTCAGCCTATATGGAGGTGCTGAGGTATAAAAGGGGGGGGGGGGGGGGTGTTTATACCCCAATGTAAGAGATTAAATTGGAAATTGCAACACAGCTACTAAACTAATAGTCTGCATTGTCAAGACAGCTTGTGATTGATCAATGGCTCAAATTCAAAGAACTAAATTTTCCCTTGAACAACAATACAGAAAACTCAAATACGGCATCTGAATCAAATTTGTTGATATTTGTGATTAGATTCCCCACTTCCAAAAACCCTCATTTCAACAAAAAGTTAGGCTGAAATATCTCAACAATTATTGGACAGGTTGTACCCCCAAGAAGTTCTGTTAAATATTGAATAGGATGGCTTGAAATTTGGTGTAGGTGTTCACAGTACCCACAGAATGAAGCCTAATGATATCTGTGATTCCCTAATGAGGATCGCAGCTGGGTTTCTGGGTCAGACAGGAGGAGAAACCAAATGCAGATAAACACCAACATGAAGAAGACAGGTGGGATTAAAGTTAATTTACTTAAAGAAAAGGACAGAAACAGGCTTACAGGTTGTCAAAGCAGGCAGGACGGGTTGAACACAAGCACACAATCAAGCAGCGTTGTTGAACTGGTAAGGAATGGCTCACAAAGACTGGTATAGTATGTAGTTCTGGGACTGATAGGGTAATGAGCAGCAGGTGCACAGTGGCAACAGGTGAGTGTGTGAACCTGGAAGGAAAGTTTTGGGACATCTGGTGGTCAGGTGGAGAATGGCAAAGACAAGAGAAAGTGACAGTGTGGGACAAAAGGACAAAGTGACCACAAACAGGACTGTGACATACTGTATGGTACCTCTAGTACCACCAGCAGGAATATATGAAATATCTTTGACTGATCTACTGCATCGATTATCAACAAATTGGGTTAAGAAATTCAAGGTTTTCAAGGTTCAATTGAAGTCTTTGGTGATTTATTTTTCATTCTGACTGAAATGTCCTTTACATGCAGTACTGTGCAAAAGTTGTTTAGATGTTTGATTCTTATCCATATTGCAAAGCCATCAAGGGTTCATCTCATCTCATCAACCCCAAATTTATTCTGCAGCATGACAACAACCCCAAAAATACAGTCAAAGTCATTAAGAGCTAACTTCACTGACAAGAACAAGGAGTCCTACAACAGATGGTTGATTTTTAAAGCATTCTCACTTTACGTTTACTGGCTAAAACTTTTGCATTACTGTATATTGGATGCATTGCTATAAAATTTGTTACAGACATTCATGTTCTTATGAAGCCGCCCAGGGGTCATGTAGTTGACAAAAAACGTTGACATAAACTGCAGGAATTGGGAGAGATTGGTAAAATGAGGTCCTCTGCCAATCTGTGCACCCAGCAACTGTAATTATGCCTTTATGTGATATTGTATGCATCTCCAGACAATGGATGAACGGTTGATTGAAGTTGAAACCAAACGATGCTTTGCTTTACAACAGCATCTTCCATCGTATCGGTTACTATTGATCCTGTAAGTGTTCCTCTCCGGAGAGGCATGGTGTAATCAAATTTCCTCTTAAATGACTTCAGGGCTGGAGCAGGATGCTTGAAGAAAAGCTACCTTGTCTCTACAGTACTTGTACTGCATAATTTGATTGAACAGTTCTGATGCTATGATACTCTTTAAACTCTAAATGAGGTATTGCCCATTTTGAAAAGGTTGTAAAAATGTAGAAATGAACAGTGTAATATTAATTAAATATGCAAATAGAGTTCTGGTTTGTTCATTCTTCAAAGTATGAGGCTCATTAAGATAATCAAGCGCTTGGAGAGACAGAACAAGAGTCTGTCTCTGCTGATAGCAAAGGTGGATACTATGGTTTTATTCTTCTCTCTTCCTCTGACAATGCTGGCCACAGCACCATCTTCTGGACAAATTACTGTACTGCTGCCTTATTTTTCTGTCTATCCTTCATTGTTGACACAACCTCTCCTCCTCAGTCAGTCTTCAGTGTTGTATTAAATTGAAAAAGTAAATCCTCAAATTCTGAAAGGTAAGCTCACTTCCACTCAATTAGTGACTTCACCTTCACTGTCCAGAATGAAGATATTAGTGACCCTTCTGTGGTATGTTCATGTCCGCCATGTCTGAAGGGTTTCCAACATTGCCAGCTGTATTACAACCAGGAGCCTGGTTAAATTAGCTTTGAAACAGCTCTGCAACCAGAGTTTCCAGCTGCAGTTCTGGCAACTCTCAGAAACTCTCCTGCTCAGAATTTGATCCCAGTCAGTGTAATATTAGAAAATGAGAGCAGATCATCATCTTGCAAGCATTTGGCCACTCCTTCACCAATTTGCTTTGTAATAAGTTTCTGCTTATGTCTCTTAGTACAATCATCCTTGTTCAAACATGCATTTCAAAATTAACTGCTCATTTCATTCTTTGGGTGGCCTGACTTTTTCCCCCACAATCTTAGACAATGAATAAAGGTTTTTCAGCTCAATAACATTGTCTAGTGTAGTTTAATGTTAATGTTTGTGCTTGTGTAACAGGATTCAAGACACAGACAAACTTGTTTGAAAGCTTAAGCCTTTTAACTGTGAGTAGAAGAAACAGCAGTTCACCCTCTGGAATAAGTGTATGCTAAAGCTTGCGCTTATGTTACTTCACTTTGTTCCTTGAGCAGTGTTACAGCAATAGAAAAGAAGTACAGTAATGATTACTACATGCAGGAGCCTACATATGATGAAGATACAAAGACAGTTAAGTATGCAAATACACAACCACACATCTACTCAATGCCTCTGGTTGTGATACTGCATTTTACCCTTTTGGCACAGACAAATGGCACTCTGTAACTGCAAGGCTGGTCGTCGAATTTCCTTTCAGCTGTAAAAAGACACAGGTTGGGGTTTTTTTTTGGGGGGATAAATTGTCTGCTTTCTCAGTCAACTAATAAACCAGAGCTGTTCAATTTTGCACAAAAACTGGAGATGTAATTGAAAAACAAACATAACAAAATAATACACAACAACACACATTGACAACAACAATAATAATTGGTACAAAAGTTAAAGTGACATGGCACAAGAAGAGCAGTCTTGTTGCTAGATGTAAAGTTACAAGTGGACACAAAAGCTATGCATGCTGGAGCCATGGAGTACTTTAGAAGTAATCCTTAGTAAACCTAAAAATTAACTGGAATCCAATGCAAAGTGGTTGTAGTCTTGCTTGTTCTTCAAGATTTATTTCATAAAAAGCTTTTGGACAAACCCTTATCAGTGAGAAAAGAAACAAAACTTACCAAATCTAATCAGTGTCATCATTTATTTTGATGTCTGTATTGGAAATTGTTTCCCAAACCCTGCTAAGACCTCCAAAAAAACCCAAAAACATTTATCAAGCTGAATTTAAATTTACCTCCAAAGTTCATCAGCAAACAGTGTGCATCTGCGCGATTATCAGGCTGTCCTCGAGACCAGTATGTATAGCTGAAAGGGGTACCGTCACTCCAGAACCAAGTGCCCTCCTAGAAGATACAACACATTACTATATAGTGGACAGGATGATTTATTTAATTACTTTCACATTTAGTAAATCAACAACATACCTGTTGTGCATCAGAGCCTCCAAGCCATGCCAGTGAATATGAATGAGTTACTTTCAGTATCACACCTTGTATCATATGATGCTCCTCAAGGCTGTGCACTGATGCAAGGTTTCCACCATGTGACTGACAATGTTTCTACATAGGCAAGAAGTACAGAGACAGTGGAGTTGTGTGGAGCCACACAAAGGAGATGTTATATATCAAGTAATTAAAAAACACACAAAGAAAATGTGCACCAGCAGAAAGTCTGTACCAGCAGAATGAACATAGTGTACAAACATTCTGTAATGAATCCAAATCATCCTGATTACCTCAGCATCAGCCCAAGTCAGGGATGTTGAAACAAAGAGGAAACAGCGACTGTTGGAATCAGTCCAGCCACCTGGACAAGATGCTGACCTCTCAATTTGGAGAGCCTCTTCTAAAAAATATATTTAGAGAAGAAAAAAAAGAAAAGAAAAATCTTAACATAGCATTTGTTCAGGCAGAGCTCTGACATCATGCCAGTGGCCTCGGCTTTTTTCAGTATTGTTTCACAGTCACTTACTCATCCACAGCTGCGTGACAGGTAGTATCCAATCACATTCACAGTTCACGCTAATGATTAAGACGTTAGTTGCTGCAGCTCCGTCCACCACCCTAACCTCTTCCTTGACTGGTATTTCATGTTGTTGATTTAAAGGAGTCATATTATGTTGTATGTGATTTTCTGATATTCATATATGTTTTTGATGCCAGACATCTCTGTTAAACATGGCCAAAGGTACAAAACTTGAGGTGAACGTATGTAAAAATGCTCCCTGAAAGTCAAAAGTTTCAGACAGAGGGGAATGGGTAAAGAGTCAGTATATGATATGATCCTCATCATTGCTCAGATCCTTTGAGAGCTCCCTCAAATATCAGAGCTTTTACAGCCAAATCTATTTAGTCCATAATGCAAATGTGTCTAGCTGAGTTTGAGGCCACTTGGGGTTGATATCTGGTTCATATCTAGCTGTTAAATATTGTGCTGATCGTCCTGCCTGTCTACATTTTTTGGGGGGTTTTCAGAGCTGAAAACAGTTGCCTGCTCTATCTCGAAACAGTGTTGATGAGAGCAATGAGAGCAATGAGAGCAATGAGAGTGAATCAAATGAGCGAAGTTGTAGCTATAAAAAAAATCAATGAAGTGAAACTTAAAAACCAACTCACCTTGTTGAGTTAATGGTTCTGCCATTTTAGCTCTCAAATCTATGGGTGAACCTGCAGATTTGAGACAGAACTTATTGACTTGGCTCATCTGCTGTTGTTACAACACACACAAAGTCTTTCTCACACAAGCATCAAAATTACAGTCATGACTATAATCAGCTTCATATTCTTTTAACCCTTAAACAGGCCTTACTAGTTATGTCATTTGCACGTAAACTAAGTAAGTAAGGAAGGAAGGAAGGAAGGAAAGGAGGGAGAAAGGAAGGAAGGAAAGGAGGAAGGAAGGAAGGAAAGGAAGGAAGGAAGGAAAGGAGGGAGGAAGGGAAGGAAGGGAGGAAGAAGGAAGGAAAGGAAGGAGGGAGGAAGGGAAGGAAGGGAGGAAGAAGGAAGGAAAGGAGGTGGGAAGGGAGGAGGAAGGAAGGAAGGAAGGGAGAGAGGGAGGGAGGAGGAAGGAAGGTAGGAAAGGAGGGAAGAAGGAAGGAGGAAGGAAGGAAGGAAGGAAGGGAGGGAGGGAGGAGGAAGGAAGGAAGGAAAGGAGGGAAGAAGGAAGGAAAGGAAGGAGGGAGGAAGAAGGAAGGAAAGGAAGGAGGGAGGAAGAAGGAAGGAAAGGAGGGAGGAAGGGAGGGAGGAAGGAAGGAAGGAAGGAAGGAAGAAAGGAAGGACAGATGAAGGAAGGACAGATCAAGGAAGGAAGGAAGGAAGGAAGGACAGAGGAAGGACAGAGGAAGGACCCGGGAGGATGACAGGAAGGTTAAGAGTCTGTATCTCCTGGTGCACGTTGTCTGTTTAAGGGTTAAGTGAAGAAAAGGACATGTTTCAAACTGATCCTGTTTTGGGACTTTGACCCACGATTGAAAAAGGCTCTCCAATATTCAGCCAGAACTTCTTTTTCAGGAAATATTGATTGTTTAAGATCACCTCCAGTAATGTTTTAAAATTAAAAAATTCTCTGGATTGTTTTTTCCACAAAAAAACACAGTTAAGTTCTAAAAATTACACAACAATTACTGGACCACAACTGCCTCCAAACTAGTTGTGAAGTTGCAAATCATGCTTTTATGTACACGTCTTAAACTCAGATATTGAGTGAACACATCCAAATTAAGCAATGATAAGGAAAAACACCTTTCCATTTCTGCTCTTACTCAACATTAATACTCACCAGCCATGGTAAGCGCCATCATGGCACAAACCAGCAGAGATACAGCCAGCATCTTCATGGTAGAGGTGCTACGGATGGTAAAGATGATGATTATCCTAAATGATGAGGACAGACATGTTAGTAATGCTTCTGAGGAGAACTACTGTGAGCACAGTAGCATTAGAGGACGCAGAGATGATGATAAGAGAATAACCTGCTGCAATATGATCTTTTCGTCTGTCTTCTCAGCCTGTAGCTCTGGTCAGCCTGTGTAGCGGTGCTGAACAAGAGAAATACCAGCTCTTATATACAAATCCTTTCAGTGCTTTAAATAAACACCACAACCCAACTCCACCCCTGTGTATGGATTATAAGATGTGGCTACAGATAAAGCCCTAAGAAAAATTGATCTCACAGAGAGAGAGAGAGAGAGAGAGAGAGAGAGAGAGAGAGAGAGAGAGAGAGAGAGAGAGAGAGAGAGAGAGAGAGAGAGAGAGAGAGAGAGAGAGAGAGAGAGAGAGAGAAATCTTTATTGTCATTGCACAATCATACCAAGTACAATAGTACAACGAAATTGGACCACTGTCCCCTCCGGTGCAAACAAGCAAGTTCAAACAATCACATATATAAATTAAATAAATACAAAAGTAGCAGTGCATAAAAAGTGCAATAGAGATGAGCCATGTCAAATATTTGCATTTAGTATTGTTATTGCCCTGTTAAAAAAACGGACTCTCAGTCTGTTTGTCCGTGATTTTAAAGCCCTGAATCTCCTGCCAGAGGGCAGCAGCTCAAACACTGGTCTGTATGAGTCATAAAATGTGGATTTTGGCTTCAAGTTTTTGGCAAACTCTGATCCGCCTTTGTGTCAGCAGTGGCCTCCTACCATAGTGTCAAGTACAGAGGTGCCAACATTTTTGGAATTTGATGATAACAAGACTGTGGCATATATTCACTTGATATGACTAACTCAGACTGCTGAAGCCTCAAAATGACCGTATGAACACTGGTGCCCCCATCACTTACATTCAGAACATAATTGAAGGATTTGATCGAGGGGATCGAGTTTGAAAAGGAGGAACGATTACAGCAAAGAAAACTTCTTTCATTGTTCATACTGTTGGTTTAAGACACTCTTGAACTGTCCTTGAAAGAATTTTTAACCTACCTATTCTATTATTGCAGGACACAGTATGCATATAACTGAGCAACAAGTTTGGGGGAAGACGGGGTACTTCCCCCAGATTACTAACCCATTCACACCAATCATGCCCCTTTGATATTTAAACCTCCATTAAACCACCTGTTCTGGTGTGTTCTGCTGTCTGGGACCACCTATACTGTGTTTGAACTCACCATGTAGTTGCATTTGTACACCATACTTGCATGTTTTTATTCTAGAGTATGAAATTGGCTTACAGCTAATTAATATTATAGGATATTTTGACCAATGATTTTAGGATCAGGACATCAGACAAAATAAACATAAAACAGGTTTATGACAGCAGCTGTGCTGTGAGATCAGCTCTATCGACTTTTAAAATGATGCAGTGATACAATTCCAGTGGGCTCGTTCACTTAATTGTTTTCTTTTTGTTTGTTTTTTATTGGGTAACCAAACAGATTAACAAACTGGCTGTTTGAGGAAAAGAATGGCTTATTTTATATCTTGTTGTTTTTAATCACTTCTGTTATTGTTTCCTTTTCTTTTTTAAAAGTAGAATATAAAAGGAAAAAAGAGATTGTGTAACATCGGAAAAGTGTGATATGTATGAAAATGTTGCTCAATAAACACAAACTTTCCAGATTTTCTGGAAGCTTAACCAACTTTTCTCGTAAGTTGGCTGACTGGTGCTGTTGGTACACAGATCAAGAACAAACACTCGTGTTTTTTTTGTGTGGTATTTACAGAAAACAAGTGCTGGGATGATTCGAGGTGTAACAGTCCACATCCGTTCGTCTGTGCCAAGAAAATCACTGACATTGAGATATGACGCAACTGTCAAAATCCCTGGATGGTGGATGTGTGTGTTTATACTCAGTCAGGATATCTTATTTGACATAATTTCTTTGCTATTGCTGTGACGCTACTCAAAGGAACGAAGCGAGATTTATACAAAAGAGACAAATCTTTCAACCTTATATCGGTGGGTTTTTAACCTCCACTGGGGTCAATCAATCAATCAATCAATCTTTATTTGTATAGCGCCAAATCACAACAAAGTTATCTCAAGGCTCTTTACACATAGAGCAGGTTCTAAACCGAACTCTTCAGGTTTTAACTTTAAAGAGACCCAACATTCCCACATGAGCAGCACTTGGCAACAGTGGCAAGAAAAAACTCCCTTTTAACAGGAAGAAACCTCAGAACCAGACTCAGAGTGGGAGAACATCTGCCTCGACCGGCTGGGGTTGAGAGGAGAGAAAGGAAGGATAGAGGGGAGAAGCACAATGAAAATCAACAATGAAGCTAGAAGGTCCGGGACTGGAATCTGTCATCCGGATGTCTACAGGCCCAGATTACCGCAATACATTTATGTTAATTAAGACAGGTGGTCAGTTGGAGTTAGTTGGAAAACGAGGTGCTGTTTGCTTATGGCTTAAGGGATTTTACTATGTGTGTGTAGGAATCAATAACCACACCATGATCTCCTTTAGGGATATAGAGATGGTAAAAACAACTCCTTAACAGGCTTGTTGCGACATCCCCAACTGGTTCAGCTGTTGATCTTTCGTCTCTCTCGTTGTCACATTTTATCAATGACACTTCAGTCAACACTGTAAATCAGCATGAACATCCTCATCTTGAAGTACATTTGTCAGTTGCTTGTGCTATATAAAGTTGGACTAATTTTGACTTGCAACCCCCCCCACACACACACACATTGAAAAAGAACGACACTGTAGATTTCACACAGACTCACACACCAGCTTGTTTCAATGCTTCAGCCTTTTACTATTAAATTAGACAAGAAAGACGAGTTCATTCAGTTTAAGGTGCTATAAGCATTCTTTTCAAAACACAATCAGTCTGCTCTTTAGGCGCAAGACCTTAGAGACAAATCAAACTTCTCTTTATGTCACTTGTCGCTTCGTTCCTTTGAGTAGCATTACAGCAATAGCAAAGAAATTATGTCAAATAAGATATACTGACTTGAGGTTATATGAGACTGATGAAACAAAGACAGATACGTTTGCACATATAAACACACACATCCACCATCCAGGGATTTTGACAGTTGCGTCATATCTCAATGTCAGTGATTTTCTTGGCACAGACGAACGGATGTGGACTGTTACACCTCGAATCATCCCAGCACTTGTTTTCTGTAAATACCACACAAAAAAACACGAGTGTTTGTTCTTGATCTGTATACCAACAGCACCAGTCATAAAATTGCTGAACATTAAAGCATGATGATAACTGTGGTCAACATTCAAAAGAGACAAATCTTTCAACCTTATATCGGTGGGTTATTAACCTCCACTGGGGTCAATCAATCAATCAATCAATCAATCAATCAATCAATCTTTATTTGTATAGCGCCAAATCACAACAGAGTTATCTCAAGGCACTTTACACATAGAGCAGGTTCTAAACTGAACTCTTCAGGTTTTAACTTTAAAGAGACCCAACATTCCCACATGAGCAACAGTGGCAAGAAAAAAAAACTCCCTTTTAACAGGAAGAAACCTCAGAACCAGACTCAGAGTGGGAGAACATCTGCCTCGACCGGTTGGGGTTGAGAGGAGAGAAAGGAAGGATAGAGGAGAGAGAGGAGAGAAAGGAAGGATAGGAGAGAGAAACACAATGAAAATCAACAATGAAGCTAGAAGGTCCAGGACTGGAGTCTGTCATCCGTGCGTCTACAGGCCCAGATTACCGCAATAAGCTTATGTTCATTAAGTTAGTTGGAAAACGAGGTGCTGTTTGCTTATGGCTTAAGGGATTTTATTATGTGTGTGTAGGACTCAATAACCACACCGTAGCTCCATTCGTGTTGCGTTAAGTAGTAACTTGTCACTCGCAGTGCATAACATAACAGAGTCCAACAGATTCAAAGATTGTGTACACAAGGCGAAATACTGTATTAGTTTTTGCTGACTGAGTATCAAATTACCACCACCGAAGTACACATTCTAGTTATCTTCACATTATTTAATCATATCATTATTATTATTATTATAAAGGAAGTTTTATTTTCCATGTTTGTTTTTCATGTTTTTATGTCTTATTACATGTGAGGCACTTGTTGCATGTAATTTGTTGTAAAGCACTTTGAGCTGTATTTCTTGTATGAAAGGTGCAATACAAATATTACAATACAATATATACAACACTATTATCCTTGGGACAAATTTTAAATCATTATAAGTTTATTTTTTCAGTTTTTTCTTTAACCCATTATCATTTATACCACTCATAAATGAAAAGTTATAATCCTCATGATTTTTATGAAATCAAACAGCTTTTTGATACAATCTACATGCTTTTAAGAAATACAACTTCTAGCTCTCACTGGAAATAATGTGCTTTAATTTACCTCCAGTGTTCATCAGCAAACAATGCTGCCCCCAAAGATTGTCAGGCTGTCCAGAGCACCAGTTCTGATAAGTGAAACGTGAGCCGTCGCTCCACAGCCAAACACCCTCCTACAACAGAACAGAATAAAATATAAGATTTAAAAAATAATAATAATTAAATGATGTGCTACAATGAATAAAATCCTTACCATTTGTGCATCAGAACCTCCAATCCAAGATGGCTTGAACTCATAACTGGCGCTCATTATCAGCTTCTGAATCTCATGGTAGTCTTGCATGTTATGTACGGATGCTAGGTTCGCATTCATGGACTGGCAGCTTTTCTACAGTAGAAATAATAAATAAATGAATAGAGAACACCAAATCACAATATGTCAATTAGCCAGTTATCTGAAGCATAATAAACTGGAAGTCTGAACTGAAATTGTCCTGATTACCTCAGCTTTCGCCCAATTCATGTCTCGTGGAACGTAATGGAAACAGTGACCGTTGTACTCAGTCCAACCAGCAGGACAAGATTCGGACCTTTTGACCAGGTGACTCTTAACTGAGAACAAATAGAATCTTAAGTCATTAAATTCAAAAAGACTCCCTGGCCTCTCTTTACAGCTGACTTTCAAAGAAATAGTTTGACATTTTGAAAGATATACTTATTACATTTCTTGCCATAGTAGCATGAGAGATACTTTACAAAGCCAAAAACATAAAAGCAAAGGAGAAAGCAATGCATTAAAATACACGTTAATTGCAGTAACAGTCTGATCTTTCATTTTTCATTATCAGAGTTATAATACTAGTTTCTCCCTTTAAATAAAAGTTTAAAAAAACGGGTAATTTAACACCAAATCTTGGTCTGGTAAGGACAAAGAAAGAATACACACTGACCTATTTGGTCCTTCACCTCTGCGTCTGGAACAGCTGGAAAGTTTGACATACAACTTACTGATCTCAATTTGTCATATAAAGACAAATACAATTCTTCTGTTCCTACTTAAAATATCATTATAATATAATATAATATAATATAATACTTACCAGCAGCTCTGGTGAGAGCCATCAAGGCGCAAACGAGTGCGGAAACAGCCAGAATCTTCATGTTGGAGATGATGGTGTCAACTCAGGACGAGCAGCTCTAATATACAGTTACTTATCTCAACATCTCCCACATAACAGGGAACATGCAAACACCCATGAAGAAATACTATTACAAGAGCATACTCAGGAAATTACAACACAATATTTAACCGGGGATGTAACCATAAGGATATTTAGTGTATTTTAAAAGTTTGGTCCCCTAAATCTGTAAACTCAGACTCTATTCTATTCAATTTCCTCTTTGTAACTCAACTTTTATGTCTGCTTTTACTTCCATCACATTTACTCTTAGTGGTTTTATTTTCTTCTTTTATCTTTTTTCCCTTTATTACCCCTCCTAACATTTGTGGTTTAGCCAATTAATTAATTATTTTTTTATATCTTATTCATCTTGTATTACCTTTTACTGTATTTGGGTATTTTTAAATGTATTTATTTTTTACATTTGATCCTACCTTTGGTGTTTCCTCATTGCAGATTCATGAGAGTTATGATAGCGTTTCCTCAGTTCCTGTTTTTACAATGTATGAAAACCTGTATCTTTAATTATAATCTGTTATAATAAAATAAAATGTTAAATTCAGACTGTGCAATTTAAATTTGAACGTTTTTTTCTTACAGTTTAGACTTGTAACCATTGTTGTATAGTATTTTTCTAGGTATTGTATGTATTACCATGTACTTGATGTTGTTTAAAATGATCTGCAATGTCATCTAATTTCCTTTATTAGTCCCACTGTGAGGAAAATTAGATTATTCTCTATATATGCAACATATTGTAAAACTGGTAAATTTGGGAGAGCTCTGTATACGCTAACAAGGCAAAGAAAGCCTTCACGGATTATTTAAGCATTACGTGAGATTTTCCTCGTCACTATTGGTAACACAGGAGAAATTATGTGACAGATAAATGATAACTGATGAAATAATTTCTCAACTTCTCTTTTGAATTCGTGGGAAAGATGTACCGTGAGAAAGTGTCGTGGGAAAGACGTATTGTGGCGATGACATATCAGGTATCATATCAACTATCTTTGTGCTTTATGGATTTTGGAGAAGTATTGTTTTCACGTAAATTCAATGTGTCTATTTTTGATGAATAAAAAAATTTACCTTTGTGCATTGCTTCACATAATACAGAAGTACGAAGATGTATAAACCAATGTAAAAGTATTATTAGCTAAATTTACTCGAAGTATTAAAAGTAAAATACCTTGTTTTGCAAACAAATCAGTCTATGATAGCCTATATTAAAACGTGTATTACAGTATATTACTAATATTAATGCATGGGTGTAACATTTACTGCTGTAGTAGAAGACCTCAAATCGACATTTAAATTAAACTATATAAAAAGTCTCTTTGGTAGAACTGCAAACAACTCACGATACAACACCAACCAGACACGGTTTCTTTCCAAGAGGACATAAATAAAAATATTAAATAACAGGTTAGTCAGGGAAGGACTGGGAATGAAAAATGACCCTGGACTTTCTCCCTTATAGGCCCACCAAACTATAAACCCCAGGCTTGTAGTCTATGTTAGGCTTTCAGCTCATAGCCCACCACGCAAATGACAGAAAAACAAACAGCACTCAGTTGGAAGACGGTAAGATTTTAACTCTTCAAACTTTCGGTTAAATGTGGAGCTTTATTTAGCCCCTTTCCCAACTCGCTAGCATGTCAAAAAGTGATACCAATGCTTTAGGTTTTCCATTTTCACTCAACACCATGGTCTTTTATCTACCAGACGGGTGGAAATCACGGTCGCGCGCGATTATTTTTTTTTAAAACGTTTATTTATATAATATACACCTTAATTTTGACAGTATAAAACGGCATATTTGTCATCATTTTAGGCTGCAAACCTAGGTGATATAGGCTGACTGTGTACCTTACTGTTTTGTGTCCCTGTGTACCTCTGCTGTCTGTCCCTTTTGCTGGGTGATTCAGTGCTTTGGACGACATTACTGCTCAGCTTTTTTACATTTCGATGCATCAGTCTTCTTGATTATCTTGACTTTCTTTTCTCTTAACTTTTCCCATCCACCTTTCTCCATACGTTTTCTGCTTGCCATGATTACAATGATTCACTGGCAAACAAATGATCCCATAAGCGCCCCCTGCTGTCTACTGTTAGTATAGCGCCTTATCTGACTTTTTGGTTGATGAATCGGTCCTGGACTTTTTCCAACATTTTTGTCTTTTGACTTCTTACAAAAAGCAGAGTAGTCAGGGTCACACTTCATATGTCTGAGTCTCTAAACGTCTCACAATGGTTTAATTTCAATAAATGTTCAAATGATCCATAAATGATGATTGAGAGGGATTACTTCTCCATGAGTCTATATTGTGTTGTTTTTTCTTCTGTATAGTATAGCTTGAACCAGCCTTCCACAATGAAATGACCCAGTAAAAATGATGCAGCTATAATTAGACTGTAATGTCGATGCAGTAATTATAGTAACTTATATTTTATTGTTGATTGCGCTATTACTGTATCATAGTATCATGTTCTATACATCAACATATTGGACCCTCGTTTACAGAAATGACACTCAAAAGAGAAAATGAAATGTGAATACTAAATAAAAAAAGTGACCTTTCTTTGTCTGCCACCTTTTATGTTTTTACATTGAACTACATGTTAAGTAACTCAAAATAATAATTACAGAGCAGTATAAGAGGCATTTTCTGCTTGATTTTGTAGTGTTAGAGATACCAGATTCTGATATCTATGATTTTTAGTGTATGACAAACACAATGGGAAACTATTTTCAAATTAAATTTAGCTTCCTTTCTGTGTGCAACAGACCACATTTCCCATCAGTAACACTACTTCCTCTTTTGACATCTTGACAAGAGGTTAAACAAACAGTTTTCCCAAGCTTTGTGCTGTCAGAACAGAAACTGATATCTCAATTTGACCTGGAGGAACAGCGCCCTCTTTCTGTTTTGTACCATAAAAGCACAGAAACAAATCTATTGCAAGCTTAGATTCTGCTCCTTAACGTGTCTAAACTTAAAAAGGGAGTAACATGTAGTGCCTTTAAAAAGTATTTTCACTGTTTTAAAAAAATAATTATGCAACATAACTGTGCAAAGAAAGGCACAAGAACCCTAGCGTTTGAATCCCGGTGGGGCGATTCATAAAATATACATATATCAACAACATTTACATGAAAGAAAGGCTCAAAACAGTAATGATATATAAATCAGTCCATAGAGGTTCATGAAGCTGCAAACATTTCACTTGTTCAGCTTTTCGAAGTTCTTGATGGTTTCACTTGAAGCTTCTGATAATGTTTCTGGAAAAAGAAAGTGGGAAAAACACAGTATTATATTAAAGTGTGTATTTGTTGCATTTAGTTCTGTATGTGCGTTTAGTATTGTGTGCGTACCTGCAGGTTGTCGTAGTGTTTCTGGCTGCTGCAGTGGACGTCCCTCGCTGTCGTCTCATTCAGGTAGAAAACAGAGCAGAGGTTACAGTAATACCCTGATTTAGGGACCACAAACTCCTGACCTGAAGAGAGAAACGGGGGGAAAAAAACTATAACTGTAGAGGCAGATATGTGTGCATCATAGTAAAATGTGAGAACAATGAGAGAGACGAAAGGTCAACAGCTGAACCAGTTGGGGATGTCGTAACAAGCCTGTTAAGGAGTTGTTTTTACCATATCTATATCCCCAAAGGAGATCAGGAAGCCAACACTCAGGAGAAAAGTTGTTTAAGCTCCCAGGAAATCTAATCTTGGCTGAACACGTCGGGTCAGGTTGACCTGGCACAAGCACACTTAACAAATGACGTCCAAACGCAAAACAGTATAAAGAGTTTGGGAAAATGCAGGTCGGGGCTGTTTTTCACTGTTTGTCTTACCAAGGGGGTTGTTTGGTGTGAATGGTGGCAGTTTGAAGTCAGCTGGGACACAAGGAGACTGAGAACGAGATCGCTTCGCTTCAGGTCCGACGAGATCGCTCTTCCGTTTACTCACAACTAGAGAAGAGGAGGAAAGTAATGTAAGAAATTTAAAAAAAATTACTATTTTAATTTTGGTGATAACTTTCAGAAAGAAGCATTTTCATTGCTCAAAATTAAAAATGAAATGTTCTTCCTCCATTCTCCTCCTCCTCCTCACCTCCTTCCAGGTTCTGGTCCTGAGGAGGCTCCAGTTTCAGCTCAGGCCCAGCAGACACAGCTTTGATCTCTTCTTCCACATCGGTCTTCTGAATCTCCACCTGGCTGTCAGTCGAAGGCGGTTTGTCTGATGTCGAGGAGGCGTCAAGTGAAGCAGGAGGTGAAGCATCAGTGCCAGTCGGTTCCTTTCCTTCTTCTTTTTCTTCCTCTTTTTCGCTCACTTTTTTACCTCTAGTAGATTTTCTCACTGTGGCAAAACAAAGGAAACAGCTGAGAAACAGAAGTAGTAAAGTAATGCAGTAAATTACATTTAATGTTCATTAAAGACAAAGATGTGTGTATGTGTGTTACCAGGAGCCTGTCTGGTTCTCTTCTTGGCTCTGCTTCCTGTCCTTGTTGTTACTGCTTCCTTTTCCTCCTCCTCTTCAATCTCTCCCACCTCGTCCACTGTTACAAAGTTCACATTTTCCTCTAAAAACAGAATTCAGAAAATAACATGCTTGACAAATGTTGACGGGATTCATTTCTACAGACTTATGTCGACGCTGACTTTTCATCTCAAAGTCGACTCTGTGCGTTTTGCAATGACACTGTTTACTGAAATTGACTCACCAGTATTTTATTGACACTACGATTCGAGGTGTAAATAATATCAAGGTAACCTTTTAAATCATGAGATAAATATTTTAAGCTAAAAAGTTCAAGATGATAAACATACTGTATGTAATTACAAAGTGGGAGAGGCCACTGTTTCTTGAAGTGTAGAAACAAGACTCTTGTTTCTGAAAGATTGTGTTTTGTCCATCATTTTGGTGGACGGTTAAAAATGTGATAATGCTTCTTTGGGGCGGCTGTGGCTCAAGAGGTCTGGCAGGTCATCCACTAATCCAAAGACTGGTGGTTCGATTCCTGGCTCCTCCAGTCAATGTGTCTTTGGGCAAAATACGTAATCCCACATTGCTCCTGATGGCTGTGCCAATGGTGTATGAATGTGTGAGTGAGTGGGTGAATGTGACACATAAAGTAACAGCACTTTGAGTGGTCGAAAGACTAGAAAAGCACTATACAAGTACAGTTCATTTACTATTTATGAACGGAATGAGAGGAACAAATTGACACACAACTGACATAAAATGCAAATTTATTCAAGCGGCAAGTTGTCTTTTCAGCTTTCTCGACATCATGACTTTTAGATTTCAGCCACACTTAGTAGTGGACAAAATTTTAACCTCTTGATTGGATTTTTTTTTTTTTGCTGAAATACATTTTGGAAGTTGTCGTTGACTCTGTACCTATGACCCCTATCAAAGAACCCAGTATGTACTGATGATTTAACTTGGCGAGTTTCACGTCAATCCAAGCCGTTGACTATAAGAAAAATGAATAAGACTTTTACTTCTTCTTCTTATACTACTTCAAAGCACCTCTATAAACAAAGAATACACACCTGTGTCTTCATCGTGCTTGCGTTTCGCAGATCTTGAGGTTTCCACAGCTTTCTCTTCATTCGCCTTCTTGTCCTCCTCATCGCCGGCTTCATCTAAAGTCACCAAAGTCTGTCAGGACAGATAGGACATATTTAGTGTCAATGTTTTGGTTTTCTTGTGTTTCTAAGTTTGTGGGTGACAGGAAAGGTTTTAAACCTCACCTCTGGGTTTAAGGAGTCCACTGATTCATCCTCCAGGTTGGCTGGATGGGACTCTGCTGTCTTTTGCTCTGCCTTTCCCTCCTCCTCTTCCTCTACAATCTCATCCAGAGTGACCAACGCCTGCAGCTCCGCCTCTGTGATCTCTCCATCGCCCTCTTGGCTCTCCGGTACTCTTTCCTCTAAGGCCTCATCTGCTCCCACCTCATCCAGAGTTACCAGCTCTTTGGTGTCTACCTCTACTGTCTCCTCCTTTTCCTTCCCCCTCTCCTTCGTCCTCCTTGTGCCTCCTCGTGCTTCTCTGCTGCTGCTCCGGCTCCTACGCTCCCTCTCCTCCGTTTCCCTGGTCTTCCTTTCTTCGTGCTGTTTAGCGAGATGCTTCTCTTTTGCAGCCGCTTGCCTTCTCCTCACTTCTTCCTCTTCAGCCGAGTCATCGGGATAATCCTCCTCTTCTTCACTTACTTCATCGAGCTGCTTCTCTTTTGCTTGCCTTTTCCTCACGTCTTCCTCCTCGGCTGTGTCATCGGGGTAATCCTCCTCTTCCTCGCTTACTTCGTCCAGGTTCAGTAAAGCACTGGCGGCAGCTGTTGCATGAAATTTCTTGGGTGATTTCTGATGAGTCACCTTTTCCCCATTCCTTTGGGTCTTTGTTGGAGATTTGTTTTTTTTAGGTGTACTTTCCTGCTTCAACTTCTCTTCTGCAGCAGATGGATCATCATTTACCTTCCCTAAATCATCAACTATCTGATATGGAGTCGCTTCCTTGACAACCACTAGTTCGGACTCCTCTGCTGCAGCAGTAGAATGTGTTGATATGTCATCTTTTGCAGTTTTTCCTTCCCCGTTTGGGCAAGTTTTATCGTCTGCCTCACTTTTTTCCATGCTCCCTTTATCGGGCTCCTCTATAGTCGACAGCTCCTCTTGAACTTGATCATCTTCCAAAGAATCTACTATCTGATACATAGGTTCGTCCTCCTCGTCCTCATTTCTTGGTGATTTTCTGCAGTTTTTTTCAATTGTCTCCTTTCTTGCATTCTCAGACTGGTCTGTGAGGAGCTGATCATCAGTCACCTCGTCCTCTACAGAATCCAAAATCTCGTATGTGGCCTCTTCTTCTGATGCTTTTTCAGATGAATCTTTATCAGCCTTCTTTGATAATGCCTTTTTAACCTCTTTCTTTGGTCTTCCCCTTTTTCCTTTTCTTCCTGTAGCGGGTGGATCATCCTTAACAACCTCGTCCTCTACAGAGTCTACAATTTCATAGGTAGTCTCCTCCTCACTTACCTCTTTCATGACAGTGTCACTTTTCTTTGTTGTTGTATTCTCTTTTAGAGGCATTCTCTCTTCTTTCATTGGTGTTTGTTCCTGTGAATCTCTGGCAGGAGTGTGCCTCCTTCTTGTTGGTGTGTCCTCTTTGAAAGTATTTGTCTTAGTTGTTCTTTCCCTTTTTCCTCTGGTAGATCTTGTTGTGATTATCGGTTCATCTTTGGCAGTGTCATCCTCCACAGAATCTAAAATCTCATATGTCACCTCCTCATCTCTGTCTGGTTTTCCAGACACTTCTGTGAGATTCTGTGTCAGTTTATCCTCTTTCTTTCCTCTTGCACTCCTTCTTCTACCAGAAGGAGGAGCACTGGAGACATCTTGAATTGGTTCATCTTCAACTGAATCTACAATCTCATACACTATCTCCTCAGGGGTTTCTCTGAGGTTTTTGTCATTTTTAGAAGCTCCTGTAGTGGTGTCCTTCCTTGTTCTCGTTTCATACTTTCTAACCGGCTTATCATGTTTCTTTGGTGACTTCTCCCTCTCTTCTTTTTTGGATGATCTGGTTGTGAGGCCACTCCTTGTTGGTTTCTCATCCTTTTGAGGAGTTGTTTTCACTTTTGTGGTTCTTCTGTCCTCGTAGTCAATCTCTGACTCTGTCTCAGTAGTCGTTGGTTGATCTTCCACAGAATCAATCACCTTATATGCATCTTCCTCTTCTTCTATGTCTTCTTTAGATATCTGGTCACTACACATTTCAGGCATATCGGCCATGAGTGGGCTAAGTTTTTGTCTGTCATCGTCTGTTGCCATTTGATCATCAATTGAATCCAATATCTCAAAGGTTTCATGTTCAGTAACATCACTGTCATGGTCTTTGAAAGTGTCTTTGTTGTCATGGTCTTTATTTATGATTTGGCCATCAGGACTTTCATCCTCTTTGGAAACTTTGGAGAATTCTGCTGAAAGCATTTTGCTTTTGACCTCTTCCTCTTTTCTCTTCAGTCCATCTCCGCTGCCTTTTAGAGGTTGTTTGTTCTCTGTATCCAAAACTTGGATATTTCCTTCGTTATTTGCCTCATTTTTAATTGCAGATGTAACATCTGATTTGTCGACTACTGGAGTCACATCTTCCTCAGATGGCGGTTTTACTGTGGAATCGTCATCTTCAACCAGGTGACTGTCCTCTTGACCTGTAGCTGCTTGGTCTTCAGTAACACTGTCTAGCACTTGGAAAGAATCGTCCATTTCCAATTCACTATACTCCTCTGGGTAGGCTTTCACTTCATCGTTGACACTGTCTAAGACCTGATAGCTTTCCTCTTGCAAAGTCTGGCCTTCCTCAGGTCCAGTTAGCTGGGTTTTACAGCTTCCATCTTGGTCCCCATCATCCATTTGTTCATCTGCTTGGTCATCAAGTGAATCGAGGATTTCATACTGTTCATCTTCCTCCTCCTCCTCCTCCTCCTCCTCCTCTTCTGTATGTTTTTCAACATAACCTTCCTTCTCTCCCTCTTTAATTGTCTTCAGGTCTTTCAGTGTGTCATCATTAAAATCAATCTCCAGACATTGAGGATCCTTCCCGATGAAAGGTGAGCCTTTCTGGGCTTGGCTTGTCAAGTCTAACGCTGGTCCTTGTGGAGGTGGATGCATCTCTGATGAGGTTTCTATTTTTATCTCTGACTCAACAGTTTTTGCAGGAGTTCCCTCTGCTGACACTTTGTGGTCAGATTTTGCCACTGCTCTCTCTGCAGCTTTGGCTTCTCCTCTAAGTGGTTCCAGACAATTCTCTTCTGATAACTCGACAGTCACTGCTGCTGTTATCTTTTCCCTTTCATGTGCAGCCGAAGACGTCCGTGTCCTGGTGCTCGGGGAAGTAGTGCTTGATGCTGCTGGCGATTTTGCCTTTCCCTGTTGTGTTTTCTGAACAGGGGAGGAGAGGGTTTCAGCAGACAGTGAAGAAGAAGAAGAAGAAGAGGCCTTACTGACATTACCAGAGGACGAGGGTTTAGCAGGGGATGTGGTGGGCTCAGATGAGCCTTTTGACTTTTTTGGCGACGCAAAGGAAGAGCTTGAGGACGGGCTGCTTTTTGAGGCGTCTCTAGTTGACCTGGATGAGTAGTATGAAGAGGATGAGGAATAGGCTGAGTCTTTTGAGGACCTTGCTGAAGTCCGTTTGGCAGTAGATGACATATCAGAGCGTTGTCTTTCACTTTTTGCTCTAGAGGACTGTTTGGATGTGGAAGCGGATTTGGCTGAGATTTGTGGGTTGGGGCATGTGTCTCTCACGTCATCACCAACTTCATCAACAGTGACAAAGTCATCCATGTTCATCCATGATAGCTCATCAAACTGGTTAGCATCTGAAGAAATGGTATCATCTGTAAATTCATCTTGACCCTGAATGGTAGACAAAACAAAATTAGCCTCTGAAACAATGAGTCAGCTCATTAAACAAGATACAACTGACAATCAAATGCTTTTAACAAGGACTGATTGTCAGAAATGTCGGTGGAAAATTCTGAGAAACATATCAGAGTTGAGGATCTCATTCCCTGTTTAGATGAAAGGTTAACATAAGGAACAAAGACAGAATAATATGTTAATAAAGAACATGTTTACCTTTTCTTCAGATGTGTCCTCATCCTTTGAGCTTGTGTCGCTTCTGCTTGGACTCTGCTTGGAAAACAAATACACACACATATCTATATTACAAAAAAAGTTTTTTCTGGATTAAGTAAGTGGGAAGATACGTGCACTATTATAATCATCAGCCTTTCAAAATGTTAAATTCAATCAAAACAGCCTCACAGCTAATGCCTTTGAGTGGAATATTATTGGTGGCGCAGCTGCTTTATGACCCATGATCCCAGTATTACTTAAAAATGCAGTAGTTTGACTATAATCAGCTCTGGATTAATAGACAGTTTGTGCTCTAGGGATTTTTCTGGAAGCAGACGCCATAAGACATATGATAAGAAATAGGATATATAAGGATTTGGACACAAAACGTTTCTGAAAATGATTATTTTGAGGAATGAGCCATTTAAAGACTCTACAACATGGCACTGTACCCATACACAATTGACCAAATGTAAATGTTGAAAGAGATTTAAAGCAAGGCCTCACCTCCTTCTCCTTGATCTGCCATCTGCTCTCCAGTGTGAGTCTGTGCAGCCGAACTGCTGCTGTCAGAACCTTGAAAGTTTCTGCGTCAATATGAGGAAGTTCTGCAACGTTTTCTGAAGGCATGACCTCTTTGGTTGAGGAGCCAGGGCTGAAATCAGCGGTGTCCGGCTTTCCACTGTCAATTGCAGAGGTAGGGTTCACATCATCGGTAGACACTGTCGTCATTGGTGACCCCTCCTCCTCCTTGTTTATTTCTATTTTCTCTACTTCTTCATTTGACTTAGGACCAACAGAGGAGTCCACTGCAATCTCAGTTTCTGGTTCCTTATCCTCCTCCTTCATTGCAATGTCACTTACAGTGGTAGTGCTTGGTTCCTCTGAGACCAATGAGGAAATGGTGGATCCAGCAGAGTCTACTAGTTTAGCAGACGCAGGGCTACTCATAGTCAGAGAAAGTTGAGACCCATCATTCATAAGTGTAGAAGTAGGTTGGGTTTGATATTTCACAATGGGTGGGTCCACATTGAGGTTTATTGTGGTCTCACTGGAATCTTGAAGACGCTGTTTCAGGCTCTTCACACTAAGATGAAAAACAGAAATGGGCACCAATAAAAGTTTTGTGACTCATTCCAAATATTATATGTATACACCTCTCTTTTCCCCTCCTGTAAAACTTTACAATATTTTCGATAACTTGTAACTTGAACCTGAGGGAAATGCATATACATTTATCCAATTAAATGTAAATTTAAGACCCCGCAGCTAACCAACCATATATAGTTGCAGTTGACTGTTAGTGTGTGAGTCAAAGCAGTCACCAAAAATCCTTCTCTTAACATGACAAGAATCAATTACAAAATCATATACTTACGATTCAAAATGCTGAATTTTACTCCTGGGCAGAGAGGAAAAAAAGCTGGTCAGTTTAGATGTGAAGATGAGGGATTACAAAATAAAAAAATAAAAAAATACATAAACACATAGAGAGTATTGTGCAGGAAACCCCCCAATTTTTAAACATACCAAATTGGATTACTCGGGCAGGTCTGTGAGAACCTGACTTGTTTCTCCAACACCTGCGTTAGACCACGGGAGTGCACCATCTCAATGCATATCTGAGAGAAAACAAAAGTTATGAGCAATGACCAAAAACACAGAGGAGGAAGACATGAGAAAAGAGATGAGACAAAAGCTACAAACAGAAAGGGAACAGCACCAAAAATTATATATGACAAAACCTCATGAGCACTAGGTGAAACTTTAGATTTGTGAGTTCAGCCTGACAAACGAACAACATTAAAAACAATTTCACCAATGTCACCAAACACTTCTCTCTTAAATGTGAAAAGTGGAGATGTTTGTGGTCTTGTACCCTGTTGCCCAGCGGCAGGAAGCTGACAATAGGAGCACACGATGCCACCACTTCCATAACTGCTAAAATGACGTCATGAGTCGTCCGAGAGGTCTCCACACACAGCAACCGCTCCGCCAGAGACTCTGGGTCTGGACCGCACTAAGAAACAAGAAACAGTTGTTGTTAAGGACCAGGAATCCAAAGACCCATACTCAGACCTGACACTACATTCAAGAAACACATTTATGACTTACAATGTTGTTCAGTTTCATCATGGTGTGGTACATGTCCTCCTGAGAAAAGAGGCATAGATTGTCATAGATGCTGAAAAAACACAACCCAGCCTTTTAAGGTGTTTTCCTGATGTCCATACCTCTGTGGATGCAGGATACATGTCTTCCTGGAGGAAGTGAGCGAAGACTCTGTAGCCACCGACAGAAACCGGATTTTGTATCTGGTCTCGGACAAAATCATTGCACGCCTTCATATGCTCGAAATACACAAAGGCCTGGAAGCGAGCAAAAGAAGCACAAAATATTAAGCCATAGTTCATTTCAAATAACACAGTTACATTTGGTTAACACTGTCACAGTCTGCAGCAGTTGTTCTTACCCTCCTCTGTAGCGGGAGGACTATGATGTTGTAGTACATGGTGTGAAGGTTCCGCTTTGTAAAATATGGCCAGACCAGCTTGGCGACGTCCTCGTGTCTGTAGTAGTCTTCTGGCAATCCAGTCAACATGATTGTTGGGAATATGTAACCCAGACTGTTGGCCTTCTACAGGACACAAGGTTCAAAAGGAAAAAGTTGTCATTGGACAGATGCATGCAGTCAACCCTGCTGTGAACACATTTCTACAATATATTATTTTGGATTTACAACATTTCAAATGTGAATATAAAAACCCCAAAATAAAATCAAGAACATTTTGTGTGGACCATTAGGAGAAATTATCTTACCTCAAAGTCTTCCATTACTTTGACTGTATGGTAATCTGGGAGATAAATAATAAACATATGTTCAAATTTGATGGTTTCAAACTGTCAAATCTTACTTCGACCTTAAAGTCTACATGACGATTTCTTACCGGGGATGGTGAACCAAGGAGACGTGGTAGGGAACAGAAAGGGACTCGTTTTCAAAGTGACCCAAAATGGTGAAACGCTACCCTGGGGAACCCCATGCATTGTTGTTGGGATAGTTGCCCTGGCAACAATTTTGTTGCTGTCCGGCAGAGCTTTCTCAGGAAGCCTTGGCCCTGCAGGAAAAAAAGCAAGTGATGGTCAGTGTGTCTTATATCTATATCTTTATCATTCAAATCATATTTTATATAATCTTGTTCTACCATTTACAATTACTTTTATCATTATACCGCTGTGATAACTGTACTTTCTCCACACACAAAATATATAATAGCTCCCAAAACCTACATAACATTGATTATCATATCTAATATGCTGTTATTCCTGTACACTGAAGCACATTTGATGTCCTATTATCTCTTGTCTAAATCATTCTTATCATCAATTTTTATTGTATTTTCGTTCATATATTTCTTAGATTTTATGGGATTATGTCGTGTTCAAATCTCAGGGAGGCGATACTCTTAATGTTTAAAGATAAAAAGGGATTTATTGACAAACAAAGGACTTAGACAAAACAAAGAGCTGACAATACGAGGTTACACAGCTGCAGAAGCCTTGAATGTGCATTTACAATTCCTTTTATTCAACTGTAGTTCGGGTGTTGACAGATTCTGCAATTTTATTGGTTAGTTCTTGTTGCTAGGGCTATTTTAGAAGTTCAACCAATCAGCTGTGGCCTGATTGTAAGTTTCCACAGTTTTTCTAAGTAACAGTCCTGGCGCAACTTCCTGCAGGGGCGCTTGCAGCTGTGCTTAAATTTCTGTTGCGCAGTCACTCTGCACCCACCGCTCCGTCTTTGTTCTGATCAAGGTGGCTTTTTGCCCTTTTGCACTTTCGATTGTTAGACACTTACACTTTTGACCGTCTGCCAATACGTCTTTTTGGCCTAAGTGTGAACTTTGATATCTGCATCAATGTGTCAATACCATCACTGACAATGATTTAACTAAGTCAGGTCCATGTTCAGCATCAGTTTAATACAATACTCAATAAAAGGTTTACAAAACATCACAATTATACTGATAGGTCAATTATTTTTTGTTTCGTAAGGTTATTAATTTTCTTGTTGCATCAATTAGTTTAGATTTTAGGGGAGGTCTGTCTTATAAACCTACAGCTTCATGACTTCTCCAGTCACATCTGTTTTATTTCTATTGAACTTACGGACTGATGTGCAGACACTTGATGCACTGTGTGGCGCTTTCAGCCTGTAGATTTCATAGCCAGGAGGTTCTTTCAGGAGGCTGTACCAAATTCCTAACCGATCTGCATCCCGATTTGACTCAAATTCTACATACACCTGGAAAACAAACACACAAACATACACACATTTGCTGAAAATGTCTAGTTTTTTTCCCATATGTGCACTGTGTTTTAAGCTCATACGAAATTCTCAATTTAACTAAATCACCAAAATACATTATTAGTCAAGGGGTACCCTGTTTTTTTTTTTAAACTATAAATTACATAAAGATATTCTAGTAAGACCCAATTTGAAAATATATTTGTTTAGATGTCCACTTTAAACAATAAAAACAGGAAAAACATGGCTAAACAAGATAATGACAAGCCTCAACAGAATTGCTCTTATAAAGTCACTAACACATATGGACTGTGCGCGTGTGTAATGTTGTACCTTGTTGAGAAGAAGCAGGTAATTTTTGACAGAATCAATTTTTTTCAAAGCTTCTCTGAGGTTCCGGGCCTCAGATGAAGAAATGTTGAGGATGAAGATAGTCCTCTCTCCGTTATCAGCCGAAGGCTGCAGAAAAATAAGGGAAAGGAAAACCCAAAGTTACATTTAACAAGATGTCCTTTAAAGAATGATGTGTAATTAAATGTGTATGCGTGTTACTTACAGAATTCATCAGCTTCATAACTGATTTATAAAGCCCAAGCTGAAACAGAAACAATAGATAATCCAACTTCAAATTCAAAAATACTTTTCCCCCTCTCCATGCATATTTATCTTTTCTTGCTTGTGTATCTGCTTATGTATTCTTATTTATCCAACAATAAATAAACTCTTAACTAAATAGAAATGTGTAGGTTTGTGGTTACCCTTGTCCCTGGGATGCAATTGGCCAAGACATTCACACTAATTGAAGCTTCCTTGAAAATTAAAGACCGCCGTTTGGTGGCTATAATCACATCCAGTGCATTTTTTGGTGATGGCATCGTGACAAAAGCCTGAAAGGAAACCCGGAAAGACATTTAGTCATGCTATTCATACTAATAACCACTGGATGGCAGTAGTAGGTTACTCTTACTGTGCTATCTGTCAAACATTTACAGTTTCAGTACTAATTATTTTGCCAGTATAATTTCCTGTATTAGCATCAAAAAATGTCTTTAAATGTTTCATAACTAAGGACTTTACAGCAGAAGCAGAAACGTGGGATTCATAAACATAACTGGTGCCGATTTTAAACCCCGGTGCCTACCATGCATGCCTGAGGAAAAACATGGATGGTGGATTCATCATAACGAAATCCAAAAGGCAGGAGCGCCTGGGTGAGGTCCGCCTCAGTGTAGCAGCCATCGTGATATTTAGGCAGGTCGGTTATGAGCAACTGCTTCTTTGAACATTTGAAAAACTGGACAAGAAAGGACAAATAACGAGGCAGAGTTAACATATCAATATCAATTAGCCCCAAATATTGCAATACAATGACCTGCAGCATCTTCAAGTTGGTTTTGTTTCACCAACAGTCCCAAACCTAAATATATCTGGTTTACCATCACATAAGACAAAGAAACACATCCTCACAAACCAGATACTAGAACTAGGGAATATCTTTGCTTGAAATGTGCAAAATTGTTAATCGATTATCAAAAAACTGGCAATTATCTTTGTTGAGTTGATTGAACAATTGAGTGACCGACTAATTGATGCAGTGGTCTTGAACAAATATATGTATAATTTGTTTAATTTATTCCAGGTTTCCATATCCAGAAAGTGACCAATCCAAGTGTTTCAGAGAGCAGCTTTTAAAGCCAAGATTATTTACACCTTTAGTAAAAATTAAGGACTACATTTCAGTTCATGCAAAGTGATTTTAAGAGACCTACACGTGGTGAGAAGCAGGTTTTTCTACTGAGGCAATCTGCAAAAGAAAAAAAAAGAAAAGTAGATGTTACGATCACATGCAGATATTTTCAATGTACTGTAAATGAAATCGATGCAACACTCTGTTTCTTTAACATATTTACTTATTCTGTTTTTAAGCAGGTGTTTTTCAGCCATATCCCCAACAGTCAGTTGTGTGGCTGCAGCTGCATAAGGCGTGGACGACGTTGCTTGCTGCTCTTTCGCTGCTGCAGCTGTTGATGCAGTTGTCACAGATGTGGCCGCCTCAGTCGAGGTACTGCAGGCAACTTTGTCTGAAGCGGAATTCATTTCTGTCTTCACTGCAGTAACAGAATCTTCAAAAGGATAAAATAAAAAAAGCTTATTAAAAAAGCTTAAAAGCTTAATTCTATGGGAGCAGCCTGAGGGTGAAGTGACCTAACAAAAGAATGGCCCTACTGTTCCCCTGTGTTTAATAGTATCAGCAGTTCTGGCCTCGACTCCCTCGTAGTTGTAGATTAACTTGCTATTGTGATTTTAGTGTCAATCTCAGCTGCCCTTAAATAGAGAACAGCTGCTAAGTCTCTGGTTAGTTTTTGTTCAGCTACTCCACGCCCATTATAGGATTTCTTAACAAAAATACTGCAGCCTTCCCCCTTGAATACTTGCAACAAAATACCTTCTACAGTACATTGTGTTCCACATTTTAACATACTTCCCCTTTTTCTCCATTAAATTGTATCCAACATACCTTTTTGCATTGTTTTGTGTCCATCTGTTAACATTGTCTCCACAGCAGCTATAAGTGGGCTTCCTGCCACCTGCCTGTCCATGTGTGAAGTGTCTGTTTTTGTCTCAAGCTCTTGTCTAGTGGACTCTGGTTCTGGCGAGGTGTTCTGCTGGAACGCTAGAGACGCCGTGACAGAGCTTTCTGAAGTTTTGATGGTGGTTTGTGGGGTCTGAGTTTTGGTGTCTCCACATGATCTAGGAGTATTATCTAGAGGAGGTATTGGTATAGAAACATCTGGCTGAGTCTCAACAATACTGGTAAGTGGTTGACTCTCAATGGATCTGGCTGCTGGAATTTCAGGTACAGCCTCTGTAGCCATTGGTTTTTCACTGTTGCCCTCAACTTCCATGGGCTCGGTCACTTTCACTCCTGTTTGCCCAAGCTCCATTGGTTCAGTGTCTTTAACCTCTTTTGCTTCAACATCACCTTTGGAAAGTTCTGCTTGGTGATTAGGTTCAGAAACTGTCATATTTTCCATTTGAACAACATCTGCTGCAGGTTTCACAGATTGTTGAATCCTGGTATCAGACTCTTTCAGCTTAGAAGTCTGTACTACATGGTGATCTTCTGAAGCTGTAGATTTGGATGGTATACTTTGGGGCTTTGTTGCCATTCCTTCTTCCTTTTCATTGGTCATGGCTCCTGCAGCAGTCAATTTGCCTGGTGGAGTTTTGGGTTTCTGCATAGATGAGGCTGTTTCCACCTTGGAAGCAGAGACCTTCTCTTCAGTGACCATTTTGGTGCCTTTACTTGATTTAGCAACAGATGTACTTGTTGATTTATCAACCTCAGCTGTTTCTTTTGGCACCACTGCTGTTTCTTTAACAGTGATTTCAGATTTTTCAGGTGCAATTTTCTGATTAGCAACACAACCATCAGATGGTTTTGCAGATTGTTGAATTCTGGTATCAGAATCTTCCGGCTTAGAAGTCTTTACTTCAGCTGTAGATTTGGATGGTATACTTTGGGGCTTTGTTGCCATTCCTTCTTCCTTTTCTTTTGGCACCACCGCTGTTTCTTTAACAGTGGTTTCAGGTGCAATTGTTTGATTAGAGACAGTACCATCAGATGGATTTTTTGGAACCACAGGCTTTTGTTTTACCAACACTTTTGTCACAGCTCCCTTTGCAGCTACTTTGCTTGGTTTTACTTTTTTGGCAATCTGCTTTGTTGAGACATTTTTTGCCTTGGAAACCAAGACTTTTGCTTTAGTGACAGTTGCCTGACCTTTGGCAGCAATCTTCTTATTAGGCACTGTAAGCAGAGGCCTCTTAGGTGTAGGAAGGAATGCTTTTCTGGTGGTGCTTGTGGTGGATTTAGTGGTTTGAAGTGGGGAGACACTGGATGTGGCAGGTTTTCTGTAAAGAATCAATCAATCAATCAATGAATAACAAGACAATACAACAGGAGACCATAGGAGAAGAGCATCTATGAATTTGAACGAAATATGTAGACATTAATCAATGATGAACATTGGAGATGTTATGTCAATGTATCAATACATTTATTGATGTGTATCATGTCTATATATTCAGATTTGACTTCAGTTTTGACTGAGTAAGCATTTTAACAAGGAAGTGCAATTTAAAAAACATTTAAATCAAGCAGGGGGTTGATTTTTTTTACACTGTGTTCATCAGATAGCACTGTAGCACTCTAAGATTTGAATTCCTTGGATGACTTGATGAAAGGTATTGATCATACATGGGGTGAACACCATCATGTTCACAATTCCTGCACAATAATAACTAAAACATTTAGTTTTTGACATTGTATAATTTACATTAATGGCAAGCAGCCAACACACAAATACACAGAGTTTTTGTCATGAAATTAATTCCCAGTGCAGTTAAAACCATGTCAATGTTTAACAAGATCCTGATTTGAAAGAAATAAAAAACTTAAAGTAGGCAATAAAATGTGCATGCTCAAACCATCTACAGCCCTGCTCAAAAATTAAATATCTCACCTCTGAAGGGGCTTCATTTGCTCCTTAGAAACAGTCACCTGCAAACAGTAAACACATTTTAATCTGTATAGTAACATACTGAACTACAGCAGTCAAATTTTAATATATTCACATGTCAGGAAGGGAGGAGACATTTAGTACCTTCTGTTTGAAAACACAGACTTGAATGCCTTTTATGGTGAGGTTCTTTGTGCTCTTCAATTTCTGAGCATCTTCCTCTTTCTCAAAACACACACATGCCTATAAGGAATGGTTTTGGGGTTAGATTGACATTATTGACATTAATGTTCATAAAGTCTCATAACAAATAGCAAAATACAAATTATTATTATATTTTGCATGATTAAAAAATAGACACATAAAAAAATGTGAATGGCTAGCGAAATCAGACACAGAGTATTTTCTCTTGAAATGCACATACCTCCTGCACTTTACGATACAATAAAACCGATTTTGTTTTTCCAAAGTGCTCCATAGAAGTGACTACCTCATCGTGGGAGATGGAACTATGAACATTTTCTAGTATCACCATAGATGGAGGATAGGATTTACCAGCCTAAATAAAAAGAGAGGGAGAGCAACTTTAACCACATGAAGAAATGGTGACAATAAACTTAAAACTGAAACTAAACACCTACCTTAGCCTTTGCAGAGGTACTACTCTCACTCTTGAGCAGGCTGAAATTCGCTTTAGTCAACTCTTTCTTTGCTATAGAACAGGAGGATGAGGAAGAGGCAGCAGCAGAGGATGATTTCTTTCCGCTTGTAGAGGGTGGAGGTGAGGGGCGTTTTCCTCCTTTGGAAGTAGAGGGGGAGGAATTCATCTTTTTCAGCTCAGCCATTAAGGCAGGAGCCAGACTTTTAACCACAGCCTCAAGATCAGACTGGTCTGACAGGGATTGGACACCTAGCCAGAGAGAAAAGTCAGGTTATAATTTATCTAAAACCATTATATAGCATCATAACATGGTATTTACATTTAATGTACAGAATTATTACTTACGTCCTGGTATTAAAATATTTCCAATTTCTCATACCTGATGTTTCCAGCAGTTTCTTAGCCAGTCTGTCTGCTGCGCTTGACTTCTTTCGCTGGGTGGATGACCTGTCAGGGGTGATGTTAGATGTTCTTCTCTCATGTGTCCTTGTTGGGGACGATCGTTTTTCATGACTCCTCGTTGGTGACAACCGTCGTGCCGGGCTCCTCCTTGGTGACAACCGTCTTTCTGGGCTCCTCCTTGGTGACAATCGTCTGCCGTCACTCCTCAGTGGTGGAGATCGTCTCTCCTGGGTCCTCATCGGGGGTGATCGCCTGTTGTGGATTCTTGTTGGTGACGATCGTCTCTCACGGCTTCTCCTTGGTGATACTCGTCTCTCATCACTCCTCCTTGGCGATCGTCTTTCGTAGCCTTTTCGTGGTGATGATCGTCTCTCAGGGCTTCTTGAACGTGAGCGATGGCGGTGGGGTGAAGACGAAGGGGAACTGGAGCGAGAACGATGGTGTGAATCAGACCGGGACCTGAAGGAAGTATAGATCAATGATGCAATGAATCTACTGAAACTTTCAGAAAGTTTCACATCAAGTTTAAGTTTCTCAAAGTGTAACCATGTTCTGCTATTCTGTAAAAACGTTTCACATCTTCACCAATGCTATTACTTATATCAGAATGTATTTTCAACAGAACCTGATGTTACAGTCTTGTGTCATTTATGTCCCACAGACCTGTGAGCGTATCTGGAACTGCGCGGTGATCGTGATCGGCTCCTGTGTTTCTCCCTTCTACCATCTGAGCCATGGCTACGCCATGGACTTGAGGAGCGAGAGCGGGAGCGAGAGTGGGAGCGACTGCCATGCCTGGTTTTCTGGCGACGATATTGGGTAGTATGTGCAGAGGTTGAGGGAGAGGGCTTGATGTCTTTGCTTGCAACTCTGGACAAAACATGGTACAACAAAGGTTACATGAAAGACTGAATGAAGTCAGTCAAAATCAGTAGGATACTGGTTCACAGCTGGAGTGGCTGCTGCATCTCTACACACTGAGAAACTTACCTTGGCCCGACAGCTACCTCACCATCCCACTGTGGGTATCTGAATAATGAAAAATTCAAAATATGCCTATAAATACAGCAAAGACGACACCAAAAACAAAACCTGGCCAGGCAGTTTCAAGGTTGAAAGGTACTGAGGAATCTGAAGGTTTCTTGAGCTAATTACCACTTAAAGATACCTTGAATAAACTTATCGTAAAAAAAAATCCACCTACAAAGAATGGGATTCATTAGTAAGGAGCTATGAAGGCTGCAGCACTATAACAGAGATGGAGAGATTGTACCAAAGGCAAAAGCTTATCATAGACTTACTGTCTGCGGAGGAGTTTACAGCTCTCAAGGTGAAGGCTAGTGTTCTGGTGACAGATCCAATCCTAGTAGTCAAAACAACAGACAGCATTTAGATAGGCCTCGACATATGATCAACTTCATTATCACAGCTGCCATTTTTGTGATCATCTGACTACATATAAAGTTTTTATTAAAGACAGTTGCCTTTAGAAAGAGTTTAAAGTCCCTCATTGTCTGTTGGGTCAATGAGTACCCAATTCCATTGTCCACTGTTGTATGGTGTATGTATGAAATAGTGTTGATGCTGAACAGCAGGTCCACAAAAACAAAATATTTTGCCTTTCATAAAAAGGTGTTGAGAATAACTATACATAGACAAAAGCATAATTGGAAACAATTTTGGATTTTTTTCCCCTCTAACTCTTGCTGGCTTATAAGCCAGAGTTAAAGGCTCACAGATATTTAACATTAAACATAAACACAGGAGTCACAGCACCAGTCACAACAAAAAACAAAATTAAAACTTCTTCTTGGGATCTTGACACTGCGGTGGCTGGTTTTTCAGTTGGTGTCTTCTGTGGTGTCATAGAGTTGCATGATGTTATGTGAAGGTCCATTTGGCAGGGGTCATCATCAAGTATGGATTAGAACAAAAACAGACAAGCTGAGGAAAATTACATCTGGAGAAAAGGTGAACACTGGTTGAAGAAAGTGTGACTTTTTTAAGGAGCCAAAATATTAAGTTTTAGTGTCTCCCAAAGGAGGTAAATAATTAATGACAAGTGAACAAAACAAGAAAAAAAGAAAATATTTCTACAAATGATATGGTTCATAAAATATGATGGTGGTGGACCTCAGGTTCACTGTGTATGCTCAATGCCCAATTCACTATTTGGACCATTTTGGGATGCAACAATATTTCATAAAGTGAGAGCATGACTCCATATTGATTGCCACCATTACTAAAAGTCAGTTACTACTGTTAGCTTAGCTTCTCATATCTCATTACAATTATATATACGCATGGTTTTTTCTTTCTTAAAATGTGACTTACATGATCATAGAAATGTACTATTGCATATTGGAAAAAACACATTTTTAAACAGTTTTAACAAATTGCATTAGTACCTCTAATTTTGAAAAAAGCACTGATACATTCACTAGCAGATGTTAAAAAAGTCAAAACTGCATATACAATGAGGGACAGAATTTCAAAAACAGGGAGACATTTTTTTAAGTCAGCTTCCGATGTATCAGTTTTCAGTTTTGTAGGAACTTCATCATCAGCATGTCTTCTAAGCTCTTGGTTCCACTTTCCACAGTCGAATACTTGATGTTGACCATTTCTCATCATTTTACATCAAATTATCTAACAAACATCACTCCTAGTGAGGCTGGCAATATTCATTCCACACAAAACAGACAATAGTGATCAAACATTTAAAGTTATTTAAATGAAAATTACATTTGAAACTGTAAAACTGAATTACAGATAACACATGATTTGCAATTACACAGAATGCCTCCATGTCATGCAATGACCCATTAAATTATAAGACAATGTTAAGTCCTTTAAAATAGGCTTGAAAGTATTGGCCTTAAACTTATTCAAGATCAAAAACCTTGAACATTTCCAATAAACAAATGCTTTTTTTTTAACATTGACATAAATATTTCAAAAAAAGAAAGAACAGAGTGCAATCTGTCACTCACCTTCATATGAGTACATTCTTTGTTACAGAGAACACAGGTATGTGGAAAGATTCTGGGCGAGGCTGCAGCGTAGTCATGCATCATGGCTGGCGTTGGTAAACCCTTGGAAACTGTCACCTTTGCTGGAGGCTGTGAGTTGGTGGGTGGCAGCGTTGTATGAACAAAGTTCATTGGCATTGGCTGCAGTGATCCAGGAGGAACCATAACAGTTCGATGGTGGGGGGTGGGGTTAAACAATGGACGCCTCACGACATCAGTGATGCTGGGGATATGAGAAACAATGGGAACTGTTGGAACTGGTTTTGCTGCAGACAGAACTGTTGGCCATACTGTCTGCCCCATCTGCGAATGTGATATTGCTGGTTTCAGCGCTGTTTGTTGCTGCTGTGTCTGCGTCTGTTGTTTCTGCGCCTGCTGCTTCAGTGTCTGCTGTTGCTGCTGAGTCTGTGCCTGCTGTCGCTGCTGCACTGACTGTAACTGCTGCTGCTTTTTTATCTGTTCAGCAGCAGCTGAACCTTGTACTTCAGTTTTATGCTCATCCTTAGTGCCACTGCGGTCATTACTGCCAATGACTACAAGGCCAGGTCGGCTGGGATGCACACCGCGGAGCAGAGTGCAGGATGTTTGAGTTTTTGGCTTAGGGTGTTGGTTGACCTCTGGTTCTTTCAAAGGAACAGGTTTGGAGGGTTCAGTCTTGAAAATTCTGATGTCAGTATCTTTCTTTGGGAGAGAGAAAGAGCTGAGGGTTTCTTGAGGAGTCTGGTTTTGTTGGGTCTGCAATCGTTTGCTTGGGTCATTGCTTGAGGAGGCCATAGAGCTTAGTATTGAACTGTATGAAGAGCTCAGACTGGTAAGAGAACTCGCCTGATCATGGGAAGAACCCACAGTACTGCTTCTTGCTGCTACTGTAGTTTTTTGCAGTGGGTCCCAACTGTGGCTGCCACTTTCAAAAGTGTCCTTCATCCCACCACTATTAGGTCTACTGCCACTGGTCCTTCCAATCTCATCTCCAACTCCTCCAGCATATTTGCCTCTATGTCCATAGTCAATCACTTTACTTGGCTGGAGAATAGAAGATGATGTCTCCTCCTGGCGTATTCCTGCCCCTCCAGAACTACTAAAACTGTCCATTCCACTTATGCTTCTGGTGGGTGGGGGTTCAGGATGTGGTTTTGACTGACCTGCAGTTGAAGCCCTCTTGGCCTTCTGAATGCGGAGTTGGCGCAAAATAAATGGCAGGTTAGCAGGTGTCATCTGGTCTTCAGGGTAGGCAATGAGATGTTCCAAGTCCTCTTTTTCAAGTCCAAAGTGCAGAAGGATGTTGGCAGCTGATTCTGAGGTGTATTTGGGACGGCTGGGCTCTGTAGGGGCTGCAGGTTTGTCTGGCACTGGATGGTCATAATCCCCTAAACCTGGAATGGACACCTCACGTTCTCTTCCACTGGAGGTATTAAACCTACAGTCACCACTATTTGCATAGCAGGATGAAGAAGTGGATGATGAAAAAAATTTAGAGGGGTCATCAGCAGTGGGTCTCTTGTAGTCCGACAAGTCCAAAGAACCACTGCCACTTTCAACTTTTGAATGTCTAGCCATATGTCCGAGAGAGGCCGAGGTTGAAGACATCGAGTAGGAGGTCCCCCCTGTGCCTGAGGAGAGCAACTGATCCCTTTGAGAGTTGAAGTAAGTGCCTTGACCTGTAGGCTGCTGCATTGGTGTGCCGAGAAGCCTCACCTCCTCTCTGGCTCTGCTAATATGCATGTCTATGGACCTCTCTATGTCCTCATCGATTGTGGGCCTACCACGTTCAGGCCTGTAGTTCATTGACTGGGGACCCATGGATGGAAGCATCCCCCCAGAGTTGGCGGAAGTCCCAGAAGAAGCTCCAGAAGAGCCGGGCCCCATATGAGGGGATGCCCTTCGAGGGTCTCTCTCTGCCTGTACACCGGGGAGTCCATATTGCCCCTGGGTGGATCTTTGGTTTGAAGAAGCATAGGGGTTATACAGGGGATGAGACATGGTGTTCGCAATCTTCAGAAGGTTGAGGAGATGAATGGCCGCAGCAGTAGGGGAGGGGGGTGTTGCGGGTAGGGAGTAGATGTGTTGGAGTTGGTTGTCAAGGTTGCAGTTCGGCCACCGAAAAAAGAAAACGTGGTTTATCTGCGTGATTGCGAGCTGGGCTTTGAGTTGAGCCAGTTGCAAGGAGGCAGCCTGCTGGCCAATCAGGAGCAAGCTCCCAGGGAGCCCTCCAATAAGGGGGCTCCTTAGGGGCCCTGTAGCAGGAGAGGGGGCACAACGCTCCAATTGCAACGCAAAGCTGAAAAGTTTAAAAAAAACAAAAGAAAGGGTTACTGATTGGGACAGAACCTCTGCAACTTGGATGGGTAAAAGCCATCATCTGGAAGGTCTTGTCTTGAGTTGTCCACTCCTGTGGGATACACACTCATTCAGCCAATTTTACTTCCAGGGGCCACATACATGCACAAAAACCATGTATACGCCTCATGTATAAGTCTACAGGTCTATGTGATGAATTAATCATATGGACAGTATAAATAGTTGCACAGTTGTATGTATTGAAAGGTGTTCTGGCTGTAGGACAAGCTGGTCGATGCAACCCAACCAGTGACACAGCACTTTTCTTCCTGTTTGTTTAATTGACACGTGTAAAAACTGATAGAAACAGGCTTCAACCATTTGTACTAATTGTGGGAACGGAAATGACATATGCACAGCTTTATAAATCTGATGAAAAGAAAGCATTTCTGGCTTTGGGCATACATGGCTTTGGTTATGAATCCACATAAAGTTTTATGCAGATGGCCCCTGGTCTTCACTAACCATGAGGAACAGAGGAAGCAAAAACAACAAAGCACAGATAAAAAAGAACAGTTAATAAATATCAAGAACAGAAAAAAAACAGATTTATGTCCTTTTCTGGCTCATCTCTGGTAAAAAACAGTCGAGAGTACTCCACCAATTTAGCATTGCATTCCTACATTACACTGTCCGAACATAGCCCTTACATTATTCACAATGCAACTTAACCACCAGCAGTTTGATGGGACATAGGCTACTGCCAGATTCGAGCAAAGTTGAGGAGCAAACTGCATTGGTCTTGTAACCTCACTTATTTCTCACTCCACATTCCCCAGAGTTAGGGGCTGCCACAAAAGCCTTTCACAAGCTTTATGCAGTAGCACTCCTCAAGACCTGTAAACAGAGCTTAAGGTGTAAAACAGGTGGAGTTCCTCTTTTAAAGTTGGAACCAGAAGACAGACAAAGACCATTTAACATATCCCAACTGTGACTTCAATTTCAGGATGTGACATTCGACCATACTGAATTAGGATGGGCATAATCGATCAATCACAAGAATCTTGTCAATCACATGATTTTTTATCGATCAAATGCTGGTATCAAATAGAGGTTGTGTTACGTAGTGTGAGTCTTGAAGCAATGCAATGAATTTAACTATGTGGCAGCAATGAGACGTCTTACCAATGGGAGGGCGATATTTGACAGTGAAAATGGCTCAGCTGTCTACATTTGCCTGTTGGACTGTCAAATATCTTTGGAAACCTTGTCCCCTGAACCTGTCCAATGGTAGACTCGGGTGGATGATGACTTTTTGAAATCGATGACCAGACTTTGACACCTACTTCACAGTGACTACTCAGCTCTGTGGTGGTGAGAGAGGAACCAGGGTTTACTCTCACTTTTTATGCCAACAAGTGATTGCAACACTATGAATTTCTTTCAGAATAGAAAGTCTAAAAATAGGGATCACTATCCCCACAATTTAAACAATACCACCCCTGCCCCCCTCTCTATGACGGTCAGCTTTTCACTTCGCCTTCAAGTGCGGCCATTGGAACAATTGTAAACACATTTGATTTCAGACGTGGCCACACAACAGGTCATAACAACCAGTTCAGATTGACCATAAATCAACCAAAAGACTCAAGACCATAATTTATTGGATAAGAGGTTAGGTAATGTGACAAGATGGAATACAGATTGAAACACCATCAGGATCATTGTGATTTAAATTATTGTATGTGGCAGTAAAATTTCAATCATTTGGAACAGCAGAGGAAAGAGAAAGGTCACAAAAATTAAAAACCTTTTGAGTTTTGCCTTTCATTAAAAAAAAACAAAAAAACACAAACAACAAACTGGAAACACAGGTGCACAGAGTGGTTATTTTTTAGGTGATAAAGGTTAACATGACTAGGACCACCCTGACAGTTGTTTACTAATGTAAGAGTTACTCCAAGTGGGGTTTATTTTCTGTCAAGGTAGCAGAAAAGAAAAAAAACTAACAAAACAGACATGAAGCCAACACTAAACAGGTTGGGAATGAGCCCTATTTGGTCCTAAAGGAAGCCACTTGATACTGGAGAGCAGTTCAGCTGTCAGGGACATCTCACTCGGCTCCGTTCTGTCAACCTGCTACTTCAGATGGGGTCGACCAGCCGTGCCGCAACACATTAGGGACATACAACCAGTGAAAGAGCGAGGTTCTATGGCATTCATTTACAACAATTTGTAAAATACTGTCTGCGAGTATTACAAAACACTGTGCCGTGTTTTGGTGTCTGATTAGCTCCAACAATGCTTCCTGGATTGTGTTTCATTGTCTCACCACCACACTATTTTAGCTGCCTAAATTTAGCCAGAATATAATGAGTGTGCTTTGGTTTTTTAATAATCATTATATTCTTTTAAGTGTTAAATAGCATTGATTTAACCCATTTTTTGGGTGGTGTGAGGTTTTGTATCCTTTTATTAATCCATTTTAATCAGACATAGTGTAACACCAATAAGTTTTTGTACATCTCATCAAATAATGTAGAGCCAGACTGAGTGGTCATTGTAGTTTAAAGTGATGCTGTGTGATGCAGACTCAAAAGTTCACTAGAAGGCTAAGACCTTTAATTCAACTCAAAGAGACATAAGTGAGCAAAACAATACGAGACAAGAGCAGGACAATTTATGCACCTAAACTGTTCCATAGGAGGATTGAGGGCAGCTGTGGGCCCATTTAGAGGAAGTGGCGCCAGATACATTATCTATTTTGACAGGTCCCAGACCTGTAGCAGCAATAAACTTAAAGCATATGACATGAACATAAATTATTTTGGAAGAACCCTAAATAGAACAAAAGCATCCAGAGTGGGCCAATGGAGTTGTAGCACATATCATCCAAACTGCATGCAGGTATATAAAGGAATTAAAAATGCATATTCAGGACTACTTCTATAGAACTTCCGAGCGAAGTAGACTAAGTCCACAGCTGCGTAAAATTCTTTGCTTTGTCAAATAAACACTTTATCTTTGAACTTCCAAACATTGCCTGCATCGCTTTCTTCAAATTTTGAACACGACAGTGGCTAGCATGTATATATTGCATCAAATACCACCACTCCTCTACACCTAAATGATTTGATTTTTTACACAAATGCATTTTAAACGTGTTCAAAGTGGGCCAATACAGGTCGCATTAAACTGGAGAACACTTGCCTTAATCGGCTGTGAGCAAGCGCATACAAATGGTCATATTTTGTAGATGTGGGTGCAAAAAGGATCAATTTAGTGATATCATTTGACGGGAGTTTTGAGGGGTTTTTTTCTTTTATAAATGGAGACTGGTATCACTAAGAGCACCAATAAATATCAATAAAATCCTGCTGATACCAATCCCTAGTTGTAGGCTGGTTTGTTGATGTGTGTCCCTCATATTACATGTTTTAATAGTACTGAGAAAATTATAATTGTCATCTCATCCACTGTTGATAAAGACTCGATCCTTTTAAGGGCAGCGTGGTTTGCTCTATCTTTGATTTACTGCTCATACATTTGTGTACTTATGCTGTGAGGTTTGGGTTTTGGTTTTTTTTTACACCTGTGTGGAGCCTCTGATGTGGTCACTTACTGATTTTTATACATCAGAGGCGCTGACATCAAGCACATAGGCCTACATGCTTGGCTCTGTGAGTGTTTTCTTTTCACCAAGAGTCATAGTTAGTCTTTCCTTCGAGCTGCCTTATAAGTCTCTGTTTCCAGCTTTGAACGATTACAGTGTGTTTGACATTATAACCAACCTTTAAACCACACAATATACACATTCAATACGTTGTACGGCGGATTTTTAAAAATGTACAGCCTTAAATAATAATAAATGCATAAAACCGAGCTTTAACTAAAATGGCGTGCTCCTGGTAACTTAGCAAATATGAACGCTGGCCTTCAGCAGGTCCCAACAACAAAACGATCACCCGGTTTGACAAACACCGAGAACAGCCGCGTTAAAACCCGACGTTTCGTTTCGTTATAGTATAAGGAAGGTTTTGCTTGCATACCTCTCGTTATCTGTGGTGTGTCCCCGCAGCTTCGGCTCGCTCAAACTTGGCTTCGACCTGTTTGCAAACAGGCAATCTCTGCAGCCTCGAAGTAATACTTCCGGCCAAGCGTGTCGAGACTTCAGAATAAAAGCCTCACAGGGTTGGGAAGCTTACTTTGGAAATGTAATAGGTTATAGATTACTAGTTACCCTTTTTAAAATGTAATAATTAATATAACTATTTCAATTACTTAGTCAAAGTAATGTAACTTATTATATTTGATTACTTTGAAATTAATTTCTATTTTTCTAACAAATGTTTACAGCTGTTAGGGTAAGTGTAAAGTTTACACTAACCCTAACAGCTGTAAACACACCAAAATCTAAGTTGAGGTGTTTTCATACATGATTTATAAGAGAGATTATTTCTTATAAAGTACGGGCTTAATTGGTAGGCTACTGTGACACCATATAAAACCACATGTGCTCCAAATAAGCCCACGTCATGATCTATTCACTACATATAAAGTATATTGATTTCAAATTATTAAAAACAGCAATATATGTATTCATTAAAATGTTAGATATTAAAAAACGAGGAAAAAAACATCCTGAGCAAAATCTTAAAGGTCTGACTTGAGATGTAACCAGCTTTGTAATCACTAACATTTTCATTACTGTAATTTAATTACACTTGTTTTGTGTAGGCCTAATTAACAGAAGTTAGTTACTGATTATTACTAATGAGTTACAGCCCTTATGATACCTCAAGGGGCCTACAGACAGTATCCTCTACAGTGTTATGCTCAACAGACCAATACACAAAAGGGTACTAAAATTTAGGTTGTACACCTTAATGGCCACTAGATGGCAGTGCAGCAAATTGCATGATTTGTACTTGATAACCAAAGAGATTGCTGATTTAATCTTTGCACAAAAATACACTATATGAGTTAAACTGTGTGTGCGTGTGTGTGTGTGTCCAGCAATGACAGAGTTGAAGAGACCTGTGCAAGATATCAGAATAAAACTTCTCTTTGAGCAAGACTTGGTTTGACACAATAACAAACAGAGCAGATCAAGAAAAAGGTATGTACACAAATGTTTTATTCCTCTCTGTGGTCCTTTCCATAATGTTGTCAGCCACCTCTGAACCTGTCACTCTTAAAAACAAGTACTTCCAATGGACGTATATTTTTAATATTTAGCATATTGTATTGTCATCATTAGTCACTTAGACACAAAAAGATGAGAAAGTAGGGTCAAGGTATTTCTCTTGCAGACTCTTGCAGTTATTGACTGTGCAGACTGTTGAATCAACAGTTTATCAAAAGGTGACGATGAATAGTATAATTAAAGGGTCCTCCTCCATTAGGTATTGCACCAAATTACTAATATATCCGCATTATCCCCTGCCCCGGACCACAGGGCTTAACACCCGACCACGACAAGACAGCTGACTGGCAGTACTCTGGCGGCGTGTGTTTGTGTGAGCCAAAAGAGGCTCGGTTTTATTTTCGGTCGGCTGTCATCGCAACCATGCCAGAAAACCCAGTCTCATGGTGGTGAGCTCGCCATTACATACACACCCCATGTCCCGATAAGGACTACTGTTCCTGACAAGGTTGGTGTTTATACAGGAAAAGGTCCCAAAGAGGTAACAAAACACACACACATTTATGGAGACAACAGAGCAGATTTGGACACAAAACAGACTTTGTGATGAAATTGTTTTGTTTTAATGGAGTTTGACATTTGTGTAACATAGCACAAAAAGTAAGGACATTTGTGCTTGGTAGGGTATTTCTTTGTTGCAACAATGCTTCTTGGCAATAAATCTTATACCATTGGATAGCCTGTTTATTTCCCTTTTAAATGGTGCCACATTTGTAAGGAACATGCATTTGTGGGATGCATCTTGCTATACAGCTTATCTTGCTGTTGCTATTGACGCTTGTTTTGAGGTACCAATCAGACACCAACTGAGCAGGTCAGTTGGTGTCTGTTCCAAGAATCGGCATGTCATGTTTGACTGATCTGGATAGGGTCCATTCGATAGGGCAACTTCAAGCTGGTGTTCCACAAAGTTGCAGCATTATTTGGAGTGAGCCCTAGTACCATCTCCGTCTTTTCCAGAGAAGAATATGGCTCCTATTTCCTTGTATAGGCACAAATTATAATCTTGGAAGGGAAGATAGTTAATAAAACTTAATTGATCATTACCAAGCAAGTTTATTTATCTGACTTTTGTACATCATATGGAAGTTTAAATTATATTCACACGACTTTAAAATTTACAGGTCCCATAATAATGGTTAATTTGTCTAAAGATGTCATGACTCATAATAAATATCAACTTTACATAAAAAGGGTCAGTTTCTCTCCTGTGTGCAACAGACCACATCTCCCATCAGTAACACTGCTTCCTCTTTTGTCATCTTTACTTCAAGAGGTTAAACAAATAGTTTAATAATAATAATAATAATAATAATAATATAATATAATATAATAGTCAGAACAGAAACAATTTGACCTTTCTGTTTTGTACTGTAAAAACAAAGAAACAAATCTCTTGCAAGCTTAGATTCTACTCCTTAACGTTGTCTAAACTTTAAAAAAAGCTTGAAATGAACTGTTTTTCACTCTTTTTTTTACATATGCAATATAACTGTGCAATTAAAGGCAGAGCAAGGCACAAAAACTGATTTGAATCCCGGTGGGGCGATTCATGCTAAAATATACATATATCAACAACATTTACATGAAAGAAAGGCTCAAAACAGTAATGATATATAAATCAGTCCACAGTAGTTCATGAAGCTGCAAACATTTCACTTGTTCAGCTTCTCCTTTTTAATCTTTTCTAATAAAAAAATAATAAAATAAAATCTGTAGTATAGAATTAATCTGACATGGAGCTGTGAGAGTGTTTTGTCGAATTTCTTGATGGTTTCACTTGAAGCTTCTGATAATGTTTCTGGGGGGAAAAAAGAGGAAAAACAGAATATGATGTTATAAAGTATGTTTTTGTGCATTTAGTTTTGTATATGGGTCAGTGACAAATAAGGGTTGGCAAGATGAGCCATTCAAAAATATCTTTTTTTAGTATTTTAAGACTGATTCTCCTGAAAATGTCTAGTGGTGTAACCACATCAAATGGTTCCTGATTGACATGATTCCCCAGATTAAATCTAATATTCAGAACAATCGTATTCCATTACCTTTATTTAATGTAAAAAGTTATAATGTAAGATCATGCCAAACTAGTTGATACAGTATTTTTAAGCAAATTTAATTATTTACTAACTTAATTAATTAAGTTTTTACAGTTACACCACTTATACATTTTTACCATAATCCTCTAATATATTCTCTCAAAATGGATTAAAAGCAGAAATATTATGCTTGGTCCACAAAAACAGAATGTGTGCAAGTTATTCATACATTTATTTCACATTTTAACCCCTTTAAATTTGACTGAACTACATGGACAACCTCGTTGACCCATATGTGTTTAGTATTGTGTGCGTACCTGCAGGTTGTCGTAGTGTTTCTGGCTGCTGCAGTGGACGTCCTTCGCTGTCGTCTCATTCAGGTAGAAAACAGAGCAGAGGTTACAGTAATACCCTGATTTAGGGACCATAAACTCCAGACCTGAAGAGAGAAACAGGATTTTTTTTTTAACAAAACAATCTAATCTAAAATAATTAAACAAAACTGCTGTGTGTGTGTGTGTGTGTGTGTGTGTGTGTGTGTGTGTGTGTGTGTGTGTGTGTGTGTGTGTGTGTGTGTCTTACCAAGGGGGTTGTTTGGTTTGAATGGTGGCAGTTTGAAGTCAGCTGGGACACAAGGAGACTGAGAACGAGATCGCTTCACTTCAGGTCCGATGAGATCGCTCTTCCGTTTACTCACAACTAGAGAAGAGCAGTAAAGTAATGTAAGAGATTTAAAGAAATGATACAAAAGATCATGTGTTGAATATTGATTATTCAAAATTAAGTAACAATTTGTAACTTGTTCTGTGTTATTATTATCAGCTTGTCAATCAACTGTATCGACTCTAAAGCACTTTGAACTACACTAGCCTGTATGAAAGATGCTACATAAATTTGATTGATTAATTGATTTATTGGTCTAATTTCTCAGATTTTTAACATATTATGGACAAAACAAAAAAAGTAATCAGCTGATAGTGGAAACAATCATTATTTGTGGCCTTCAATGTAAGAGCAGAATTTACTATTTTAATTTTGGTGATAACTTTCAGAAAGAAGCATTTTCATTGCTCAAAATTAAAAATGAAATGTTCTTCCTCCATTCTCCGCCTCACCTCCTTCCAGGTTCTGGTTCTTAGGAGGCTCCAGTTTCAGTTCAGGCCCAGCAGACGCAGCTTTGATCTCTTTTTCCACATCTGTCTTCTGAATCTCCACCTGGCTGTCAGTCGAAGGGGGTTTATCTGATGTCGAGGAGGCGTCAAGTGAAGCAGGAGGTGAAGCATCAGTGCCAGTAGGTTCCTTTCCTTCTTTTTTTACTTCCTCTTTCTCGCTCACTTTTTTACCTCTAGTAGATTTTCTCACTGTGGCAAAACAAAGGAAACAGCTGAGAAACAGAAGTAGTAAAGTAATGCAGTAAATTACATTTAATGTTCATTAAAGACAAAGATGTGTGTATGTGTGTTACCAGGAGCCTGTCTGGTTCTCTTCTTGGCTCTGCTTCCTGTCCTTGTTGTTACTGCTTCCTTTTCCACCTCCTCTTCAATCTCTCCCACCTCGTCCACTGTTACAAAGTTCACATTTTCCTCTAAAAACAGAAATCAGAAAATAAAATGCTTCACTTGGCGAGTTTAACATCAATCCAAACTCTTGACTATAAGAAAAATGAATGAGACTTTTACTTCTTCTTCTTATACTACTTCAAAGCACCTCTATAAACAAAGAATACACACCTGTGTCTTCATCGTGCTCGCGTTTCGCAGATCTGGAGGTTTCCACAGCTTTCTCTTCGTTCGCCTTCTTGTCCTCCTCATCGCCGGCTTCATCTAAAGTCACCAAAGTCTGTCAGGACAGATAGGACATATTTAGCGTCAATGCTTCTGTTTCATTATGTTTCTAAGTTTGTGGGTGACAGGAAAGGTTTTAAACCTCACCTCTGGGTTTAAGGAGTCCACTGATTCGTCCTCCAGGTTGGCTGGATGGGACTCTGCTGTCTTTTGCTCTGCCTTTCCCTCTTCCTCTTCCTCTACAATCTCATCCAGAGTGACCAACGCCTGCAGCTCCGCCTCTGTGATCTCTCCATTGCCCTCTTGGCTCTCCAGTACTCTTTCCTCTAAGGCCTCATCTGCTCCCACCTCATCCAGAGTTACCAGCTCTTTGGTGTCTACCTCTACTGTCTCCTCCTTTTCCTTCCCCCTCTCCATCGCCCTCCTCATGCCTCCTCCTCCTCCTCCTCCTTCTCTGCTGCTGCTGCTGCTCCGGCTCCTTCGCTCCCTCTCCTCCGTTTCCCTGGTCTTCCTTTCTTCGTGCTGCTTAGCGAGATGCTTCTCTTTTACGGCCACTAGACTTTTCCTAATTTCTTCCTCTTCAGCCGAGTCATCGGGATAATCCTCCTCTTCCTCGCTTACTTCATCGAGCTGCTTCTCTTTTGCTTGCCTTTTCCTCACGTCTTCCTCCTCGGCTGTGTCATTGGGGTAATCCTCCTCTTCCTCGCTTACTTCGTCCAGTTTCAGTAAAGCACTGGCGGCAGCTGTTGCGTGACATTTCTTTGGTGATTTCTGATGAGTCACCTTTTCCCCATTTCTTTGGGTCTTTGTTGGAGATTGTTTTTTTTTAGGTGTACTTTCCTGCTTCAACTTCTCTTCTGCAGCAGATGGATCATCATTTACCTTCCCTAAATCATCAACTATCTGATATGGAGTCGCTTCCTTGAAAACCACCAGTTCGGACTCCTCTGCTGCAGCAGTAGAATGTGTTAATATGTCATCTTTTGCAGTTTTTCCTTCCCCGTTTCGGCGAGTTTGATCTTCACTTTTTTCCATGCTCCCTTTACCAGGCTCCTTTGAAGTCGTCAGCGCCTCTTGAACTTGATTATCTTCCAAAGAATCTACTATCTGATACATAGGTTCGTCCTCCTCATCCTCATTTCTTGGTGATTTTCTGCTGTTTTTTGCAATTGTTTCCTTTCTTGCATTCTCAGACTGGTCCGTGGGGAGCTGATCATCAGTCACCTCGTCCTCCACAGAATCCAAAATCTCGTATGTGGCCTCTTCTGACGTTTTTTCAGATGAATCTTTATCAGCCTTCTTTGATGATGCCTTTTTAACCTCTTTCTTTGGTCTTCCCCTTTTTCCTTTTCTTCCTGTAGCGGGTGGATCATCCTTAACAATCTCGTCCTCTACAGAGTCTACAATTTCATAGGTAGTCTCCTCCTCACTTACCTCTTTCATGACAGTGTCACTTTTCTTTGTTGTTGTATTCTCTTTTAGAGGCATTCTCTCTTCTTTCATTGGTGTTCTTTCCTGTGAATCTCTGGCAGGAGTGTGCCTCCTTCTTGTTGGTGTGTCCTCTTTGAAAGTATTTGTCTTTGTTGTTCTTTCCCTTTTTCCTCTGGTAGATCTTGTTGTGATTATTGGTTCATCTTTGGCAGTGTCATCGTCCACAGAGTCTAAAATCTCATATGTTACCTCCTCATCTCTGTCTGGCTTTCCAGACACTTCTGTGAGATTCTCTGTCAGTTTATCCTCTTTCTTTCCTCTTGCACTCCTTCTTATACCAGAAGGAGGAGCACTGGAGACATCTTGAATTGGTTCATCTTCAACTGAATCTACAATCTCATACACTATCTCCTCAGGGGTTTCTTTGAGGTCTTTGTCATTTTTAGAAACTCCTGTAGTGGTGTCCTTCCTTGTTCTCGTTTCATACTTTCTAACCGGCTTATCGTGTTTCTTTGGTGACTTCTCCCTCTCTTCTTTTTTGGATGATCTGGTTGTGAGGCCACTCCTTGTTGGTTTCTCATCTTTTCGAGGAGTTGTCTCCACTTTTCTGGTTCTTCTGTCCTCGTAGTCAATCTCTGACTCCGTCTCAGTAGTCGTTGGTTGATCTTCCACAGAATCAATCACCTGATATGCATCTTCCTCTTCTTCTATGTCTTCTTTAGATATCTGGTCCCTACACATTTCAGGCATGTGTGGGCTGAGTTTTTGTCTGTCATCGTCTGTTGCCATTTGATTATCAACTGAATCCAATATCTCAAAGGTTTCATCACTGTCACGGTCTTTGAAAGTGTCTTTGTTGTCATGGTCTTTATTTATGATTTGGCCATCAGGACTTTCATCCTCTTTGGAAACTTTGGAGAATTCTGCTGAAAGCATTTTGCTTTTGACCTCTTCCTCTTTTCTCTTCAGTCCATCTCTGCTGCCTTTTAGAGGTTGTTTGTTCTCTGTATCCAAAACTTGGAAATTTCCTTCGTTATTTGCCTCATTTTCAACTGCAGATGTAACATCTGATTTGTCGACTACTGGAATCACATCTTCCTCAGATGGCGGTTTTACTGTGGAATCGTCATCTTCAACCAGGTGACTGTCCTCTTGACCTGTAGCTGCTTGGTCTTCAGTAACACTGTCTAGCACTTGGAAAGAATCGTCCATTTCCAAATCACTGTACTCCTCTGGGCAGGCTTTCGCTTCATCGTTGACACTGTCTAAGACCTGATAGCGTTCCTCTTGCAAAGTCTGGCCTTCCTTAGGTCCAGTTAGCTGGGCTTTACAGCTCCCATCTTGGTCCCCATCATCCATTTGTTCATCTGCTTGGTCATCAAGTGAATCGAGGATTTGATATTGTTCATCCTCCTCCTCCTCCTCCTCTTCTGTATGTTTTTCAACATAACCTTCCTTCTTTCCCTCTTTAACAGTCTTCAGGTCTTTCATTGTGTCATCATTAAAATCAATCTCCAGACTTTGAGGATCCTTCCTGATGAAAGGTGAGCCTTTCTGGTCTTGGCTTGTCAAGTCTAACCCTTGTCCTTGTGGAGGTGGCTGCATCTCTGATGAGGTTTCTATTTTTATCTCTGACTCATCAGATTTTGCAGGAGTTCCCTCTGCTGACACTTTGTGGTCAGATTTTGCCACTGCACTCTCTGCAGCTTTGGTTACTCCTCTAAGTGGTTCCATACAATTTTCTTTTGATAACTCGACAGTTACTGCTGCTGTTATCTTTTCCCTTTCATCTGCAGCCGTAGACGTCTGGGTCCTGGTGCTCGGGGAAGTAGTGCTTGATGCTGCTGGCGATTTTGCCTTTCTCTGTTGTGTTTTCTGACCAGGGGAGGAGATGGTTTCAGCAGACAGTGAAGAAGAAGAGGTAGAGGCCTTACTGGCACTAGCAGAGGATGAGGGTTTAGCAGAGGATTTGGTGGGCTCAGATGAGCCCTTGGACTTTTTTGGCGACGCAAAGGAAGAGCTTGAGGACGGGCTGCTTTTTGAGGAGTCTCTAATCAACCTGGATGAATAGTATGAAGAGGATGAGGAATAGGCTGAGTCTTTTGAGGACCTTGCTGAAGTCCGTTTGGCAGCAGATGACAAGCTAGAGCGTTGTATTTCACTTTTTGCTCTAGAGGACTGTTTGGATGTGGAAGCGGATTTGGCTGAGATTTGTGGGTTGGGGCTTGTGTCTCTCACATCATCACCAACTTCATCAACAGTGACAAAGTCATCCATGTTGAAATCTAGCTCATCAAACATGTAAGCATCTGAAGAAATGGTATCATCTGTAAATTCATCTTGACCCTGAATGGTAGACAAGACAAAATTAACCTCTGAAACAATGAGTGATTATTTTGAGGAATGAGCCATTTCAAAACTGACTCTACAACATCGCACTGTACCCATACACAATCGACCAAATGTAAATGTTGAAAGAGATTTAAAGCAAGGACTCACCTCCTTCTCTTTGCTCTGCCCCCTGCTCTCCATTGTGAGTCTGTGCTGCCGAACTGCTGCTGTCAGAACCTTGAAAATGTCTGCGTTAATCTGAGGAAGTTCTGCAACGTTTTCTGAAGGCATGACCTCTTTGGTTGAGGGGGCAGGGCTGAAATCAGTGGTGTCCGGCTTTCCACTCTCAATTGCAGAGGTAGGGTTCACATCATCGTTAGACACTGTCGTTGGTGGTGACCCCACCTTCTCCTTTATTTCTGTTTTCTCTACTTCTTCATTTGACTTAGGACCAACACAGGAGTCCACTGCAATCTCAGTTTCTGGTTCCTTATCCTCCTCCTTCATTGCAATGTCACTTACAGTGGTAGTGCTTGGTTCCTCTGAGACCAATGAGGAAATGGTGGATCCAGCAGGTTCTACTAGTTTAGCAGACGCAGGGCTACTCATAGTCAGAGAAAGTTGAGATCCATCCTTCATACGTTTAGAAGGAGGTTGGGTTTGACATTTCACAATGGGTGGGTCCAATTTGAGGTTTATTGTGGTCTCACTTGAATCTTGTAGACGCTGTTTTAGGCTCTTCACACTAAGATGAAAAACAGAAATGGGCTGTTAGCTGCCAATGAATGTTTTGTGGATCATTCCAAATATTGTATATACCAATATACCTCTCCTTTCCCCTCCTGTAAAACTTTACAATATTTCCGATAACTTGTCTTGAACCTGAGGGACATGCATATACATTTATCCAATTAAATGTGATTTGGAAACCCGCAGCTAACCACTGGCTATCATATACAATTGCAATTGACTGTTAGTGTGTGGGTCAAAGCAGTCACCAAAATGATTATATTTTTTAAATTTTGGCACCAAAACTCCTTCTCTAAATCTGACAAGAATCAATTACAAAGTAACATACTTACGATTCAAAATGCTGAACTTTACTCCTGGGAAGAGAGAAAAAAAGTTGGTCAGTTTAGATGTGAAGATGAGGGATTACAAAATAAAAAAAACACAAACAAAAAGTATTGTGTAGGAAACACTGATGAAACTAATTTAACCCCCCAATTTTTAAAGAAACACACATACCAAATTGTTGGTTGAATCGGGCAGGTCTTTGTGAAAGTGTCTTGTTTCTCCATCACCTGCGTTACACCATTGGAGTCTGCCATCTCAATGCATATCTGAAGGAGAACAAAAGTTATGAGCAAAGACCAAAAAGACAGAGGTGGGAGAGAGGAGGAAAGTGATGAGACAAAAGCAACAAAGAGAAAGGGGGCAGCTGTGGCTCAGGAGGTAGAGTCCATCAATTGGAAGATTGGCGGTTCGATTCCCGGCTCCTCCAGTCCACATGTCGATGTGGGTAGGCACTAGTATTGACTTTAGATTTGTAAGCTCAGCCTGGCAAACATGAGGACATCAGTCTTGCTATCGTAATGGCAACATATGTACAATAAACATTGTATTATTGTCACCAACATAAATTACATCTTCACCAAAATGTCAAACAGTTCTCTCAGTATAGTAAATGTGAAACGTGGAGGTGTTTGTGGTCTTGTACCCTGTTGCCCAGCGGCAGGAAGCTGACAATAGGAGCACACGATGCCACCACTTCCATAACTGCTAAAATGACGTCATGAGTCGTCCGAGAGGTCTCCACACACAGCAACCGCTCCGCCAGAGACTCTGGGTCTGGACCGCACTAAGAAACAAGAAACAGTTGTTGTTAAGGACCAGGAATCCAAAGACCCATACTCAGACCTGACACTACATTCAAGAAACAGATTTATGACTTACAATGTTGTTCAGTTTCATCATGGTGTGGTACATGTCCTCCTGAGAAAAGAGGCATAGATTGTCATAGATGCTGAAAAAACACAACCCAGCATTTTAAGGTGTTTTCCTGATGTCCATACCTCTGTGGATGCAGGATACATGTCTTCCTGGAGGAAGTGAGCGAAGACTCTGTAGCCACCGACAGAAACCGGATTTTTTATCTGGTCTCGGACAAAATCATTGCACGCCTTCATATGCTCAAAATACACAAAGGCCTGGAAGCGGGCAAAGGAAGCACAAAATATTAAGCCATAGTTCATTTCAAATAACACAGTTACATTTGGTTAACACTGTCACAGTCTGCAGCGGTTGTTCTTACCCTCCTCTGTAGCGGGAGGACTATGATGTTGTAGTACATGGTGTGAAGGTTCCGCTTTGTAAAATATGGCCAGACCAGCTTGGCGACGTCCTCGTGTCTGTAGTAGTCTTCTGGCAATCCAGTCAACATGATTGTTGGGAATATGTAACCCAGACGGTTGGCCTTCTACAGGACACATGGTTCAAAAGGCAAAAGTTTAACTCATGCTTGCATTTACCCCCAAAACATTGTACTATATTTGTGAAACTTGTTCATTCAACTTTATAGTACATTTGGAAATTTTTGCTTTAATCACATCACAGAAAATACATTTTGTTGTTGGACAGATCCATGCAGTCAAACCTGCTGTGAACACATTGCTACAATATGTTATTTTGGATAAACAACATTTCAAATGTGAATATAAAAATCCCCAAATAAAAGCAAGAGCATTTTGTGTGGACCATTAGGCGAAATTAGCTTACCTCAAAGTCTTCCATTACTTTGACTGTCTGGAAATCTAGGACATAAATAATAAACATATGTTCAATTCAGTGGTTTTAAACTGTCAAATCTTATTTCAATCTTAAAGTCAATATGACGATTTCTTACTGGGGATGGTGAACCAAGGAGATGTGGTAGGGAACAGGAAGGGGCTCGATTTCAAAGTGACCCAAAATGGTGAAACGCTACCCTGGGGAACTTCACCCGTTGTTGTTGGGATAGTTGCTCTGGCAACAACATTGTTGCTGTCCGGCAGAGCTTTGTCAATAAGTCTTGGTCCTACAGGACAAAAAGCAAGCAATGGTCAGTGTGTCTTATATTTACAAAGGTTGCATTTTTTAAATCTTTTATCATTCATTTTATTATATAATCTTATTCAACAATTTACAATTACTTTTATCATTATCATCATCATTATACCGATGTGATAACTGTATTTTCTCCACACACAAAATGTATTAAAGCTTCCAAAACCTACATAACACTGATTATCATATCATGTCTTATTTCTGTACACTGAAGGACAATTGATGTCCTATTTTTATGTCTAATTAATTCTTATCATCTTTCATCTATTATATAGATTTTATGGGATTATGCTGACAGGTCAATTCTCCTCTTTCTTATTTTATGTTTCTTACTGTTATTTATTTTCTTGTTGCATCAATTAGCTTGGTTTTTTATTTTAGCTTAGTTTTTGGACTTACGGACTGATGCACTGTGTGGCGCTTTCAACCTGTAGATTTCATAGCCAGGATGTTCTTTCAGGAGGCTGTACCAAATTCCTAACCGATCTGCATCTTCATTTGACTCAAATTCTACATAAACCTGGAAAACAAACACACACACACACACACACACACACACACACACACACACACACACACACACACACACACAGGTTTGGTAAGACTAACATAGTAACTATTTCATTTTGTTTATTTCATGACATAAAAAGTAACTATTCCTTAATGTTTGCTAAAAATGACAGTTTTTTTTCCCATATCCCATATGTGTACTGAAATTCTCAATTTACCCTAACCCTGTGTCATGTCAAGATATTCTAGTAAAAGCCCAAATTGAACTATAGACCTGTAAATTTGTTTAGATGTCCACTTTAAGTGATAAAAACAGGAAAAAAATTACTTAATGGGTAAAATTGACTCTGTTTTTCAGTTCCGTTAGAGAAACAACTGAAAAACATGGCTAAGGCACCCCCCGTGACAAGCCTCAACAGGATCACTTTTATAAAGTCACTAACACATATGCACTGTGTGCGTCTGTAATGTTGTACCTTGTTGAGAAGAAGCAGGTAATTTTTGACGAAACCTATTTTTTTCAAAGCTTCTCTGAGGTTCCGGGCCTCAGATGGAGAAATGTTGAGGATGAAGATAGTTCTCTCTCCGTTATCAGCCGAAGGCTGACAAAGTAAAATTTAACAAGAGATATATTACATTTAACAACAAAATTATTGTCCTTTAAAGAATGATGTGTAATTAAATGTGTGTGTGCGTGTTACTTACAGAATACATCATCCTCATAATTGATTGATAAAACCCAAGCTGAAACAGAAACATCAGATGACCCAACGTCAAATTCAAAAATATACCATACTCACACATTAAAATCTGGGTAAAAATCAGTCTTAAATTCACTTTTTTTTTTTATCCATACTTCCATACTTGTATAAGTGTTTATATGTTATACAAGTTACCAAGTTTCTCTGGGAAATCAGGCAGGGACTGCTTTAAATCACTACGTGTAATGACCTCTAAGTCATACAAATGCTCAGATGTAAAAGCCAATCAGCACAGTTATGTGTTCTTTAGGAACGAGAAAGTTTAGTTTCTCTCATCTCCAACCGTGATTAAGAAAACCAGGGTTTGTTTAAGACATAACATGTAAGAAATGAGCATCCAGAAGAATGCATTACTCATCATGTGCATGAAAACAAACTTAAATTTGGTTTTATTGTATTTTAATTTTGGTTTCTATTTTTAACAGTGTAACTTTGTTTTCCTCTTTTAATATTTATGTATGTATATTATTTAGGTCGGGGTAATCGAAAAGCCCCTCTGGGTTTTTTTCCTTCTCCATGCATATTTATTTTTTCTTGCTTGTGTATCTGTTTAATTCCTATTTGTCCAACAATAAATAAACTGTGGTTACCCTTGTCCCTGGGATGCAATTGGCCAAGACATTCACTTCAATTGGAACTTCCTTGAAAATGAAAGACTTCATTTTGGTGGCTTCAATCACATCCAGTGCATTTTTTGGTGATGGCATTGTGACAAAAGCCTGAAAAGGAAACCCAGAAGGAAATTTAGTCATGCTATTCATACTATTTGCCACTGGATGGCAGTAGTAGGTTACTCTTATGGGGCTTTTCCATTATACAGTTCTGGCACAACTCGGCTCAACTCGACTCAACTCAAGTCTACTCGGTTTTAGTGCCAGACACATTGTTTTCCATTACTTCATAGTACCTCCTCAACGTGGGCGGGGTCGTCACAGCACGGTGTTACATGACAGAAGCACAAACGATGGAGGACATCGAGGCAATGGTGTACTGCTCGGTCTGTGGCTTTTTGTCACACACAAAGCAAGAGAAGAGAACCGAATCGCTGTAATGGTGTTGCCGGTATTTAAAAATGCCGGGTTTGAGTCTTGTGTCGGACGTTGTGCTCATGACTCTTCCAGTGACGTTACTCTCTAACCAATCAGTGGCCGGCAGTCTGTTGACGTCGAATTTTAGTATCTGCTCAGCTCGCTTAGAACCTCGCCAGAGCAGGTACCAAAAAAGCAACAGGTACCAGGTACTATCCCTAATGGAAAAGCAAAAAAGAGTGTGTTGAGTCGAGCCAAGTAGTGCTAGAGCTCTATAATGGAAAAGCCCCATTACTGTGCCATCTGTCAAACATTTACAGTTTCAGTAGTTAAAATGTCTTTAAATGTTGCCGACTGGTGCCGATCTTTAACCCCGGTGCCTACCATGCACGCCTGAGGAAAAACATGGATGGTGGATTCATCATAACGAAATCCGAAAGGCAGGAGAACCTGGGTGAGGTCCGCCTCAGTGTAGCAGCCATCGTGATATTTAGGCAGGTCGGTTATGAGCAACTGCTTCTTTGAACATTTGAAAAACTGGACAAGAAAGGACAAATAATGAGGTAGAGTTAACATATCAATATCAATTAGCCCCATATATTGCAATACAATGACCTGCAGGAAAGGTGGCATCTTCAAGTTGGTTTTGTTTCACCAACAGTCCCAAACCTAAATATATCTGGTTTACCATCACATAAGACAAAGAAACACATCCTCACAAACCAGATACTAGAACTAGGGAATATCTTTGCTTGAAATGTGCAAAATTGTTAATCGATTATCAAAAAACTGGCAATTATCTTTGTTGAGTTGATTGAACAATGTGAGTGACCGACTAATTGATGCAGTGGTCTTGAACAAATATATGGATAATTTGTTTAATTTATTCCAGGTTTCCATATCCAGAAAGTGACCAATCCAAGTGTTTCAGAGAGCAGCTTTTAAAGCCAAGATTATTTATACCTTTAGTAAAAATTAAGGACTACATTTTAGTTCATGCAAAGTGATTTTAAGAGACCTACACGTGGTGAGAAGCAGATTTTTCTACTGAGGCAATCTGCAAAAGAAAGAAAAAGAAAAGTAGATGTTACGATCACATGCAGATATTTTCAATGTACTGTAAATTAAATTGATGCAACATTCTGTTTCGTTAATATATTTACGTATTCTGTTTTTAAGCAGGTGTTTTTCAGCCATATCCCCAACAGTCAGTTGTGTGGCTGCAGCTGCATAAGGTGTGGACGACGTTGGTTGCTGCTCTTTCGCTGCTGCAGCTGTTGCAGTTGTGACAGATGTAGCCGCCTTAGTCAAGGTATTGCAGGCAACTCTGGCTGAAGCGGGCTTCATTTCTGTCTTCACTACAGTAACAGGATCTTCAAAGGATCAAAATGAATAAAAACGATCAGTAGCTGTTGGATTCACTACGGGATCTATATCAGAACTAAAAAATAACTCTAGTTCAAACTTTTTTGAGATATCTTGTTAACTAATATAGCTGATGAACTATGCATGGAAAATCTTTCTTTAATAATGAAATAAAGTTCTGTCTGATTAAATGTGTAAGCATACAACATTTGTTTGTAATGTTGGGTTCACAGATTGATTGGATGAGCTATAAATAACTACACACAACCCAGTATCAACACAATGTGAGCGAGTGGGCTGGTGTAATTGTCCTTTTTTGATTAATAAATTGGAAAAAATGATCTAAGCAGTAAATTAAACTGCTAGAGCCGCAGTGAAAAGCAAGCTAGAAACTGTCAGGGAATTTTCCATATTTAGGGTCAAACATGGGCCTTGAGTTCACAGTAAAGGCAGCACTATTATCTTAACAGAGACAACTGTCCATGGTATTTTGGGGAATGTGTCACTTTGTTAACGGTAGCACAGCATTGTTGTGGTACCCAAGGTCAGAGGATATGACTGTGGTTCCTTGTTTGTGGAATAACAAACCAATAGGCAACTTCCATTACTGTAGATGCATTGAGTATGATTTATGGCCATAGAGTATTTGTGGTAACTATCTGTGAAGGCTTAAAGTCTATCCATGGAGGAGACTGTTTCCTGTGTTATCACGCATCAGAAGGGTATATTGATAATATTTTCATTCTCCTTGGCCCAACTTCAATAAAACTTTTGAGCCTAAAACATCCTGTGTGTCTGTGCACTTTCTTCACTGATGAGGTTAACCATTGACAAACAAATTCTCACTAAAACAAACTAGTAAATAATGTTTGTAGTTGAAGTAATGCATGCTGTCTACCTGCTAAATATATCCCACAAAATAACTCTAAAATTATCATCCTTCCACTAGACACTGAGAAGGCACTTGACAAAGTAAACTGTGACCTTGACTCCCTCGTAGTGTTCGAGTAGGGTTATGCTAATTAGTGACATACCCAAATAGTTCCCTGAAAGAGCTGTGCTGCATGATGTCCGCCCTCTATTATCTGCCTTTATCCTGTTTGCCATTGTATCCACATTACTGATGATTATTTATCAAAAATCCCATTGTGTAAATATTTTGTGAAAATGGCAAAAGTCCTCCCTACAATATCGATATCAAGGTAATTGGGCCCTACATCTGGCCTTGATCTGGACACTCCAACACAACAACACAATAAATGCTACAAATCCTCAAGTTGAAAGTCAACTTCCAGTGTCTTGTTCACCAACTGCTAATTAAAGTGAAAGGGGTTAGCAACAATGGGTTAGCCAAACCTGACCAGGTTCACTTAAGGTGGAATGACCTTTAAGATGAACCTGATATTGTGATTTTAGTGTCAACCTGAGCTGCTCTTAAATAGAGAACAGCTGCTAAGTCTCTGCTTAGTTTTTGCTCAGCTACCCCACACCCATTATAGGATTTCTTAACAGTAGCAAAAATCTAAAATACTGCAGCCTTCCCCCTTGAATACTTACAACAAAATACCTTCTACAGTACATTGTGTTCCACATTTGAACATACTTGACATTTAATTCCCTCCATTTAATTGCATACCTTTTCGCATTGTTTTTGTGTTGATGGCTCCATCTGTTAACATTGTCTTGTCAGCAGCTTGAAGTGGGCTTCGTGCCACCTGCCTGTCCATGTGTGAAGTGTTTGTTTTTGTTTCAAGATCTTGTCCAGTGGACTCTGGAGTCTCAACAATACTGGTAAGTGGTTGACTCTCAATGGATCTGGCTGCTGGAATTTCAGGTACAGCCTCTGTAGCCATTGGTTTTTCACTATTGCCCTCGGTACAATTATCAACGTCCATGGGCTCGGCTACTTTCACTCCCGTTTGCCCAAGCTCCATAGGTTCCGCGACTTTAACCCCATGCTCCGTAGATTCAGTGTCTTTGACCTCTTTTGCTTCAGCATCACCTTTGGAAAGTTCTGCTTGGTGCTTAGGTTCAGAAACTGTCATATTTGCTGTTTGAACGTCTGCTGCAGGTTTCACAGATTGTTGAATCCTGGTATGAGAATATTTCAGCTTAGAAGTCTGTACTTCATGGTGATCTTCTGAAGCTGTAGATTTGGATGTTTTACTTTGGGGCTTTGTAGCCATTCCTTCTCCCTTTTCATTGGTCATGGCTCCTGCTGCAGTCAATCTGCCTGGTGGAGTTTTGGGTTTCTGCATAGATGAGGCTGTTTCCACCTTGGAAGCAGAGACCTGTTCTTCAGTGACCATTTTGGTGCCTTTACTTGATTTAGCAACAGATGTATTTTCTGATTTATCAAACTCAGCTGTTTCTTTTGGCACCACCGCTGTTTCTTTAACAGTGATTTCAGATTTTTCAGATGGATTTTTTGGAACCACAGGCTTTTGTTTTACAAAAACCTTTGTCACAGCTCCCTTTGCAGCTACTTTGCTTGGTTTTACTTTTTTGGCAATCTTCTTTGTTGAGACATTTTTTGCCTTGGAAACCAAGACTTTTGCTTTAGTGACAGTTGCCTGACCTTTGGCAGCAATCTTCTTATTAGGCACTGTAAGTGGAGGCCTCTTAGGTGTGGAGACACTGAATGTGGTAGGTTTGCTGTAAATAATAAATACATAAAAAAAGACAATACAACAGGATCTGAAATAAATAAATAAAACTTAAATAGGCAATAAAAATGTGCATGCTAAGATAATACAATCTAGAGCCCTGCTCAAAAAAGAAATATCTTACCTCTGAAGAGGCTCCTTAGAAACAGTCACCTGCAAACAGTAAACACATTGTAATCTACATATTAAAATAATACTACAGTAGTTTTTTTTAAATATTCACATGTCAGGAAGAGAGGAGACATTTAGTACCTTCTGTTTGAAAACACAGACTTGAATGCCTTTTATGGTGAGGTTCTTTGTGCTCTTCAATTTCTGCGCATCTTCCTCTTTCTCAAAACGCACACATGCCTATAAGGAATGGTTTTGGGGTTAGATTGACATTATTGACATTAATGTTCATCCTACAGACACTCTTAAGAACAGTCCCACAACAAATAGCATAATACAAATTATTTATCAATTTATTAAGCGGAACTAAGATAATATATTTTGCATTATTAAAAAAGGCACATAAAAAATATGATTGACTAGCAGAAACACACACACACACACACACACAGTATTTTCTCTTGAAATGCACATACCTCCTGCACTTTACGATACAATAAAACCGATTTTGTTTTTCCAAAGTGCTCCATAGAAGTGACTACCTCATCGTGGGAGATGGAACTATGAACATTTTCTAGTATCACCATAGATGGAGGATAGGATTTACCAGCCTAAATAAAAAGAGAGGGAGAGCAACTTTAACCACATGAAGAAATGGTGACAATAAACTTAAAACTGAAACTAAACACCTACCTTAGCCTTTGCAGAGGAACTACTCTCACTCTTCAGCTGGCTGATCTTTTCTTTAGTCACCTCCTTCTTTGCTATAGAACCGGAGGATGAAGAAGAAGCAGCAGCAGAGGATGATTTCTTTCCGCTTGTAGAGGGTGGAGGTGAGGAGCGTTTTCCTTTGGAAGTAGAGGGGGAGGAATTCATCTTTTTCAGCTCAGCCATTAAGGCAGGAGCCAGACTTTTAACCACAGCATCAAGATCAGACTGGTCTGACAGGGATTGGACACCTAGCCAGAGAGAAAAGTCAGGTTATAATTTATCTAAAACCATTATATAGCATCATAACATGGTATTTTCATTTACATTTAATGTACAGAATCATTACTTAAGTCCTGGTATTAAAATGTTTCCAATTTCTCATACCTGATGTTTCCAGCAGTTTCTTAGCCAGTCTGTCTGCTGCGCTTGACTTCTTTCGCTGGGTGGATGACCTGTCAGGGGTGATGTTAGTTGTTCTTCTCTCATGTGTCCTTGTTGGGGACGATCGTTTTTCATGACTCCTCGTTGGTGACAACCGTCGTGCCGGGCTCCTCCTTGGTGACAACCGTCTTTCTGGGCTCCTCCTTGGTGACAATCGTCTGCCGTCACTCCTCATCGGTGATGAACGCCTGTTGTGGATTCTTGTTGGTGACGATCGTCTCTCACGGCTTCTCTTTGGTGATGATCGTCTCTCATCACTCCTCCTTGGCGATCGTCTTTCGTAGCCTTTTCGTGTTGATGATCGTCTCTCAGGGCTTCTTGAACGTGAGCGATGGCAGTGGGATGAAGAGGCAGGGGAACTGGAGCGAGAACGATGGTGTGAATCAGACCGGGACCTGAAGGAAGTATAGATCAATGATGCAATGAATCTACTGAAACTTTCAGAAAGTTTCACATCAAGTTTAGGTTTCTCAAGGTGTAACCATGTTCTGCTATTCTGTAAAAACGTTTCACATCTTCACCAAAGCTATTACTTATATCAGAATGTATTTTCAACAGAACCTGATGTTACAGTCTTGTGTCATTTATGTCCCACAGACCTGTGAGCGTATCTGGAGCTGCGCGGTGATCGTGATCGGCTCCTGTGTTTCTCCCTTCTACCATCTGAGTCATGGCTACGCCGTGGACTCGGGGAGTGGGAGCGGGAGCGACTGCCATGCCTGGTTTTCTGGTGACAATACTTCGTAGTATGTGCAGAGGTTGAGGGAGAGGGCTTGATGTCTTTGCTTGCAACTCTGGACAAAACATGGTACAACAAAGGTTAAATGAAAGACTGAATGAAGTCAGTCAAAATCAGGAGGATACTGGTTCACAGCTGGAGTGGCTGCTGCATCTCTACACACTGAGAAACTTACCTTGGCCCGACAGCTACCTCACCATCCCACTGTGGGTATCTGAAGAATGAAAAATTCAAAACATGCCTATGAATACAGCAAAGACGACACCAAAAACAAAACCTGGCCAGGCAGTTTCAAGGTTGAAAGGTACTGAGGAATCTGAAGGTTTCTTGAGCTAACTACCACTAAAAGATACTGTGAACAACCCTATGATAAAAAAATAATTAACACAAGAGTAATGCCACCTACAAAGAATGCAGGTTCCTCAAGAAACACCTTTTATCAATTAGAGACCTTAAATTGGTTGGGATCCATTAGCAAGGAGCTATGAAGGCTGCAGCACTATAACAGAGATGGAGAGATTGATTAGGCAAAAGCTTATCATAGACTTACTGTCTGCGGAGGAGTTTACAGCTCTCAAGGTGAAGGCTGGTGTTCTGGTGACAGATCCAATCCTAGGAGTCAAAACAACAGACAGCATTTAGATAGGCCTCGATATATGATCAGTTTCATTATCACAGCTGCCATTTTTGTGATCATCTGACCACATATAAAGTTTTTATTAAAGACAGTAGCCTTTAGAAAGAGTTTAAAGTGCCTCATTGTCTGTTGGGTCAATGAGTACCCAATTCCATTGTCCACTGTTGTATGGTGTATGTATGAAATAGTGTTGATGCTGAACAGCAGGTCCACAAAAAAAAATATTTTGCCTTTCATAAAAAGGTGTTGAGAGGAACTATATATATAGACAAAAGTATAATTGGAAACAATTTTTGATTTTTTTCCCCTCTAACTCTAGCTGGTTTGTAAGCCAGAGTTAAAGGTTCACAAATGTTTAACATTAAACATAAACACAGGAGTCACAGCACCAGTCACAAAAAAAAAAAAAAAAAAACACTTCTTGATCTTGACACTGTGGTGGCTGGTTCTTCATTTGGTGTCTTCTGTGGTGTCATAGAGTTGCATGATGTTATGTGAAGGTCCTTTTGGCAGGGGTCATCAGAACAAGAACAGACTGAGGAAAGCTGAGGAAAATTACATCTGGAGAAAAGGTGAACATTGGGTGAAGGAAGAAGTGTGACTTTTTTGAGTAGCCAAAATAGGGAATCTTTGGTGTCTCCAAAGGAGATAACAATTAATGACAAGTGAACAAACCTCAAGTTAACTGTGTATGCTCAATGCCCAATTCACCAATTGGACCATTTTGGGACGCAACAATATTTCATAAAGTGAGAGCATGACTCCATAATGATTGCCACCATTACTAAAAGTCAGTTACTACTGTTAGCTTAGCTTCTCATATCTCATTACAATTATATCTATGCATGGTTTTTTCTTTCTTAAAATATGACTTACATGATCATAGAAATGTACTATTGCATATTGGAAAAAAACACATTTTTTAAACAGTTTTAACAAATTGCATTAGTACCTCTAATTTTGAAAAAAGCACTGATACATTGACTAGCAGATGTTAAAAAAGTCAAAACTGCATATACAATGAGGGACAGAATTTCAAAAACAGGGAGACATTTTTTTAAGTCAGCTTCCGATGTATCAGTTTTCAGTTTTCAGTTTTGTAGGAACTTCATCATCAGCATGTCTTCTAAGCTCTTGGTTCCACTTTCCACAGTCGAATACTTGATGTTGACCATTTCTCATCATTTTACATCAAATTATCTAACAAACATCACTCCTAGTGAGGCTGGCAATATTCATTCCACACAAAACAGACAATACTGTAAAACTGAATTACAGATAACACTTAATTTGCAATTACACAGAATGCCTCCATGTCATGCAATGACCCATTAAATTATAAGACAATGTTAAGTCCTTTAAAATAGGCTTGAACGTATTGGCCTTGAACTTATTCAAGAGCAAAACCCTTGAACATTTCCAATAAAGAAATGCTTTTTTTTTAACATTGACATAAATATTTCAAAAATTCCTACAGAGAAAGAACAGAGTGCAATCTGTCACTCACCTTCATATGAGTACATTCTTTGTTACAGAGAACACAGGTATGTGGAAAGATTCTGGGCGAGGCTGCAGCGTAGTCATGCATCATGGCTGGCGTTGGTAAACCCTTGGAAACTGTCACCTTTGCTGGAGGCTGTGAGTTGGTGGATGGCAGCGTTGTATGAACAAAGTTCATTGGCATTGGTTGCGATGGTCCTGGAGGAACCATAACGGTTCGATGGTGATCACTGGGGTTAAACAATGGACGCCTCGCGACATCAGTGATGCTGGGGATATGAGAAACAACGGGAACTGTTGGAACTGGCTTTGCTGCAGACAGAACTGTTGGCCATACTGTCTGCCCCATCTGCGAATGTGATATTGCTGGTTTCAGCACTGTCTGTTGCTGCTGAGTCTGCGCCTGCTGTCGCTGCTGCACTGACTGTAACTGCTGCTGCTTTTTTATCTGTTCAGCAGCTGCTGAACCTTGTACTTCAGTTTTACGCTGATCCTTAGTGCCGCTGCTGTCGTTACTGCCAATGACTACGAGGCCAGGTCGGCTGGGATGCACACCGCGGAGCAGAGTGCAGGTTGTTTGAGTTTTTGGCTTAGGGTGTTGGTTGACCCCTGGTTCTTTCAAAGGAACAGGTTTGGAGGCTTCAGTCTTGAAAATTCTGATGTCAGTATCTTTCTTTGGGAGAGAGAAAGAGCTGAGGGTTTCTTGAGGAGTCTTGTTTTGTTGGGTCTTCAATCGTTTGCTTGGGTCATTGCTTGAGGAGGCCATAGAACTTAGTATTGAACTGTATGAAGAGCTCAGACTGGTAAGAGAACTCGCCTGATCATGGGAAGAACTCAAGGTACTGCTTCTTGCTGCTACTGTATGTTTTTGCAGTGGGTCCCAATTCTGGCTGCCACTTTCAAAAGTGTCCTTCATCCCACCACTATTAGGTCTACTGCCACTGGTCCTTCCAATCTCAGCTCCAACTCCTCCAGCATATTTGCCTCTATGTCCATAGTCAATCACTTTACTTGGCTGGAGAATAGAAGATGATGTCTCCTCCTGGCGTATTCCTGCCCCTCCAGAACTACTAAAACTGTCCATTCCACTTATGCTTCTGGTGGGTGGGGGTTCAGGATGTGGTTTTGACTGACTTGCAGCCCTCTTTGCTTTCTGGATGCGGAGTTGGCGCAAAATAAATGGCAGGTTAGCAGGTGTTGTCTGGTCTTCAGGGTAGGCAATGAGATGTTCCAAGTCCTCTTTTTCAAGTCCTAAGTGCATAAGGATGTTGGCAGCAGATTCTGAGGTGTATTTGGGACGACTGGGCTCTGTAGGGGCTGCAGGTTTGTCTTGCACTGGGTAGTCATAATCTCCTAAACCTGGAATGGACACATCACGTTCTCTTCCACTGGAGGTATTAAACCTACAGTCACCACTATCTGCATAGCAGGATGAAGAAGTGGATGATGAATAAAATTTAGAGGGGATATCAGCAGTGGGTCTCTTGTAGTCTGACACGTCCAAAGAACCACTGCCACTTTCAACTTTTGAATGTCTAGCAAAATGTCCAAGAGAGGCAGAGGTTGAAGACATCGAGCAGGAGGTCGCCCCTGTGTCTGAGGAGAGCAACTCATCCCTTTGAGAGTTGAAGTAAGTGCCTTGACCTGTAGGCTGCTGCATTGGTGTGCCGAGACGCCTCACTTCCTCTCTGGCTCTGCTAATATGCATGTCTATGCACCTCTCTATGTCCTTATCGATTGTGGGCCTACCACGTTCAGGTCTGTAGTTCATTGACTGGGGACCCATGGATGGAAACAACCCCCCAGAGTTGGCGGAAGTCCCAGAAGAAGCTCCAGAAGAGCTGGGGCCGGGCCCCATATGAGGGGATGCCCTTCGAGGGTCTCTCTCTGCCTGTACACCGGGGAGTCCATATTGCCCCTGGGTGGATCTTTGGTTTGCAGAAGCATAGGGGTTATACAGGGGATGAGACATGGTGTTCACAATCTTCAGAAGGTTGAGGAGATTAATGGCCGCAGCAGTAGGGGAGGGGGGTGTAGTGGGTATGTAGGGAGTAGATATGTTGGAGTTGGTTGTCAAGGTAGCTGATCGGCCACCAACAGAGAATGCGTGGTTTATCTGCGTGAGTGCAAGCTGTGCTTTGAGTTGAGCCAGTTGCAAGGAGGCAACCTGCTGGCCAATCAGGAGCGAGCTCCCAGGGAGCCCTCCAATAAGGGGGCTCCTTAGGGGCCCTGTTGCAGGAGAAGGGGCACAACGCTCCGATTGCAACGCAAAGCTGAAAAGTTTAAAAAAAAACAAAAGAAGGGGTTACTGACTGGGACAGGACCTCAGTATCTTGGATGGGTAAAAGCCATCATCTGGAAGGTCTTGTCTTGAGTTGTCCACTCCTGTGGGATACACACTCATTCAGCCAATTTTACTTCCAGGGGCCACATGCATAAACAATGAGTATGCACAAAAACACCATTTTCAGTACATAAACTGGTATTTATAAAAACACAATGTGCACAACTCTTGCATTTTTAAAACCATACATACAAGCTATCTGCGGATGATGATATGAGCTTAAGATGTAACTTATTTGTGAAATGCAAATCCAAGGCACATTATTAAGGTAACGCTGATTAATTACTTTTGTGTGATTAATTTGATCCTTTTTTGAATTTACATTATGTCAGTCAACATTTTATTTAGCTGTTAATATTGTTTTTATTTCATCCTTAGTTATGCTTTGTACCTTGTACCTACATATGAGCGATATACAGTACCAGTCTAACGTTTGGACACACTTTCTCATTTGCTTTAATGAGAAACATTAAACACTTTCTCATTTGCTTTAATGAGAAAGTGTGTCCAAACGTTAGACTGGTACTGTACATATGAGTTTACATTTCTGATTACATTTGTCAGCAGATGTCACTGCTAACAATGGTCTACAGGTCTATGTGATGAACTAATCATATGGACAGAATAGTTGCACAGCTGTAAGTAATGAAAGCTGTTCTGGAAGCAGGACGATAATCTACATTGAGTTTTATGCAGGTGGCCCCTGGTCTTCACTAGCAAGAAGGAACAGAGGAAGCAACAACAACAACAAAGCACAGATAAAACAAAGAGAACAGTTAACAAACATCAAGAACAGAAAAAAACTAATTTATATCCTTTTCTGGCTCATCTCTGGTAGAAACAGTCGAGAGTACTCCACCAATTTAGCATTGTATTCCTACATTACATTATCTTAAATTATCCACAATCTAACTTAACAACCAGCAGTTTGGTGGGACATACTGCCAGACTTGAACAAAGATGAGGAGCAAATTACATTGGTCTTGTAACCTCACTTATTCCCCAGAGTTAAGGGCTGCCACAAAAGTGTAAAACAGGTGGAGTTCCCCTCTTAAGGTTGGACCCAGAAGACAGACAAAGCCCATTTAACATTTCACAACTATGATTTCAAATTCAGGATGTGACATGGACCATACTGAATAGGGATGGGCATGATGAATCATTAAGAATTGTTTCGAAATTGTATCGATCAAATGCTGGTATCAAATGGAGGTTGTGTTGCGTAGTGTGAGTCTTGAAGCAATGCAATGAATTTCACTATGTGGCAGCAATGAGACGTCTTATCAAAGAGGGGGCGATACTTGACAGAGAAAATGGCTCAGCTTCCTACATGCCGCCGCAGATATCAAGCGTAAACATGATGAGGTCAAGTTGAAGGGAAACCTTTTCAGATAAAAAAAAAAAGATGACCAGGTTCCTCAGGCTGGCCAAGTTAGTGCGACAATGCCTCTGCATCCCAGCTACATCGGTCCCCTCAGAACGGCTGTTTTCAGCTGCTGGACTAACTGTCAGGCTGTGCTCACTGACCCCTGAGCAAGTTAACATGCTAATCTTCCTCAACAAGAATTACAAGACATCAACGACTTTGACAACCACTTCAGACAGTGACTCAGCTGTGTGGTGGTGAGAGAGGAGCCAGGGGTTTTAACTTTACTCTCCTTTTTTTATTCTTAGCAAAGCTATTTATGTCACTTTTTAGGCCAACAACTGATTGCAACACCATGAATATCTTCCAGAAGACAAAGTCTGAAAATAGGCATTACTATCCCCACAATTTAAATAATACCACCTCTGCCCACCTCTCTATGATGGTCAGCTCGCCTTCGAGTGGGCCATTGGAACAATTGTAAAAACATTTGATTTCAGACGTGGCCACACAGCAGGTCATAACAACCAGTTCACATTGACCACAAATCAACCAAAAGACTCTAGACCATAATTTATTGGGTAAGAGGTTGTAACAAGATGGCATACAGATATCATCATCATCAGGATTTATGATCCTTGTGATTTAAAATGTTGTATATGGCAGTAAAAGTTCAATCATTTGGAACAGCAGACGAAAGAGAAAGGTCACAACAATTAACAAGGGAAGCTTTTGAGTTTTGCCTTTCATTGAAAAAAAAAAAAAAAAGGAACACATGCACACACACAGGATACTGGAAACACAGGTGCACATTTAGGTGATAAATCCAAGTTCAACATGACAAGGACCACCCTGACAGTAATTTACTAATTTAACAGTTACTCCAAGTGGTAAGGTAGCAAAAAAGAGAAGAAAAAAAAAATTCCCACCACAGGTTTGCGGCCAACAAAGCGCTGCGGCCAACAACACTGCTTCCTGGATTGTGTTTCATTGTCTCACCACCACTGTTAACCCTTACACTATTTTAGCTGCCTAAATTTAACCAGAATATAATGAGTGTTTTGGGGTTTTTTTTAATTACTTAATAATCACTATATTCTTTTTTTCAATAGCATTGATGTGTTCAGTTTTTCTAGTTGCCTAGTAGTTTAGTTTGCTACATTCAGCAAAAGTTTCCCCACTTCTAAGCTCCATTATCTACAGTTTCAGAGCAGCAGAAATGATGTTGTTTGGGAATTTTCTATTAAACTAAGGCCTCCTTTTGGGGAAAACAGGAGGCACCCTGATAGTGTTGCTATAGCAGCCAAGGTCAGAGATGCTTTTGCCTGTCTCTTACTAGTGGTATCTGTTGTCAGAGAAAGGAATGTCGCATTAAACTCAAGAATGCTTGTATTGATCAGCTGTGAGCAAGTCTGTTCAAATAGACATTTCTAGATCTGGGTACAAAAAGGATCGATTGCTTTATTTCAGCCGATACCTTAAAAAGGTATTGTGTACCAATACCTGGTCCAAGCCATAACTATCAGACTAAAAATATGTTTTCAGTTATTCACTTAAGACATAGTTGGCGTAGGGTTTGAGCATTTAAGACATGTCTTTTATTTTTTGCACCAAATTATGGGGACTAGTATCAATAAAATCCTGTTGATACCAATCCCTTGTTGTAGGCCGGTTTGTTGATGTGTGTCCCTCATACTCAATGTTTTAATAGTACTAAGAAAATTATAATTGTCCTCATCCACTGTTGATAAGGGCAGCATGGTTTGCTCTATCTTTGATTTACTGCTCATACATTTGTATACTTATCATGCTGTGAGGTTTTGGGGCTTTAATTGACACCTGTGTGGAGCCACTGATGTGGTCACTTGCTGAAGTTTATACATCAGAGGCGCTGACATCAAGCACATAGGCCTACATGTTTTGATCCGGGTGTGTTTTCTTTCCAACAAGAGTCACAGACAGTCTTTGAGGTGACCCATAAGTGTCTGTTTCCAGCTTTGGAAAATGTAAACGATACCGACAATTACAGTAGGCTATATTAGACAATATAACCAACCCTTTAAACCACATAATATACACATTCAATACGTTGTCCAGAGGATTTTTTATTTTATTTAGAGGCCTTAAATAATAATAAATACAGAAAACCTAATTGGGCAAATCTGAAGGTTAGCCTTCAGCAGGTCCCAACAACAAAACGATCACCCGGTTTGACAAACACCGAGAACAGCCGTGTTAAAACCGACGTTTCGTTTCATTATATTATAAGGGTCAGGGTTGCATACCTCTCGTTATCTGTGGTGTGTCCCCGCAGCTTCGGCTCGCTCAAACTTGGCTTCGGTCTGTTTGCAAACAGGCAATCTCTGCAGCCTCGAAGTAATACTTCCGGCCTAGCGTGTCGAGACTTCAGAATAAAAGCGTCGCACGGTTTGGAAGCTTGTAATAGGTTAATTATTACTAGTTACTGTTTTTAAAATGTAATAATTAATGTAACTATTTCAATTACTTAATCAAAATAATGTAACTTATTACATTGATTACTTTTTGTTGTTTATATATAATATATATAATAATTACTGCTGTATGTTTATTTTTTGATATAATATAAGAAGTATTTCAGACACTAACTTTACTGGTCACTGGTTACAGTAACTGTAATTTAATTACACGTTTCTCAGCAACTGTAACAGATTACGGTTACAGTTACTGATGATTACCAATGAGTTACAGCCCTTTTGATACTTCAAAGAGGCCTACAAACGGGCTTAGCTGATTTTACAATACTGAAAGAATTCCCATTTAGGTTGTACACCTTAATGGCCACTAGATGGAGACAGTACAGCATATTTGTATGAATTGTAGTTGATAACCAAAAAGATTGCTAGTTCAGTCTTTGCACAAAAATACACAGTATATGAGTGTGTGTGTGTGTGTGTGTGTGTGTGTGTGTGTGTGTGTGTGTGTGTGTGTGTGTGTGTGTGTGTGTGTGTGTGTGTGTGTCCAGCAAAGGCCTAAACAACAGGAGTGAAAGAGCATGGGTGGGGGAACAGACTAGACTTTCTACCCTCTCCCTGGACATATTATATAATAAAATGTTTTGTTGAATGCTGAATGCAGTTGGTTTCCTTTTATATTCTGTACAGATCAAACTTCTTTCTTGGCTTACATTGAGCAGCTGCTGGGATCATTGATATTTAAATTTGATTAAACTTTGCTGTTATTGTACCAAGTACTGAGACGACGAAATGTAGTTTAATATATAACCAGATGTTCAAAGAAGCAGTGGCAGATTGACAGAACTTTTTTTTTTGTTTGTTTATGACAATGGTTATAATTTAGTATTTTGAAGATTTATAAAGTTTAGACCCTAACATCATAATCATATATGTATTTTAAAACTGACTGCATCACTGTAAGTTTGTAATGGACAATCTTTATGAAGTCATTTTTGTCCAATTAACTCAAAGCCCAGCTTGCACTCACGCAGATAAACCACGCATTCTCTGTTGGTGGCCGATCTGCTACCTTGAATGAACTAAAGGATTCAGAAGAACAGGTGTGTTATCACTATTGTTCCACAGAGCCCAAAGAAGTTGAGTTAATACATTGCACTTAGGCTTCCAGTAAAATTGAAAAGGTCCCCTTAGTTTCCCTTAATCCCTGTTGGTCTCTGAATTTCCATTAAACATGCTGATGTTAAGGAAGTTAGTTAGAATATACAGTAATAGAGAAGTTAGAGTTGGAGAGACCTGTGCACGATTTCAGAATAAAACTTCTCTTTGAGCAAGACTTGGTTTGACGCAATAAGCAAAAGGTAAGTGAACAATGTTTTATTCCTCTCTATGGTCCTTTCCATAATGTTGTTAGACACCTATAATAACAATCTGAACCTGTCACTGTTAAAAAAAAGCACTTTCAATGGACGTACATAGACAAAGCACTATTGCCATGTCATATTACATTGGAGCTTATTTAGCATTTAGCATACTGTTGTCCTCATTAGTCACCTAGACACAAAAAAAATAGTGTCAAGGTTGAAAAAATACTGAAGTTTCCCTTTAAGCAATCAAGTTCTGGATTACTTCCGGATTTGGATCGGATTTATACTCGCCGTCAGACTCTTAAGCCTGAAGTCTTGATAATGAACAGTTACTGACTGTGCAGACTGTTGAATCAACAGTTTATCAAAAGGTGACGATGAATAGTTTAATTAAAGGATCATCCTCTATTGGGTATTCCACCAAATTACTAATATATCCCCATTATCCCCTGCCCTGGACCACAGGGCTTAACACTCGACCACGACAGGACAGCTGACTGGCAGTACTCTAGCGGCGTGTGTTTGTGTGAGCCAAAAGAGGCTCGGTTTTATTTTCGGCTGTCATCGCAACCATGTCAGAGAACCCAGTCTCATGGTGGTGAGCTCACCATTACATACACACCCCATGTCCCGATAAGGACTACTGTTCCTGACAAGGTTGGTGTTTATACAGGAAAAGGTCCCAAAGAGGTAACAAAACACACACACACACACACACACACACACACACATTTATGGAGACAACAGAGCAGATTTAGACATAAAACAGACTTTGTGATGAAATTGTTTTGTGTGTGAATTTGATTCCTTTCAACACATACACACATGTTCGTACTACACACACTTATCCAATCATCTTGGCCGTCTTGAAATAGCATCATTACTATAATTTCCAGTGTGACCATTACAACTACAGGCTGAAGTTTCCTGTCCTCAAGTCCATGTCCAAATCTCCTCATGTCAACTAAACAAACTTATGTGCCGACCCTCTTCAGGGCCAAGGGATATGTTACCCAGTGTAATAGTGTGGCTCTTAGACATGTCTTTAAAGGGGACATATCATGATTTTCCTTGAGTTTCTGGTATTTACATACATTTATGATGCCGTATATCTATGTTAAACATAGTAAAAGTTCCAAAAGTTCACATTAATACATGTAGAAATGCAACAAGGATGTGTGAACTCTGCTCATTGTGCATGCCCATAAGCAGCTGTCTGTTCCATAGGCTTTGTTGCTACGGCTGTTGCTCAGGATTTTCATGTGTTTCAACTCGGATATTTCAGCTTTATTTATTGATGTATTTAAAAAGTTGACATTTTGAGTAATGAACAAGAAAAAGTAGCGAAATCCTTCTACCATAGTTAGTTTCATGGGTTGTTGAAGTCGGCTCTAGAGGTATCAGAAGTCTGCCGATGGGGATCTTCTAGAGGCTGGCCCATCTGAACAAAGTGGGCTCATGAGCAAGTTGGCTTTAACTGTCCCGATGACGAAAGATGACGACCATTAAGGAAATATATATTTGGTATGGATCATCAAACTTAATGTCACACCCAAGTTTATTAGATCCATGTCGGACAGTGTGGCGCCATTGAAGAAACAGGAGTTAAATCTTTCATATCATATCATATCCTTTAAAGAGCAACCCACAGCAGATTGCCCGAGACTCTTCATATTAAACAGGGATTATTTTAACATGCAATAAAACTTTCTTCCCTCCACTGACACTCACACACACACATTTATCTGTGTCACCACATGCATCTGTAGAATCTAACTCTCTTGCCCAATAACACAAGGTCAGATCCCCTCTAATGATCCCAACAATTCTGGCTGGGGGTAACCTGACCCCAGATCAGTGATGACAGATGGCAACTGCCCCAAAGATTGAATGTGAAATCTCCCAAAGAGGAATGTGAAAACTCAAATTGGTATCTGTCTTCAACCCGTTGGTCTTTCCAGAGAAAAATATGGCTCCTATTTCCTTGTCTAGGCAAAAAGTTTAATCTGGGCAGGGAAGACCTCCAATGCTGAGCAAGGCACTCATATTTAGCATGCAGACATGAGATTGATCTTCTCATCTAACTCTCACCAAGAAAACAAATACATATATTTCCCAAACTGGCAAAATATTCCCGAAGGATTTAAACAAACGGGTGTCAATTTTTAGGCAATACCATCAACGAGGCATTTGATCAATCCCAAATGTATTCAGCAGCATGACAATGACCTCAAACATACAGCCAGAGCCATGAAGAACTATCTACAGCGACAAGAAGAACAAGGAATCCTGCAACAAATGGCTTGGCCACTACAGACCCAGATCTCATCATCATGGAGTCAGTCTAGGATTATAAGAAGAGACAGAAGCAACTAATTTAGAGACCTTAAATCCACAGAAGAAGTGTGGGAACCTCTCTGAGATGCTGGAACAACCGATCTGCCAAGAACACATCATCATAATTAAATGACTGCATTGGTCAATTGTACCTGCACTCCAGAACCTCCTTAGTAGTGTTTTCAGAGTGACCCATTGAAGTGTAATATGCCACTTTCCGAAATGTTAAAGTTTTATGGTGTGACAACATTGTGCTAAAGGTCTGGTTAGGTTTTGGTACAAAAACCATTTGGTTAGGGCTCGGGAAAGATCACGGTTTGGGTTAAAATGATAATTTAAGTCCACTTTTTGCCAACGTCTTACATTTACATAATCTGAACTGCATCACTTTCTTGGATCATAATTGCTGCAGCTGCTAGATGGTGTAATCATAACTATAGTTCATTTTTTCCAGTTCAATTTAAAACTTGCACTGTTGTTTTTCTGATGAGGACAGGCAGTCAAATGAAGTGGCAACAACTAAACTAGATTAGTGAATCGAGTGAACACTTTTCATTTGCAAGCAATGTTGAAATATTAATTATTTTTTTCAAAAGTTACACGTCGCTTTCACATGTGGTTCAGTTGGTCTGGTCTGCTTTTTCTATTTCATTTTCTCCCATGCTTTGGCACCCAAACTTGTTTCCACCTCATGGGATTAATACAGTAATCTATCTATCGATGCGATGCAGATTCTATTAGCCATCAAGAGCTTATCATGAGCTTATGAAAACCATTATCGCCCCTTTATCTGACCAATCTCATCCAACATGCCTTCTTAGGTCATGTGAAATGGTTGTGTGGTTACCTCAGTGACTTCTGGGAGTCCTTGCTCTGTCTGCGACACACCCGGTGATGAAAATATGGATTTAAATCATCACGCAGCTGGGATACAGAGTCCACATGGTAACCCACACCAGGCAAACTTTGCTGCTACACATGTCACAGACATAAATCTCTCCACAGTGCACGTGTCGTGTATAGACATCTCGTTCTTTAGTTGTTTAAAAAGTCTTCCAAGCTGAGTGCAGTGAGCTTTACTGTCAGCAGCTTAACCCGAGACCACATACACAAGGACTATGAGGAATGATTTGCATTAGGTGTCTTCTTTCAAACCCAAAACTCCCCCTTACTCTTCCAATTAATTCATTGACAAAGGCATTTGTCCTTGGTATTTCCCTCCCCTTTCTTTCTCTGGAATCAAGGTTGTTCCTGACACCAATATCTCCTTTTCTCTTTCCTTGGTATTTTTCCTCCCCTGACACATTTTGCAGAGGGGGGGGGGGGGGGGGGCACACACACAGTCAACAATGAACACACACACACAGTCAACAATGAACTATAAATACAAATATAATCTCTGGCCAATTGTATAGATTTGCAAAAATGAACATGAACCAAAAAAAATGTGTTTGACAATGACTGATGACTTAAGGAAAGAGCCTAACATGGTTGAAATTACACCTTTTTGTAAAGTTTCTCATAAAATTTGAATTTTTTGTTTTATAATTTCATATTATGTTTTTCCTTCATGCATTAGATTGTTGGGCTTTTTTATGCCTCTCACGTCAGTCTATATTCATTATCTTTATGTTGTTATTCTGTTACTATTTGGTTAATGTGTAAATGCTGTACATTGGTGGTTAATCTAGTTGTATCTTCAGTTTGTCTATATGTGATTTTAAGTTTATTTATTATATAGATCTATTGTGTGTATATAACAATAAAAAATGAATCGCAAAGAAAATAAATTGTTTGATTTTTAACTTAAATATTTCTTGAAAACCCAATCTCAATATTTTTCTACATGTTGAAAAAAGAAAACATAAACCCAAATACCTCATTCAATATGTTTGGAGAAGAAAAGAAGTTTAGACGCAGCATGAAAATTTAGAAACTTGAATTCATTTGTGCACAGTCTTACATGCTGCATCTGCTGTATATATGTGCTTCTGTGTGTGTGTGTGTGTGTGTGTGTGTGTGCGGATGTTGCAAAAGCCTCTGCCATCCTCTGAGGAGCAGTTAGCTCAGGGTCTAATGAGAGCTGATGAAACTAAATCACCACTGGCTTATACAGAGAGTTGCAGTCACTCAGCACCACAAGATCTCTTTGTAAACAACACACACTCACTCAAACACACACTCACTCACATATACAAGTCTTGACAGAACAAAATAGTTTATTTGTCCTTGGACTGCGTAATGAATTATTTATAGTAGCTGCATCCACATATCACAATTTCATGTATGGTTCATTGCGGTCCAGTATGCGCATGTGGTGTGTTGGTGCTAAATACTCAACATTTAGTATAAGGAGCTGTTTTGGGGCAAGATCAAGTGTAAAGTCAACTGAGAAAGGTCAAAGACAAGTCTGAAGATGTCTTCCAGCAGTCAAATCTAAATCTAAAGGTCTCTGTGACTTAATGTGAGCAACATTCAGAAATGTATAATCTTAATTATAATCTTATTATAAGTACTACTTCTCCTAAATAACTTTAAGGTTTTAAAAAAACAACACACTTAGAAGTATGATACTTAAGCTAATAATATGGTGTTTGCATTTTTACCAAAAAGTGCACCACTTTTCTTATTATCTTGTGTTTGACTATTGACTGGTATTAACCCTCCTGTTGTCCTCAGGTCAAGGAAGGACAGGAGGAAGGAAGGAAAGGAGTAAGGATGAAAAGAGGAAGGAATTTAGGAGAGAAGGAAGGAAGGAAGGAAGGAAAGGAGGGAGGGAGAGAGGAAGGAAAGAAGGAAAGGAGTAATGATGAAAAGAGGAAGGAATTTAGGAGAGAAGGAAGGAAGGAAAGTAGTAAGGACGAAAAGAGGATTTTGATATGTGAAGAATTGCAGTGTTGATGGACCATTCAGAAACTCTCCAATAGGTATGTTAGCTTTGAGTAGGTACCACTAGACGTGAAAGATGAGGTATAACCTACACTGTAAAAAATAAAGCTGAAAAAAATTGCTATTTAGATGTATAAAGTTAATCAAAAATTAAAACAGTGGAGTTAATTAAAAGATACTTACTGGGAAAGCTAAGTGTGAGTAGTGCTTCAGACAGATGTCAGTTTGAAATGTCTTATGTATACTTATATTTATTCTCCAACCTCACAGGCAGCTTGAATGGGATGGAAAGAGGAAAATGATACTGCTTCATGTAGCACTGGCACAGTTTGAATGTGTGTGTGTGTGTGTGTGTGTGTGTGTGTGTCTGTCTGTCTAGTTCGAGTTACATCATCAGCTGAGAAGAGTTTTCATCACCGTCGTGGTACAGTATGTGTCTTTCTGTCTCATACATTTGACACCATCAGCATCAACTGATATGGCGAACTAGCTTTGGGACTTTTACTATTTTAGGAGACAAAAAAACAAATGAGAGTAAAATTGACTTTAGCGAGCGGGATATATCAGGATTTATTTCATATTTGAGAGAATACAGATAAAATACCATCAATTTAAAAGACTAAATGCATGTTTTATGATTTGAAGCTATGCAAATAACCTCTAATCTTACTTCATGTCTATTCCTTTTGGGGATGGATATTTTTTAAAAGTACAATCCATAATCTAGCATTCATATTACAGCAGTAGCTCTTCTGTAGCAGCTCTATCGTCTTCCTTTGTTCTCATACACATGCAATGTAAAAATCATGTCAGTGAGTCGTGGCTGTGTAAAATGACGTCCTGTCCACATTTGTTATGGTTGATAACTGTTTCTGTGCCTGGACTAGCTGGTTGACCCAGAAACTCTTTTCACAACTGAATGAACTAATGGAGTCCAACTCAAAGTGACCTGATCGCCACGCTACACCGAGGCTAATGGAGCCAAGTTGCTATCTTTGCATGAATTTATGACTGAAGGTTGTGAGTTCTTCGCCAATTGTCCATCAAGCTTGATAAAATTATCAGTTTTTGTTTCTAATTTTACAACCTCATGTTGTCAAAATGATGAACGGCAAATTCTCTCGAAACAGACCAGGACATATCTCTGGATCTCAGCTGTGATGCTAAACATAAAGCAATAAAAAAAAACAGCGAGACTGGATGAAGTGGAGTGCGTGGAACGTCGTGTCAAATTGTTAGGGGTCAACAGGTGGGAGAGAACACAATGAGGGGAGCAACAGGCTGCTGAAAGACAAGGGTGTAAACTTAAGTACATCCAGTGCATTGAAGAAAAAGACCACAAAAGAGAGATGGGCAGAAGCAATAGAAAGAAGGTAAGATATGGGCGAAAAAGGAAACAGAATGGAGGAAAAGCAGCTGCTGCCCTTTTAAATCCACCTGTTCTCTCTTTCTAGCGCACACAGAGGGACACCCATTGCATTCCGAAAACTGAAACCCTCTTAAAAATTTACGAGGTGTTTGGTCATATGGTGAGTGTGTATAGGCTAAATGTGTGTGCGACTGAGGCAACAGTGTTACAGAAGCCAGGATACAAGGTCTGTGTGTGTTTTTTGAACAGATGGAGCTTTTTGGTATTCGCCAATGAGCTCTTTCAAAGTTTTGTTGAAGTTCAAGTTGCAGCTGAGCTCAACTTGATCTCTGTTTTCCTGATTGGAACTAGAAGGACTATCAGTCATTTTCTGCTGGATCTGCTGCATCGACTAAAGTGAAAACTAGCATGAATATTTAAAATTGCACTCATCAATTTACAATGTCTGGAATGACTGTGTGTTATGTGTAAAATGTGAGAGTGGTTGACTGAATAGCGGATTTTATAGGTAATTATCACCTGAAATTCTCCTCGGGTCAAGGGAGAGTTTTAGCATCTTTCAGCTCATTGGTTTGGTTTAGTTTCACTTCTCTAATCAAAGTGTTTTCCAGCAGTAGCATTCAGCTGGTTTGCAATAAACAGCAGACAGACAACATTAGAGACTAGCTGGTGAACATAAAGGAGCATATAGCATCTAAAGAGAAAGATATTTCACTCAGGAGATGATGGTGGGAACCAAAACGGAGCAAAAAAAAATTGTAAATGAATATTCACCTTAGATTCATCAGATGGCCAGACACCCAACTCCTAATAAACTCTAATGTTGCTCTGTCTTTACTAGATAGGTAAATAGGCAGCTGTTAACAATGCTAACACATTCAACAGTAATGTGAGTCGAGGAGCCGTCACTAAAGGCCCACACGGCAGATAGCAAAGCTACTATAAGTCTCCAAATCTTACTGACGACGCAATAACTTCAAAAATGGAAGAAACTTATTAAGGGGCCCAAATTGAGTGATTCAAACCAAAATGAGTCACAGAAAAAATGACTGGCTTAGTATTTCTAGAGAGAAGTTGATGCTTTTTGAATGGGAGTCTATTGGAGGCAGCATCTAGTGGCCATTGGTGGTATTGCACTTTCAGCTGCGGCTTGGATTGCCCCTTAGATGACCACCCAGCACGCAGTCTGGCACTTAACTGTTGGCTAGGCGTTACCACCACAGGACCTTTATCTACTGACACAGTCTCAAAATGACTTCACAAGTGCAACCTTTGCTACCACTGTGTGCACATACATTAGTGTGTGTGTGTGTTATGGAGAGGTGACTCAAAAATAGACGAGAGCCTGACACAGTTACAAATCAGATAAGTGCTGAGAAGGAATAGGAACATGCAAAACCCTGTGTGTGTGTGTGTGTGTGTGTGTGTGTGTTTGAACGCGCACGTGTGGCTTTAAATCAGGCTTTATATAAAGTATGATACAAGCATCAGATGCCAGAGCTGCGATAAAACCTGAATATACAGAGACAAGAGGTAAATCAGATTTATTTATGAGAGCGCGCACGCACACACACACACACACACACACACACACACACACACTAAATCCATCTGTCTAAATCCACAGCAACAGAGAGCTCAGAGCAAAGCCTTGCTTCAGACCGAAGCTATTTCACACCTTACATAAAAAAACATCTCTCCTTCCCACACACACACTGCTGCTCTTTTTCTTTTCCGCTATCTATCTTTACCATCTCCGTTTACTGCTTGAATCTTGTCCCCACCCCTCTTTTTTTCTTTTCCCCTTTCTCCACTTAAGCTCATGTAACACTCACTTCCATCGGGGGAGTCTTCTGGTATTTAGTTCCTTTTACACTCATCATCCCATCAGAGCCAAGCCAAACCCATAATGGCCTCAAGGCATGGGATTGTAACACACACACACACACACACAGAGCAATAAACACCTCTAAAGTGACTCCGCTCTCTGAGGGAAACATCAGCATCAGCTTTTTTAAATGTAATTAATGCTTCTGTTGCTTCCTTTAAAACTTGAAAACAACTTACACAGTTATTATTGCTGTTAGTATTTTGTAAGGAGTTTAAGTTAAGTTTATTAACAATCAAACAAAAATGACAACTATAAAGTGATGGAGAGTAGTAATACTGGTGCTTTTTCAAAGACAGTTTGCAAGTTAAATACAGACAGTTAAAGACCAACAAGCTTAAAGTAAAAATTAGGGCTGTCAAACGATTATTTTTTAATCGAGATTAATCGCAGAATTTCCATAGTTAATCACGATTAATCACGTTTTGAATTGCATGTTTAAAATCCTGTTATTTTACATTTCAAGGCAGTTTTAAGCCCATAATGTAAAGCATTTCTTACCAGAGTGTCTTAACTGGGAATCAATCACGGCTCTGCTGCGACTCCCACACTCCAAAATGGTCCTTTGGTGGAGCTGAGGCTGGCTTGGCTGCACCTGGGTGTTTAGTGTGGAGGTGCTAACTCAAACTCCACGTACTCCGGTGGTAGTTAAACTCCGTTTGACACAGGTTGCATTTTACTTTTGACTTGTCAACTGAACCATCTGGAAGTTTTTAAACAAGCCGTTCAAAAGTTGACAGCCCTCGTAAAAATGTTTATGTTATTCAGCTTTCTGATTGTTGTAAAGTCACTTAATGTGTTTCAGGGGAACAGATAATGAGTTTAACTGTATTTGTTATTGTAGTGTAGAAAACTGTGTTGTGGATCAGTGGCACAGCTTCTCTAAATTTTATGATGAATACATAACTCCACAAGAACAAATTAATGAATATATGAATTGATAAATGAATGAATGACAAACAGTGACTGCAAAATGAGAATGAATGAATGAATGAATGAATGAATAAAAAAAACCCAGATGAATTTAAAAAAGAGAGATTGAAACCAAACTGTATAAAAGACAATAAAATGCATGAAAGCAAGATGCGGATAAACAAGACTGATGGCAAAGCTAAGCCAAGGGAACACTGGTCTGACCTGTAGAGTTAAGTCCAAGTTATTAAAAGCGGTCATGATGACACTGAAAGATTTTTAAATTTTCGGCTCTGATTACGATTGACAAACTGTCCTGGATTTCTTCTTGAGTCCCATCTAAAGCCCTATAGGAACTGGACAAACATCTGGGCAGCAAAGTAACATCTATATCGAAACTTAAACTTAAACTTAATACCGAAACATGGACTGTCATCTGTAAATTGACTTTTGAGCATAACCCTGCTTTCAGACAGCGAACTAAATCCTGAAACATTCACTCCAGACAAAGTTTAAACTTTAATCATCTTTAACAAAAACACTTCATTGTTAGAGGTTGTTTTACCACTGTATACTGCCTCTGCTTGTGAGGCTGAAATTAGGGCATTAAAAATCCCCATTTCTGAACAAGACTGGTTGACTAACATCATAGACATATATATGTAGACGCTGCATTGACTGCTGCTGCCGATTGGCGCAACGTGCCTACACAGCGGCCATCTTGGTACAGGGCCACTCGCTCCTGAAGCGCATTATGTAATTGTAATAAAAATAAATAAATAAAATTGCTCAATTGTCAACACGGGTTGTTTTTTGTTTTGTTTTTTACAAATGTCAGACAGATAGACAGACAGACAGATGGATAGATAGATAGACAGACAGACAGATAGATAGACACGTTTTTAACAAATCAAACCGTTTGGAAATCGGTCGAGATTTCAGTGAATAATTCTACTTTGAAACTGTGGAGCACCTCTTACCTCCATAGATATACATGCAATACTGCCTCTGCTAGCTCTGCACCAAGATGGCGGCGCTTTAGGCACGCCTCTCCACAGTCAATGCTGCGTCTATGTATATATGTCTATGGACTAACATGAAGAAAATGAATGTCCAAGAAAATAAGCAATTACAGACACAGTTTGTATTTCTTGGTCAAAATCAGATGAACAAAGGTTTCTAAGTTATTTCAATTTTGGTTAATTTCTGTGCATAGTAATCCATTGCAAATTCCAGTTTTTTGTAATAAAGCCAAGCCTGGCATATCTGTCTGGGCTCTTATCCTTCTCTGTTTCAACCACTTGCAGAAATAGCTGAAAATAACTACCTCCTCTTGTCTTTCTCAGTCAGGATTCAGAGCTCATCGTAGCAGAGAGACAGCACTGGTGAAAGTTACAAATGACCTCCTAATTGCATCAGACAACAGAACTTCTCCCTGTACTCGTCTTGTTAGATCTTAGTGCTGCATTCGACACCATTGACGATCACATCCCATTACATCCCATTACAGAGACTGGAACATTTAAAAGGCATTAAAGGGACTGCATTAAAATCCTATTTATCAGATTGATTCCACTTTGGTTCACATTAACAATGAATCCCTCATGCATGCTAAAGATAGACCAATGCTCCTCAAGGTTCTGTATTTGGACCTTACATATGCTTTCTTTAGATAATATTCAGAAACACTAAATACATTTTCATTTTAATGCAGAAGATACCCAATTATATTTATCAGATGAAACCAATCAGTCAACTTCACTCCAAGTGTACCTTCCGGACACCAAGAGGAACCTAGGAGTCTTAAGTTTCAAGGACTGCCTTTTTTCATCTACGTAACATTGTAAAAATCATGCACATCTTGTCTCATATTGATGCAGAAAAACTAGTTGATATATATTTGTCACTTATATGGTGGATTATTGCAATTCCTTTCTAATTATCAGGCTGCCTTAAGAAGTCTCTGAAGTCTCCCCAGCTGGTCCCTAAAAGCAGGACCTCCTGGTTAAGGATTGCGGTCGTCCATGGCTCATGGTTGCGTACCACCTGCTTGATGCCCTTGACTGCAATCATTATTACTATTAGTCCTATTTTCTACAATTATCATTGTTATTATTGTTGGTGTTGTTCTTCTTTGTGTCTCTCTCTCTCTCTCTCTCTCTCTCTCTCTCTCTTAACCCAACCAGTCGAGGCAGATGGCCGCCCACCTAGAGTCTGGATCGGCTCGATGTTTCCTCCTGTTAAAAGAGTTTTTCCTTGCAGCTGTTGCCAAGTGCTTGATCATGGTGGAATGTAAGATATCTGTAAATTAAAGCGGACTAGAAGAGGTCTAAATTTGGCGCTATGCAAATACATTGACTTGACTTTTGGTCCTTTGGCTGCACTTGGTTTTGGATCGCTTAGTCTTCACACATTTGTTAAACTTCTGGTGTAACACCTGTTCAAATGGCACTGCTCTCACTTGGATTAATTAAAACTAAAGCTTAAAATACATGAATGCATTTCTTTAAATCTGTTTTCATCACGCACACAGCTCCATACTGCACCCGAAATTGAGCAACATGTCTTTAGTTGGTACTTTGAGCCTGGACAGTATGTGTTACATGCATAGCTGACAAAAAGTTTTAAAGCCTTGGATTTAGACAGATGAGAAGTCTGCGTATACATGCATAAGAGTGTCACATACAGTTGTCCTCTTGATATAGCTATTGGGTCAACTGGGATAGCGAGGGTAATACCAGATGACTATTTCACACTTGCTAATTGCTTCATAGGCACACGTGGCCATACAAGAATGTGAGAGCTTTAAACTCACTGCGCCTAATGCAAGATGACCACTGCTCCATCCGCCTAAATCCTTGTAAGGTGTTGAAAACACATATTACCAACATGGCTGAGACAGTTTGATCCTGTTACTAACCCCACACAAACCTGATGGAGGTTGAATCACGCTTTCTGTAGCTAAGTAAAGTATTTTTTTTCCCCCAATTGAGAATTTTCTACTACAGTCGGATGAAAATGTTCAGACTAATAACAATATTAGCATTATTAGACAAGTAGCATAACTTAGCTGTCTTCATTAGGTTGTGTCAGCTATTACTGCAAAGCCAGGATGGGATTGTGAATCTTTACTTCATTTTTAATTGTAGTTTAATGCAGTGTATTAATTTTTAATGTGTCTTTTACAAGGATCATGTACTTTGATCAACATCACTGCTGTAAATGTGTTAGCAAGATGTTAAATCAGCCATTCAAAGCTCGACTGTGGACCTATCCATGTGTTTAAGATGTTCACTTTGACCCTGTGCTGTAACGTTACCAGATTTTATGTCGGTCACATTGTCACCTTTTTGGATCGCTTGAGAAAATTTGTGAAAGCAAGGTGGTGAGTTACAAACCAGGTTTCATTGTAGATTAAATCTAACTATCTAAATTCTGACCTTTCCCTTTTTCTTTAATTTCAATAATGGTCATACGTTTCCTGTTGGACTTGAGCATGAATAAAACCATGCATATTTAAAACCAAGCAACACATTTTGCACAACCTTGGATGCATACAGTTCTCTCTCACACAGAAATAAACTGTTAATTGTTCTCACCGGCGTGCGGGATCGTTGGCATTGCTGCTGTGAAAGCTCTGGTTGGTAGTTTTACCAGCCGTGGCCGAGTCATTATTGTTGTTGTTGATCTTCGACACCTTTTGTTGACCGCCATCCACTGAGCTCTGCTCCTGCAGAGAACCTCCGCTGGCCTTCTTTTCCTCCAGCATGGCCGAACACACACTCACACATGAAACACTTCTGTAATGCTTCTAATATTCTAATTTTTCTCCAACTGCACATTCACATTTATAAAGGCCGGCTTTTGCTGCAGAGGTTTTTAGGCAGGAAGCACACATCCAGTATAAGGTTAAATCCCAAGACTTCCCAATTAAGAAGCAAAACATGGAAAGAGGATTTTTCTCTTGCTATTTAGTTTCAATTAATTCCATATATATATAAAGAAAGTTTTATCCAGAAGAAGCAATTCCTGTACCCAGTTTGCAAATCCTCACGTAGTTCCAGAAAATTAAGGCAACTTCACTTCAAGGTGCTTGCAATGGATCATCATCAAAGTTTTTTTTAAATACAAACAAATGCAAAAAAAAAAAGAGAGTAAGTTTATCGTTCCCAAAGCTTCCCAAAAGTCCACCAATTATTCCGTATTGTTTCCCAAAATTTCAGGCATTCCAGATCTCGAGCATTTTGGATTTCTGAGGGCTTAAGACATGAGTGGCTCAGAGGGATTTGAGCTGCGTGAGGAACTAAAAAGCAAATCAGGAGGAACGCCGTGCTGCTCTACATACTCGTCCCACTAGAGCCAGCAGCTGGAGGAAGTGAGAGAGACAGGGTGAGATAGAGACAGACACAGAGAGAGAGAGAGAGAGAGAGAGAGAGAGAGAGACAGAGACAGAGACAGAGAGAGAGATAGAGACAGAGAGAGAGACAGAAAGAGAGAGAGAGAGAGAGAGAGAGAGAGAGAGAGAGAGAGAGAGAGAGAGAGAAAGAGAGAGAGAGAAGGGGGGACTAGGTTGTACTAATAAAAAGGTCACTTACTACCAATTTTTACCAATGTTATTCCTCTAGGAAGGATCTGCTGCACTGTGACCATTTTAAATTGTACAAATGTGGTTTAAACATCAGCTGCAGCTACAATAAATTCACTGGAGCTCAGTCTGTTGTCACATTCTCTTCAATACAGCTCAACAATCATGGCCGAACATCAGTATTGAGGTTTCTGGGAGGCTTAGGATCACAAAATGACCTTAACATGTTAATTACGTTATTGGTAAGACTCTTTTGTGGTTGAAAGTGTAGAATATGTTCATGTTTTAGGCTCAGAGAAGAAGAAATACTAATTTAAGAATACATTATATAAAGTATACTGTCATGTATCGATCTGCAGAAGCAACCAAATGGAGGCCAAACATAATCATATAAATTTGGCAAGGTCAAGGTTTGTGTTCATTCAGCTGCTTCCGACAACCGAAGCCATTAAAGTTTATTTTTCAATGGCAGATGGTCCGAGGAGGTCTTAACACATAAACTATTGTTTGTTTAGAGATGGACAAAATTACCGAAACAGGTGCAGAAGCTCAATTATAGACTAGTGCCCGAGAAAAACAAGGTAAATATGTGCTTGAACAAATGTGCCACGATCATAAACCATAAGATATGACAGTAAATAGTTGGACACCAACGGCTGCTACTGGTGTCTTCTCCGTCACCGCCTGGTCGAATACTGACCTCATGTGGTGCTCTGTGACAAGTACACGGAAATCAATAGTATGTGCTTGTATGGGTAGGAAAGGAGGAAAGGAGGAAGGAAGGAGAGAAGGAAGGACAGGAGGGAGGAAAGAGAGACGAAGGAAAGAAAGAGAGAAGGAGGGAGGTAGGGAGGAAGGAAGGAAGATAGGAAGGAAGGAGAGAAGGAAGGAAAGGAGGGAGGAAAGAGAGACGAATGAAAGAAAGAGAGAAGGAGGGAGGGAGGAAGGAAGGAAGGAAAGGAGGAAGGAAGATAGGAAGGAAGGAGAGAAGGAAGGAAAGGAGGGAGGAAAGAGAGATGAAGGAAAGAAAGAGAAAAGGAGGGAGGGAGGAAGGAAGGAAGGAAAGGAGGAAGGAAGATAGGAAGGAAGGAGAGAAGGAAGGAAAGGAGGGAGGAAAGAGAGACGAAGGAAAGAAAGAGAGAAGGAGGGAGGGAGGGAGGGAGGAAGGAAGGAAGATAGGAAGGAAGGAGAGAAGGAAGGAAAGGAGGGAGGAAAGAGAGACGAAGGAAAGAAAGAGAGAAGGAGGGAGGGAGGAAGGAAGGAAGGAAAGGAGGAAGGAAGATAGGAAGGAAGGAGAGAAGGAAGGAAAGGAGGGAGGAAAGAGAGACGAAGGAAAGAAAGAGAGAAGGAGGGAGGGAGGAAGGAAGGAAGGAAAGGAGGAGGGAAGATAGAAAGGAAGGAGAGAAGGAAGGAAAGGAGGGAGGAAAGAGAGACGAAGGAAAGAAAGAGAGAAGGAGGGAGGGAGGAAGGACAGATGGAAGGAAGGAAAGGAGGAAGAAAGAAAGAAAGAAAGAAAGAAAGAAAGAAAGGAGGGAGGGAGGGAGGGAGGGAGGGAGGAAGGAAGGAAAGGAGGAAAGAAGGAAAGGAGGAAGGAAGGAAGGAAGGTAGGATGGAGGGAGGAAAAAAGGAGAGAGGGAGGAAGGACAGAAGGAAAGAAGGAACAGTAAAATCAGACGGGGTCGATTTGACCCGGGAGGACGACACAATGTTTAATAAGAGACGATGAGGTATCAGCGCCCATGAAGGTTTTAAAGGCCGATATGATGAATTATGTTATTGGACGCTCTGAACAGCCGCGTCGTCGTGCTGACAGCTGTTCAGGCGCCGTTTGGGAACCTCGGCGAGTTTCTTCTGCCCCATTTGTTTCAATGACAGGTGTCGAGTGGAGCAGGCAGTATGAAACTATGAAACTATGAAAACGTCTGGTTAACCCTCCCTCCTACCTTCCTTCCCTCCATCCTTCCTTCCTTCCTCCCTCCCTCCCTTCCTTCTTTCTTCCTCCCATCCTTCCTTCCTTCTTTCTTCCATCCTCCCTTCTCTCCTTCCTTCCTCCATTCCTTTCCTTCCTTCTCCCTTCCTCCCTCCTTCCTCCCTCCTTTCCTTCCTTCTTCCATCCTTCCTTCCTTCTTTCCTCCCTCCTTTCCATCATTCTTCCTCCATTCCTTACTCCCTCCTTTTCTCCCTTCCTTCCTCCCTCCTTTCCTTCCTTCCCTCCTTCTTTCCATCCATCCCTTCCTCCCTTCCTTGACTTGAGAACAACAGGAGGGTTAAAGGAATGTCTTCGTCCTTTTATCGGTAATTATGGGAGCGGAAATGAGGCTTGTGCATGTTTGTCTAGTTCCACAATGACAGAGATTTATAATAAACCACATGTACAGAGTTTTTGTCATGAATCTACACTATAAAAGTTTTTTTTAAATATATATTTGGGTCAATGAAGTGATGTAACCCAGTGTCAAATTCCTTCCTTCCCCCTTTCCTTCCTTCCTTCCATCTGTCCTTCCTCCCTCCCTCCCTCCCTCCCTCCTTCTCTTTCTTTCCTTCCCTCCTTCCTTCCTCCCTTCCTTCCTTCTTTCCTTCCTTCTTCCTCCATTTTTTCCTTCCTTCCTTTCCTTCCTAAACCACTTTTGGAACATGACACTATGTTTTTTAAACTAATTTTACATAATTTTTAACATGATGCTGCTTATTACTGCTCAATATTGACAAAATGCTTTAACATTCAAATGTAGAAATACTCCAAAAATGTTTATTTTCATTTGATGTTTTAAAATGGAGTAATTATTTAAGTATTAAGTCCACTTGAATACACTGTAGGTGGATAAAACACTTAATATTTATCATTCTTCTGTGGTTACACCATTTGACATTTTCAGGAGCATTCAGTCTTTCTTTTGGTTTAAAAAAACGGTGCAAATGTCATTTCAACAAACCTGATGCTGCTTTTAAAACTATTTTTTTAACATATTTTTGAATTTCTCATCTTGACAATAATTTGCTAATAAGTCATAATTATCTAAAAGGACGCCGTTGATTAGCTGGAGAATTCATAAACATGAGTAAATAATGAGATCAATTCACTATTTATTTCAATAAATAATTAGTATACACTCTTTATAATCTAAAAATACTATAGATGTTTTCTCTATAATTACATTTTGTTAGATATTTTTTTACAGCAGTTCAGTTTATTCTAAAAACACTTAATCTACAACCAAAACCACGTCAACCTGTTACACACAGGATTAATAGTTTAAAATAAGACACACTGGAGTCAAAGAGGACCTTGTTAAAAGTATTACTTTGTTTCACAATGTACAAAAAAGAAAACAGTCCACTCACCTGAATAACTGTGACAAAAAAAACATACAGTAGTAGTACATCAGTACAATGTAGTGCAACATGTTTCACAGTCAGCGGGTACTTACATCAATCAGCCACAAGGGGGAAGCAACAGCTCAGATAATTCTGTACAGTCCGAAACATCTACAGAATATATTTACACTTTTAACCCTCCTGTTGTCCTGGAAGGAAGGGAGGAAGGAAGGAAGGAAGGAAGGGAGGAAGGAAGGAAGGGAGGGAGGGAGGGAGGAAGGAAGGAAGGCAGGATGGAGGAAAGAAGGAAGGAAGGTAGGAGGGAGGGAGAAAGGAAAGGTGGGAGGAAGGAAGGAAAGAAGGGAGGAAGGAGGAAGGAAAGAAGGTAGGAAGGAAGGCAAGATGGAGGAAAGAAGGAAGGAAGGAAGGTAGGAGGGAGGGAGGGAGAAAGGAAAGGTGGGAGGAAAGAAGGAAGGAAGGGAGGGAGGGAGGGAGGGTGGGAGGAAGGAAGGAAGGAAGCTAGGAGGGAGGGAGGAAGGAAGGGAGGGAGAGAGGAAGGAAGGAAAAGAGGAAGGAAGGAAGGAAGGAAGGAAGGAAGGAAAGAAGGAACAGTCAAAACAGACGGGGTCAATTTGACCCTTTAGGACGACACGAGGGTTAACAGAGAAAGAGACACTCCGTTTCTTTATTAGCTTGATTCAAGTCAGATCATAATTAAGATAAATGAATTCCCTGTGTGTGGTTTAACTGAAGAGAGACTCAAGACAGGAAAACAGCACTTTTAAGGTTCGGTTACAAAGTGTTTTTGCACATTACGACCCTCTGAAGTTTTACATATTGGAATATTTTCACTTATTTTTGTCCCTTTTTTGGGTGATCCACTGTGGAAAATGTATCCTTTTGTCAACCAAAATACTTAAAAGACCCCGTGAAATGACGCTTTTACTTCCTTTATTGTGTGTTGAAACAGTAAAATATCGAATTTGGAGTGAAACACACATTTTATTTTAAGGGATAGAAGGACAAAAGGGATGTTGAAAAGGTTTTATTGGTTGAAATTTGAATTTAAGCCCCACTCGTACAGGAAGTAAAAGTCACAAGGTCATTTCATGGGGGAGCTTTAAAGTATCACAATATGTTTTTTTGGCTTCTGTGAAACAAATAATTTTAAATTTTTTTTTAACGGCTGTTAAAACAAAAAAAAAAACATTAAAAGTAAATCAAATGAAATGCTCCATGATCCCTATGATGTGTGAGATGATAGGAATGCTGACATGCTACTAAAACTGACTTCTAAAATAAAATAAAAAATAATGCTGCTTACTCTCAGTTAATGCCTGCTTATTGATTTAAAGGTTCGCCCATTGCACATCCACTTAAGACTAACTCACCTGCACCCCCCCCCTCTTCCTCCTCCTCCTCCTCCTCCTTTATTGTCTTTACTCTTTATTAAAAAGCTGTTAAATAGCATCTGTTTAAAATTAGCAGATAAACTCTACCCATATCAAAAGGTAGGGCCTTCTCATTTTAATCAAGTATCACTTACAGCATGTTTGAATGTTGATTATTAAACACCATGATCATTAATTTAAAATAGGGCTGTCAACGGGTTAATCGCGATTAGATTAATGCAATCCATAACGCGTACATTTGTTTTTATCGCATTTTAATTTTGCAAGCCTTTTTGTCCCTTCTACTCCCCCGTAGGCGGCTCCTCTAGCTGTAGCGCTATGCTTTGAAGTGGCCTCCTGCAGTAAACCTACCGCGCTGATGGAAAGTAAGAGAGCTACTGGACTTTTGAACGGCTTGTTTAACTTTAAAACACTTCCAGACGGTTCAGTTGACAAGTCAAAAGTAAAATGCAACCTGTGTCAAACGGAGTTTAACTACCACCGGAGTACGTGGAGTTTGAGTTAGCACCTCCACGCTAAACACCCAGGTGCAGCCAAGCCAGCCTCAGCTCCACCAAAGGACCATTTTGGAGTGTGGGAGTCGCAGCAGAGCCGTGATTGATTCCCAGTTAAGACACTCTGGTAAGAAATGCTTTACATTATGGGCTTAAAACTGCCTTGAAATGTAAAATAACAGGATTTTAAACATGCAATTCAAAACGCGATTAATCGTGATTAACTATGGAAATTCTGTGATTAATTGCGATTAAAAAAATTAATCGTTTGACAGCCCTAATTTAAAAACAAAAACAATTTAATTTAATTATCAGTGAAAGCTAGTTTGACATTTTTCCCTTTAACAAAGGCGCCCTGTGGAGTTTTTTTGTGTATCATTTGTGCTCAGTGCATTTCTGCTAGCTTGTAATCTTCCTCTTCCTCACCTTTATTGGCACATTGCAACTGCATTTCTTGGTGTATATCAGTGTAATAATGTGAAATCATTGACTGTGTATTGCCTCACCCGCATGCATGTGCATCCCCTAAGATAAACACAACTGCTCTATAGTAGAAACTCCACAGGGGTATCCTTTAAATGTCCCCCCAAAAACATATGTGGTTCCATATGTAAATTGTATTTACAGTAAACGATATGTGCAATTTGGCTTGTTTTAAGTTTAAAGTTCAAGAGATTTTTTGTTTTTTTAATATATATAGTGCTTGATCGTTGCAAAGAAGATTTATTCACTCATTTGTCGTTTCCATCATTAGTTCTGCAAGATGAAAAACCAAAAAACCCCAAAAATGAAGTTACTATAAACTGCTATAGATTTATTCCATTGGGTAACTAATACTGGCCATTTTTGGAGTTTGTCGTCATGTTTAATGGACCCCAGAAAATAAATTCAAACACACTGCATGGCTTCAAATTTTTAAGCTTCTAATAACTAATTTAAAAAAAAAAAAAAAAAAATCATTTTAAAAGCAGTAATTTGAGATTCGGTGATGGGTTTTTTTTTCAGTTTGGAACAAAAAAACAAAACCAAACTCTTGCAGCTGGACCCAAAAAATGTACAGAGACCAAAGACACACACACAAAAACACACAGAGCTACTGAATCTCAATTTAAAAAGTAACAAAAATAAACTCATCTTGCTTTCTTCTTCCAATTTGCTTAGTTTGATTATGATTAATTAATGTTTTCCCCTTATTTTGGTTTGATTAACCCTCCTGTTGTCCACGAGTCAAGGAAGGGAGGAAGGGAGGGAGTGAGGAAGGAAGAAGGAAGGAAAGGAGGGAGGAAGGGAGGAAAGGAAAGAAGGAAGGAAAGGAGGAAGGAAAGTAGGGAGGAAGGAAGGAGAGAAGGAAGAAGTGAGGAAAGGAAAGAAGGAAGGAAGGAAGGAAGGTAGGAAAGAAGGACAGAGGAAAGAAAGAGAGAAGGAGGGAGGGAGGAAAGAAGGAAGGGAGGAAGGAATAAGGAATAAAGGAGGGAGGAAGGAAGGAAGGAGTAATGGAAAGGAGGGAGGAAGGAAGGGGGGAAGGTAAGAAGGAGGGAAGGTAAGGAGGGAAGAAAAGGGGATGGAGGAAGTACAGACGGAAGGAAGGAAGGGAGGAAAGAAGAATAAGACGGGGTCAATTTGACCCGGGAGGACGACACGAGGGTTAAATAACTTAAAAACACTAACAAAAACCTTCCCCTGTATTTCCGTCCCCCTTTTTAACAATGAATATATTTGTGTGAACTCTCTTTTTTCTCTCTCTCTCTCCAATATATCATCTGTTCAACCTCTTTGTACAATTGTAACAATCATCCACAATCTGTAATAAATGGTAAATGGAGTCCTGCTTTTCCACATGTGTCATTAAATCCAATTTGAATGTAGAGTTAATTTTTAAATATCCTAAACACGCCTTTTTCTTCTTCTTTCTTTCTTTCTTTCTTTCTCACATCCTTCTCCTCATATCAACCAACTTTCTAACCTTCCTTTTCATTCTTTCATTCCTTCCTTCCTTCCTTCCTTCCTTCCTTGTATTCCCTCTTCTTGCGTCTCCCTCTACGTGATGTTGGATATGGGCTCGCTGATTTTCAGACACCTCCAGTAGATGGTTCTCATCATGGCGAACAGAGCGAGCACGATCAGCAGCACCCACGACACGTAGATCCCTTTAGAGCTCTCGGCGGGCGTCCATGTACCGACCTGAACACACACAGATATACATACAGGAAAAAATGACAGAAAATGAGACTCATGTGTGTAGCGATCTTGAGATAATTTCTCTGTACAAGATTTTGCTCTAATTCTTTGTAAAAGAATCTAATCTGATCAAAATTATTCTCTCTCCTGTGTTTATGACTCAAGAATGGGTGAAAATAAATGCCAAGATAATCTTTCAAAGTTCCTTAATGTTTTTTTCATCTGTAAAACAGGAAGACAGTTTTGACAGGTAACATTTTTTTGCACTTGTTTTCCCAAAAAACAAACAAAAAGAACTTTTTTCCACTTACTTTCTGAGTCATAAACACAAGATCAGACTTACAAATTGGATCTCCAGAGGAAAACCCCCCGACCAAAAACAAAAAGCTCACTTGCCTTTCAGGGCTTCTGTATATTTTCAATACTTATCTATCTTATAATTGAATTCAATGCTTCTTCCAGATTTGGTCCAGGGGGCAGACACCCTCCCTACATTTAAGAGTAGGTTTAAAACTTTCCTTTTTGATAAAGCTTATAGTTAGTGCTCCTAGAGCTCTTCGCTTATGCTGCTATAGGCTTAGACTGCCGGGGGACTCCCATGATGCACTGAGCTCCTCTCTCCTCCTCCCTCTCTCTCTATCCATCCATCTATATCCATTAACATTCATGTTCTATTAATGCATTCAATAAGCTAAACTTCTTCCCCAGAGTTGTCTGTGCTTTCTGGTCTCACAGGTAATCTGGACCTGTAGACGTCCGGATGACAGATTCCAGTCCCGGACCTTCTAGCTTCATTGTTGATTTTCATTGTACTTCTCTCTCCTCTAACCTCTCTCTCTCTCTCTCCTTCCTCTCTCTCCTCTCCTTCCTCTCTCCTCTCTCTCCTGCTGCTCCTCTCTCTCTCTCTCTCTCTCTCCTTCCTCTCTCTCCTCTCCTTCCTCCTCTCTCCTCTATCCTTCCTCTCTCTCCTCTCTCTCTCTCTCCTTCCTCTCTCTCCTCTCCTTCCTCTCTCCTCTCCTCTTCCTCTCTCTCCTATCCTTCCTCTCTCTCTCCTCTCCTTCCTTTCTCTCCTCTCAACCCCAACCGGTCGAGGCAGATCTTCTCCCACTCTGAGTCTGGTTCTGAGGTTACTTCCTGTTAAAAGGGAGTTTTTTCTTGCCACTGTTGCTCATGTGGGAATGTTGGGTCTCTTTAAAGTTAAAACCTGAAGAGTTCGGTTTAGAACCTGCTCTATGTGGAAAGTGCCTTGAGATAACTTTTGGCGCTATACAAATAAAGATTGATTGATTGATTGATTGATTGAATGCTTTTTTAAAGACTTTTCCAGACCTGCCTTAGAGATACCTTAAGCTCAGAAAAGCTATTAAGTTGACCAGTGAGTTTGAGATTTTTTTTGTCACAATGCTTGGTTGCAAAAAAACTGCTGACTTAAGTGTATAAACTCAGCTCACTTGCATTATTTCCTCTCTTGTTCCTCAAAGTGATTTTTCTAGATGTAAAGTAAAGGTCATGCGAATAGAAAAAAAACAAGATTTGTTTACCACACATGAATTATTTTGGTATTTACGCCCTCATCGTTTCACATCTTGTTCTGAGTTTTCTTAGAAGAAGCTTGAATTAACTTGAAACAGTCAAAATGAAACACATAAACACACACCATAAGTCCTGCAGTGGAAGCGGCGAGCACTACGAAGAGCAGGAAGCAAAGCAGGCTCCTCCTCCTGGGGTACCGTCGACCAATAGATGAACTGGAAAACACAAACGGGAACATAAGCTTAAAAAAATAAAGCGTCAAAACAAAACTAATCACACACTCATACACACACACACACACACAGATACAGAGAAGTACTCACACTTTTCGGCAGTGTGGACATCTCGCCAAAGTTCGGTCTGAAAACTCTGTCCACTGAGAGAGAAAGAGGAAGTGAAAGGTTAGTGTGTGTGTGTGTGTGTGTGTGTGTGTGTGTGTGTGTGTGTGTGTGTGGTCTGTCATAGGTTACAGTTTGTGCAACTCCAGTCAAAAGGTGTATCCCCAATTGGAAAAACCCTGATGTATAGGTCAGTGATAATAATGATAACAATAATTACTTTCAAACAAGAAATGCACCTCAAAAAAATTACATACAGCAAGTGCTTCACATTAAAAGAGCCTAAAAGGAGCATAAAACAATGTTAAAAATGAACAATAAAGAAAAACATAAACATGTAATTTAAGATTAAATATAAAAATAGTAATAATTTTAAAACAGTAAAAAAATAGTATAGTACAGAGTAAAAGTAGCTGAAGTGGTTAGGGTTAGGATAAGGAAATGAACTGAAAGTCTATGTGATGTCCCTAAAAGTGACCTGAAGTTACCATGACCTAGTGTGTGTGTGTGTGTGTGTGTGTGTGTGTGTGTGTGTGTGTGTGTGTGTGTGTGTAAACAAAAGTTGTTTGTTGATATCATGTGATTTTCATAATCTGGAAACTCCCAGTAATATTACACTGGCCAGCACCTCTTAAAGCCATTCTGAAGGGGGTTGTTAAAATATGCGTCCCCAGAATTCACATAGACGAGTGTGTGTGTGTGTGTGTGTGTGTGTGTGTATGCGTGTGAGTGTGTGTGTGTTAAAGTAGCAACTGCAGATGTCAAGTAGATTAAAAATGAAATAATTACAGAAGTAAAATGTGCTCTGTCATTTTTAATGCACGCCTGCTTTCGTGTATGTGTATGTGTGTGTGTGTGTATGTGTGTGTGTGTGTGTGTGTGTGTGTCCTACCAGGAACGTGTTGGAGCAGTGTCCACAGATGACTCTAATGCCGACGGGCTGATGCTGCGGTTCAGGACTGTCCCTGCCAATGTGGACTGGTCCCAAGTTGATGATGCGTTTACTGGCAGGAAAAAAAAAAACGTGTAAATAAAAGTTAAGTAATAAATAAAATAAAAAAACAACTAGATTAAGTGGCCAAGCATGAATGAATTTGGTATTTATGCCCTCATCATTTCACATCTTATTCTGGGTTTTACAGAAGCAGAAGTTGAAAATTAAAATATTATATAAATATTAAAAACTAGTCAAAACTAGATCAATACTAAATTTGCTCCACCAATTTTTAGCAACGTGTGATTTTTACACTTTGAATATGTGATCAATTTTAGACATCTGGTATAAAATTAAGTACAAACCCAAAATGTCATCAACACCAGACATTGAAAACCATTAAGTACCAAAATTTGGCATCAAGTTTGGTCAAATTCGTAAATTGATAATCTGGTCAATTTTAAACTGTATTTTATTTTGGTAAATTCCTTAAACAGCTGCTTGTATTAACCCTCCTGTTGTCCTCGAGTCAAGGAACGAAGGGAGGAAAAGGAAGGGGGGGGGGGGGGGGAGGAAGGAAAGGTGGGAGGAAAGAAGGAAAGGAGGAAGGAAGGACAGGAGGAAAGAGAGAGGAAGGAGGGAGGAAGAACAGAAGGAAGGAAGGAAGGAAGGAAGGAAGGAAGGAAGGGGTTGGAGGAAGGGAAGAAAGAAGGAAGGAAGGGAGGAAGAAGGAAGGAAAGGAGGGATGAAGGAATGAAGGAAGGAAGGAAGGAAAGGAGGGAGGAAGGAAGGAAGGAAGGGAGGAAAGGAAAGAAGGAAGGGAGGCAGGAAGGAAGGAAGGGGGGAGGAAGGAAGGAATGGGGATGAGGAAGGAAAGAAGGAAGGAAGGAAGGAAGGAAGGAAGGAAAGAAAGAAGGAAGGAAGGAAGGAAGGAAGGAACAGTCAAAACAGACGGGGTCAATTTGACCCAGGAGGATGACAGGAGGGTTAAGCCAAAGTTTGCCTTCTTTAGTCTTATTGTTTTAACTTTTTGTTATTGTCTTTGGGAAACACAGCAGCAGTCAAACATTTGGACACTTATACCAAAAGAGATAAAAGGCTGTTTCAAATCAGTTTTTTCCACATTTCACTTTCAACCCAACATTCACTCCAAACAACAGGACGTCAAGATGAAATGAAACCTTCACATCTGACTAACTGACTGGGATGACAGCTTCTCTTTAGACTGATTAGGATGTCTTGATTTCTGTCTGTGCAGCTAAAAAAAAAAAAAAACCCCAATAATCTCATCCATGATTGTCGCTGAATGACGCTGGTGTCTTCTGCACAGATGGTGCGACTACAAGCCAACAACTGAGATGGTTTTCTTTCTATCTCACCAGTACGGTCTTGGACAGGCGATCCTCTGCGACGTGACTTTGCAGATCAGAAGACAGTTGCAAGGACAGCGGACGTACTTTTTCCCGACGGGGGCGTTCTTTATCGGCTGCACAGAGAGAGAGAGAGAGAGAGAGAGAGAGAGGAGAGAGAGAGAGAGAGAGAGAGGGAGAGAGAGAGAGAGAGAGAGAGAGAAGAGAGGAGAGAGAGAGAGAGGGAGAGAGGAGAGAGAGGAGAGAGAGAGAGAGAGAGAGAGAGAGAGAGAGAGAGAGAGAGAGAGAGAGAAACACAAAGAGAAGAGAGGAATATGAAACCTAAACCCACACCACGTTTTCTTTTTCATCGTCTAGACTTTCTAAATAGTTGTGTGAGTTCATCATCGTCTCAGATGAAAGAATCGATAGAGCCCGAAAGACGAGACACTTCCGATGTCTGCTGAATGAAATCCGACGCTCAAAAAGAAGCATTTTGTATTCTCAGATCTTTATGATGTGAAACGTTTGTGGTTTAAAGTCCATAATGAAGCTTCTCACATCATGAAAATGTGTTATTTGTGTCGTTTCTGATTGACAATGTGGAGAAAGGAAACAGGTCCTAGCCGGGAGTCCGTCCCCCGCTGACAGTGTGATAGTTTGTGTAGGGGAACTGAAATGCTACAGTAGCAAAAAGAGACGTGAGACAGGACATAAAAACTGGAATTACAAGCTTACAAACATGCAGCAGAAATGCAACACAGACATGAACACAATGTGCTGATATGGTTTAACAGAGCAAGAGCTATATAAGAATAATAATAATGATGATAATAGTAAAATAATCGAGCATCTTTCATACATGTGGGATGTAGCTTGAAGTGCTTCATGGAGAAAAGTAAGAATACAATACAATAAAACAACAGCAAATAAATAAAATAATAAAATTAGACTATAAGTTAAAATGACACTAATTAAAAGCCAGATTAAATAAATATGTTTTCTGCTGTAGTTTTAAAAATGTCCACAGAGTCCACATCTCTTATAGTTTTAGGTAGGCTGGTACCCAAAAACCATTTAAAACTATAAAAACAAGTAAAAAGAAGCTTAAAATCTATTCTAAAAGTTTGTTTTCACATTTGTCTGCTGGAATGGGGAAAGTTTCTACGTGCTTCTCGAATACCAAATGTCACACAAATAGAATATCTGTGAATACCCCCGAAACCTCTAGAAACGACTAAATTAGTGCCTCAAATTATTAAAACAATATTTTACACACACAGACCTTAGCATCCATGGCGTAGAACCCACTTATCAGATAACTTGGGGTCAAAAAATAAAAGATATCATTGGCTTAATTTACAGATGGGTCAAGAGGGGGCATACTACAGCCTACAACACTTTTTAGAGCTCCCCCTGCTGGATGAGATGGCAAATAACACAATAAAAACAACAAAACGGTCTAATGCGCTACGGGTGACATTTTAAAATTCAAATGGATTAATTTTACTTTGATATTCAAACAAATGTTCAAATATCGAAAAGAAGTGACCTAATACCACTATATCTGTAATAGATCAATATTACCTATTAGGTGACTTTTAAATATTGTTGATAAAATAACAAATATTATTATTGAATACCACTAAATATTGTTTTTTTTTTAAACCGTGTGTCTCTTGAAATGTACTGTATGTACTACTCTACTGTACTGTAACACAAATACACCATTATATGCTTGTGCTTCCATGTCAAAGAGCTGTGAGCTGTAGTAATTATTGTTGTTTTAATGGATTATACGCCAAATCCACCGGTTGAACACCCTGAAAGCGTTTACGCAACATCCACTATGTGTCCGAACCCGCCTCTCTGTGACTCACCGTAGCTTCGTTGCAGATGCTGCACTTCACCACGTGCTGGTGTGTTTTGCCCTCCACCGATATGGCGCTCTGACAGACTCGGCAGCTGATGACTGGAGCGCTGCTGCTGTCCGGGCTTCCCTGTGGTGAGTAAGGGGGCGGAGCTTCGCCAGGCACCACTGCCGCGCTGGGCAACGGCGCCAAACCTGGAGAAGAACAACCAAGAGGGAAATGGTTTAATGAGACTGAAAGAGCAGTAGTTTCGCTTGACGTTTCAGGACAATGCAGCAGAAAAAAAATACCACAACACTTTTTTCAAGATCTCACTCAAAGAAAGTTTACTCTACAAAACCCTTTTTTCATTTATTAAAAAGGAGCCAAACTTCTAAAATGATAGATATCTAAATATAATGGCGCTTTTCCACTGCATAGTTCCAGCACTACTCGGCTCGACTCGGTTCCAGGACCTTTTCCATTACAAAAAGGTACCTGCTCAACGTGGGTGGGGTCGTCATAGCAACGGCTCCGCAAAACTGACTTCGTTTAATACGCGACACAAACACATAAACAATGGAGGACATGGAGGCAGTGGTGTACTTGCTGCTGTATGTGGCTTTCTGTCACACACAAAGCAAGAACATGGAGCCGTATGGCTGTAACGCTGTTGCTGGTATTTAAAAATGGCGGGTTTGATTCTTGTGTGGGACGGCTCATGACTCTTCCAGCGACAACTCTTCTGACCAATCAGCGGCCGGCAGTCTGTTGACGTCACATTTAGTATCGGCTCGGCTCGCTTGGAACCTCAGCAGAGCAGGTACTAAAAAAGTACCAGGTACCAGGTACTACCTCTAGTGGGAATGGGAGTCGAGTCGTGCTGGAACTGTGTAGTGGAAAAGCGCCATTAGTATTTCTAGAGAGAATTCGAAGCTTTTTGAAAAGGTGTCAAGTTGGGTTAGTTGCCATTTGAGGTTGAGTCATACTGATAGACCCTAGGTCTAACCCGCACCATTGTGTTGGGGCCTAAATGGGGTCTTAGGTAGGTCGAACACTGAAGATGGGTGATCCAGTTGGGGCTAACTTGAAAGTTTTTCCACACCAAAACTGGAAAACCGTTTCGAGCCGAGCCGAGTCGAGTCGTGCTGGAACTGTGTAGTGGAAAAGCGCCATAAGCCGCCAGACAAAAACTTATGCCTGAATAAAATGGTCTAAAAAGATTTGGTCTCACATAAATGGGGTTTGATAACGAGCCATATCTGTAATACAATAGCCAATAAAATATAATTTGATAGCAACAATAACTCAAATACAGCCGCTGAAAATGTCCCAACATCTAAATTAACCTGACCCTCCCTGCTGTAATCATTCATTCCCTCTTCAAACATAATCTAAACCCACACCTAATGCAACCATTTCACAGTGAGTCATTTATTGGTCTGTGTGAGTGGCACACCCCAAAGGCCAAACTTTATAAAGTGTACTAGGGGAAAGGAAAGGATGAAGGAATAAAAGAGGAGTGTGCCAAATGAAGATAAGGGTTCAGTTAGTTAAGAGAAAACAACACAGCAGAGGAGGAGGAATAGAGCGAAGAGATAGAGTAGAAGAGTAGAGATTAAGATCAAATGTTCATCACAGAGTCTTCAGAGGCAGAGATGATGTCTTCAAATGACTTAAACCAACAGATACTCAACTTACAATCAACAAATCCTCACATTTAAAGAGGCTAGACTCAGAAAATGTACTTCATAAATAACTCCAACAATGAATTTAATCAACAGTATGTACAGCAATGGAAGATAATAGTAATAAACTATATTAAAATGGATATTTCTCTGCTTTACTTTATTTTTACAAATGTTTCAATGTGGCGAGAAGACGAATATCTGGCTAAAATATTAGTAGTAAAAAAGTAAAAAGTCTATAATAAGGAAAATGGAGCAAAGCTGATCTGTCAACTGTGAATTGATGAATAAACTGAGATAAATTGTGAGACAGCGAGAAACCCAAATGGAGAAAAAAGTGGACGGAACAGACAATTGTAGAGCCAGACCGATGTATTGTCTTATCACAGATATATCGGTATGTTGTCCGATATGCACCGATATTATTTAAGGCAGCATTTTATTCATATTTGATCCTTTTCTCTTCACATTTAATATTAAATACGTACATATGTTGTTTTTTGTTGTTGTATGTTACTGTTTCAGTTCAGTTCAGTTCAGTTCAGTTCAGAGCTTTATTGTCCCTTGAGGGGAAATTTGGTTTGCAGTGACAGTAACAAAAAACAACTAACACAACAACCATAAATAGATAAATAAACAGTGACAACACAACCAAACTTGATAAGAACAATTTCAATCCGAATAAAAATAAGAAATGTTATTTTTAGGGGTTGTACTGGGTTAACTGTATTGATTGCACGTGGGACAAAAGAAAATTTGAACCTATTTGTTCGTGCTCGAGGTATAGCCTAAATCTCCGTCCAGATGGCAGGGGAATGAATTCCTCCAGTTTATAGCTATACTTTAAAATATCCTGGTCTCCAAGTGTTTGATAACCACATTGCAAAAAGAAAAGTGCGTTGTATGTACATATTCTGAATATTTAAGATAATCGGCCGATTTATTGATATATCCAATTATCAGAGTATTTTTTTAATTCCGTAATAATTGTATTGGTAAAAGAAAGTGATAAAACAGCTAATTGAGTATATAAATCAACTGTCAGTTTTATATAGCTTATTACACATTTATAGATTTACACATTTATTACACATAATTTATAGCAGCTAATTCAAGTAATCAACTAATCAACTAATTGATCAATCGACTCTTTCAGGATTAATACTCTATATAAAACTGATCACAGCTTTGATAACAGAGAGTAGGAAGAGCCTGAGATACATTGTCAGACTGCAGGAAACCCCCCAAAAAAAAGTAGAAACTGAAATTATTGGAAAGGAAAGATGCACAACTATAAAAAGGAAATGGACATGTGTATAATTATTACTTGTTTTATGGATGTTTCCCCTCAACTATGTGTTCCTACTTTGCATATAGAGACAGTAAAACCATAATAAAGTGGAAAAAAACCCTGTTAATTAAGTTCATAAATCAGCTGTCAGCTTATATATTTAGTTTATTACACCTTTATAACAGAGAGCAGGAAGAAGCCTGGTTGAGCTTTGACCTCTTGTCCTCAATGTAAACCAAACATCACACATCAGCTAATTAATATTTACCAGTGTGTGTTAATATTTCAACAGTGAGGCATCAGTATGGCTGGTGGCATGATAATGTATGTCCTACTGCTGTATTTTATTATGTCTGGATAATGGGTTGTAGTTTTTTGTACTGTACCAAGACAAATTTCCCACTGGGACAATAAAAGTCTATCCTATCCTAAAGTAAAACCATTTGAACCTATATAACATGTAAGTGTTTGTCCCATCTCTAACAGACAGGCTCACAAAAATAATTAAAGTTGTATCTAATGATTTTTAGGGTAAAACAAAATACAATGATAATTTACTTTAATTTATTTTTAAGGGCGCTGTAATTAAATTTAGTGGTGCTTGAGCAACCATAAAAAGGGTATTTAGGAGACTTTCGGAGCATTATTTACAATCTTGTCTTGTTGTCATTAAATATATAAATATGCTGGATATGGTGGCAATTTAAAATAAACACATGAGCTAATTAATATTTACTAGTGTGTGTGTTAATATCAGACCGTGTGGTATCAGTAAGGCTGGTGGCAGCTTTAAAAAAAAGGTTAATTAACTTCACTAACAAGCTATAAAAGAGACTTTAGGATCCTTATTCACAGCTGACTGACATGTTAGTAGAATATAAACCCAGTGGGGCTCTGAGATCTACTGACAGGTCAGATAGTGGAGCCCAGAATTCAAACTAAACACTTTCATTTGCACTGTATGTGATGATTTTAAACCAAATCATTATTTCATGCTGCAAACTTATATTTAATGCTTTATTCTAGTCTAGTTTTTATTTTATTTTTTCTCTGTCTATTTTTCTGTATTTTTATTATTATTAGTGGGTTTATTCTGTTTTTAAATTGTATGTTTTAATATTTCCAATTTTTACTTTTATTGGGGGTTTTTTTATTTTATTTTTCTCTCTTTCTATTTTTCCGTATTTTTATTTTATTTTATTTTTATTATTATTAGTGGGGGTCTTGTTTTGAATTGTATGTTTTAATATTTCCAATTTTTTACTATTATTGAGTTTTATTTTCATTTAGCAAATTGCATGTTTTTAAGGGTTTTTTGTGTCCAATTCTTACTGTCAAATGTTTGTTTATATGTAAAGCACACTGAGTTGCCCCAGGGTATGAAATGCACTCTATAACCTACATATATATAAATAAAGCTGCCTTGCTTTGCCTAACTAGCTATTTAAATTATATAAATATGTATGTGTCATGCTGGATAAGGTGGCAATCTTTAAAAAAAAAAACACACAGCTGACATACTTTGAGGTTTTGATGGATATCCATACGAGCTTCCTCCAGGAGAGAAGCCATTCGTCCCGTCGTGTTGCTCGGACAGCAACGGCGACCTTTCCCCGTCCGCCATCACTCCTAGCAACCGGCAGGAGAAAACCTCTACAGCGGCGTGAAGACAGTCAAAAACCTCCCCCCGGTGTAGATATCCTGGAAGGTTTTTTAACAGGAGGAGATTTTGACCCTGTTAGTTTGGGCTGTTTGACATCCACATGACGAGGCGACAGAGAGAAGGCTGAAAGGCGGAAGCGAAACAACATAAAAACATCTGTCACATGACTGGGTGATCTGAGTCACACCTGTGATGGACAGCGAGCTCGACCAATGAGAGGCCTCGGTGAGCAGGCGGGGGGGCGGGCTTGTTCGATGACGTACGGTGATCGGGCTGCGTTCCAATAGTAAAAGGAAATATTATTGTGTTTTTGTTTTGGTATTTGGCCCATTTGTGAAGATATTCTGGCAACACCTCTGTGATTTTATAGTTTGAAATTATTGTTAAAAAGTTTTATTTTACTTTACAAAAATAAAACATGTTTTTATGTTTTTTTTGTTTCCAATTCTTACTGTTAAATGTTTGTTTTTATGTAAAGCACATTGAGTTGCCCCTAGGTATGAAATGCGCTATATAAATAAAGCTGCCTTGTCTTGCCTTGCCTTAGAATAATTTATTGTTTGGTCTCATGAATGTGAATTACATACTTTTATTTTGGCATTTGACCCATTTGTGAAGATATTCTGGCAAGACCTTTGTGATTTTATTGTTGAAAATGTTGTTAAAAGTTTTATTTTACTTTAGAATAATGTATTGTTTGGTATAACTGAGAATAACACACAGAAAAATTCATTTGAACACAGTTTTGGGGAGTAACTAGTCAAATCATTGTCATTATAGTTATGTTATAGGATGGATCCGAGTAATGTGGGACACTTTTTGCAATTGTGGCTTGTTCACCATATTTACATATGAATCCAGAACATTATATCAAGATTTTTGACTTACTTTGATTAAGTTAATTTGATTAATTACATTACTTTTTACATTTTAAATAGATAAACTAGTAATCTGTAACCTATTACATTTCCAAAGTAGAAAGAGAACCATGCTTTATTGCATTTAGTAATGAGATCAAACAATACATTTATTTAATTCAGTCCTCCCTTAAACCAAAAGCAATTAAAACTGTAACACACTGTGCAATGTTAAATATCTTAGATCGCCATCACACTAGCAGTAATTTCTAGTTGTAATGTGTACATTTTCTTTTCTTTGTATTTGTAACATGTACCCAGAATGTATATGGCTTTGTATGTTGTGTACACATTTTTTTGTCAATATAAAAATAAGAAATAGTAAAAAATAAAGTGTCCTCCTCTGAATGTTGAACAACCAGAGAGCCAGGGTAGCTCCCACTTTCTATCCAGGTTTAAGTTCAATAGTGAGTGGGACACAATAAAGTTATCCCAAATATTTAACAACCCACCTTTGTTTGTATATGAATGCAAGAAACCAAAGGTGGGTCAAACATTTGGGATATGGACACTGTCAGATAAGATAAGACTTCAAAGGTAGCAATATGAAAGCAGTGAAACTTGGCTTCTTCCAGCTCTAATTCCAATTAAGGTACATACTAAAAATGAGAGAGCAGAGGAAGATAAGAGATAAGACAGAGACAAATATACATGATATTGCACATTGGTTGGCAAGTGTGGTACTGCACATCAGTGGTGACTATATAAATAGCCTAAGCATATTGCATATAAGTGATGGTAATAAATAAATAAATAAATAAATTGGTGATAAAGGTGATAAACATGTCAAATAATAATGTCAGAGAGAACATTTGCTTGTTCAGTGCAGGCAACAAGGATATAGTCAAGAAGGTTTTTGCGGCCACAATAGGTGGCTGACGGGTATTCAGTTGGTTGCAGTTTTCAACCTCACCACTAGATGTCACTAAATCTTACAAACTGGTCCATAAAGATGCCTGTAGCCAGTTCAGTCAGTTTATTCGGTCTGTTTTGACAGTCACTCAGCCATGTTGATTCCTGCAAAGATATATGTAAGGCTTAGAAAGTGTGAAATTACAAGTGTGGTGTGTTCTCTGCACTTGGTTCCTGTTATGCAACTTTTTTTTTACAGGGTTTTATATAATTCTACTTTTTTCCTTTCAATCACTGACAACTGAGGTTAAATTACTGATACCTTGATAGCTTTCCAGATTAACGATAACTTACATTTTTTACATAACTACCCTTGCATATTTAAACACAGTCATATTTTCACTTTGAACACACACTAAGAACTGGTCCGTCCACCTACAGATTTCTGATAGTAATGGTTAATGAGTCATTTCAGACATCACATGGTTCATTGTTTACTGTTGGGACATATGTTAGACTGTGTATACTCCCTCTTTCTTTGTTCAAAACCAATTTTTTGAGCCAAGGGAAGCTACCAGTAGAGTGATTTTCCTCCCAGTGATGATAGCCAGAAGACTCTGATGTTTAGGACAATTTAAACTGATTCCATCAAATCTAACCAAGGGCCCACGATGAGAAACAACCGGTATTTTGCGTCTGTAAAGCAGATAAACTTAAATGTACCTGCCTTTTTTGCATGATCTTGTGGCCCCATCAACTAGAGAAGGACTGTGTCAAAGTATATTTTTAATACCTTTGATATATCAGTTGATATTATACCTATGTATTCCTTAGGGTAGTATTCCAGCATAGAAAACCACCAGACATATCAGCTCCCAGTTCACTAAGGGCGTAGTCAGACCAAGATTCAATTCACTATAATCAGAGATATGTTTTTTTGAAACTGTTGATGTTTTGAGTATATCGAGATTCACAAGAGGACATTAAAGGATCTTGGAAAGATGAACATAAGAGGTGTAAAAATGAGAACTACAACACACATAATTGTTGAAAGAGCTGGTGTAATGCAGCCAAGATGGTTGATTTATATCTTCTGTTTACATTAACCTCATGCCAGCACAACTGAGAGCTGATAATTTTATTAATTGCACTTCACTGTTCTTGTCATAAACTTGCAACCACAATGGGAGGGATTTCCTCATACCAGACCATTTCCTTGTGTACTGTTACATTTCAAACTAAACATGCTTCTCTGTGGCAGACAGACAAATGGGAAAAAAAGGAGTGAGAGAGCAAAAAGAGGCTGTCTTTGGAAGTATAAATGTGTTAGTGTTGGTGTATTAATTTATTGTCTTTGTCTGGTGAGGTGATGACATTCATCATGTCGTACCCACTGTTGCTGTTGCTGCTGCTGCTGGTCAACAGTTCCCAGGCTTCTCATTTTTATGGGACAGTGATGACCTACTATCCAAAAAGCACTAACGCAGATGGATCTGTTACGGTACGTACATTTTCTCTCCAATCCAAGTTATTCATCTTTTGAAAATACAATTAGAAGAAATTTGACAGAACGTAAACTCATGACAATATCCTGTAAATAAATCTGACTTTTAAGGAATAAAGACAGAAAAAAAACAGATTAACAGTATTTCTGAAATGTAAGTAATGATGTTAAATATCAGAAAATATAGGTTTTTATTTTCTCGAAGAAGAAAAAAAGATTGGCGGACTTCCCATGAGGTCCTTGTTGTTTTTATTCAGCTTTTTATTCATTATTTTGTATATCAGCAGGATTGTATCATGATGTTGTCATTAATGCCATTCTTTCACTGTAATACTACAGGTGGTCATACGCTATAAGCTGAACTTCCATAATTGCAGATTTAACAGTTGGACCTGCTTCAGTGGAAATTGTGGAAGTGAGACCAGTGTCCAAGGCACGGTTGACGAGGAGAGCAGTATATGGTGTCAGACAGAGAGAATCTCAACTCGGGTGGTTCCCAGCAATGCTCCTTTTGGGCTAGTGTGAGTGTACTTTGTGAAAAATTAAATTGGCATTGAAGCTCCTTGTAGGTCAATTATTTATGATCACATTCTGTGTTGGGGGCTAGATATCTGCACATGGGTACCTACAGGTTCTGTGCAGCAAAAAAATAACAGATTTTTTTTTATCAATGAAGGTTTGCAAGCGGTGCCTGGATAAGTAACACTAAAAATAACATTGTAAATTGGAGAGCCGTGACTCTGGTGGAACTGAGGAAACGATCAGATACCGGTCAAGCCAACACATCACCACAGACTACCATTCTGCCTGCCGTGAGGTAAGATGACACACTGCTTTTATTTATTAATTACTCTGTATTTAAATTATTTTGTTGAGTCACATTTTACTATTGAAATGTAATTAACACTTTAGTATCACACATAGCCTAGTCAGCAACAAGGTCAGAGTGATGGTATTTTCATCTAAAATCTTAACAACAATCTTTACCACTTCAAAACCATCATCTATCAAAAACAAAATTTTAACCATAAGCAGTTTTTCGATGAATTGGATTTTGTAATACAATAATGTGTGCTAATGTAATTTGCAGCTCAAATATTACCTCCAGCATTCTCTGATATAGTTTATTTCATAGGTTGAACTTCGTAGGGTTTTTATTTTCTCCCAGAGATTAAATCTTGTTACGCACAGAGGAAGGTATTACAAATTACTGCTTTGTGGTCAAACACATTTTGAAGGGGAAATCTGTTGACTGGTGTTCGAGACAAAATTCCCGAAAGGTACAAGTACGTTTCCTGGAGAAGACATTTTGGAACAAGGAATTGACGTAGAAATTCATTAGACTGACATATGGTGCTTAATTAGAGCTTAATTAGATTTACAAAACAGGTCCAACATGTACTTTGGCACATGATAAAAGCCTTGCATCGAAAATGATTCATAGGGTTTCACGGTACCAAAGAATATCCTTCTTCCTTTTGATAGAGATCTTAATTATGCAGCCCATACATCAGTGGAGAGAATAGACAGGAGTCCAGGATGTATTGTATTGAAAAGGTTTATTTTGTTGGCCAAGGAGAAGTTTTATTATTTTGTATTATTTTGTATTTTATTTATAATTAATGATCAGTACATGTTATGTTCTGATGCTCCCTTCAATTCTGAAGTTTCTGTCCTCCGGGGATAGACTTTAAACCACACAGATAATGGATAATAGATATCTTTATGACACAAAAACAGGTCCAACATGTATGCCAGCACAGATTGACAACCTAATAAAAGCTTAACATGAAAACTGATTCATAGGAATGCATAACACCAAAGAATATAATTCTCTCTCCTTATCTCTCTCTCCCTCTCAGAGTACCTTCAAACTGTCAAAGAGATTTCAACCTTTTGGCATTTGACCCTGATGGAGACGAAGTTAGATGCAGATATGGAGATGACACAAGCCCATTAAACGAGTGTAACCCCTGCACACCACCATCTGTTCTCAGCCTCTCATCAGTGAGTAGCCATTGTCTACAGTAACTCTTATTTAAATGAATCACATGTTTTATAACAAACTGGGCTGATAATGATGCAACCAGGCCACCATTATAATCGAAGTCAACAAATTTGGCACAAATTAGTAGTCAAGAAGTCAGTCCAAAACCCATACATATTAGTTTTTGAGTAAGAATACAATTAATGAAAACACCATTATCACAGTGGTGAACAGCAATGTTGTGTCAACAGTATGCTGTTCCAGTTTTCTACACTGGATGTGTTTTAGTCTTGGCTCACTCAATAACAATTGACGAAAGACAAAACTGTGAAAACAAACAAAGAAACAAAAACCAGATCATGATTTTGACAAAACTGTATAACCTTAATTTTATTACATGAACTTGAATTAGTGGTTTTGACATTGCCTCTTATTATTTTTCATGTTTTATTTCTTCTTCTGCAGTCTTGTACTCTGTCATTCAGCCCCACCATTAGCAGTAATGAAGGTCCATACGCTGTGCAGCTGGTGATGGAGGACTTTCCCAGACAGACAATCAACCTGATTCAAACTAGTGGATCGCAGGAGGTGAAAACCACCATTGATGCTATCAGCAAAATACCTGTCCAGTTTGCATTAAGGGGTAAGATCTCATGTTTTGATAGCCTGGATTTATGGCTGATCTTCACTGAGTGAGAACATTTGTTTTGGAGTGCATATCTCTATTAAGTTGGCATTATGTATGACAATGTTTGTAGTAGTAGTAGTGGTAGTTCCACCTTGCTTCAATACTAAACTATCTCAATAACTACTTTGTACAGATATTCATGGTTCCCAGACAATGAATCCAAATGATTTTGGTAATTTGACTTTTCCTCTCAGCCACCATGAGATTGACATTGTCGTTTTGTGTGAAATGTCTCAACAGCTATTGGATGGACTGTCAAGAAATGTATTAAAGACAATTTAATTTTGTCTAATGCTTACATTTATGATACAATACCTGCCAAACTAATGACGTTCTCATCAGCCCCAGCTGTACTTCGTTTTCAGTGCTAATTAACAAATGTTTGCACAATAAAATACTAAAGAAAGATGGTGAACAAGGCCAGCTAAAGCATGTTAGAGTGTTGACATTAAATGTTCAAACTGTAGACCCTTAAAGGGCCAATATACTTTGACAGCACTGTTTGTCAGATAGCCAAACAGCTTTGGGAATCCCTTTCCCTCCACCCACACTTTGGGTGCACACATGCCAATTTCTGTTATCAAATCTGCCAATCCGATATTCACACCCACTTTATGTCATGGTTGGCCGGGTACATGAAAAAGGAGTCAGACTTTAACATCTTTCTCAAGCTCTATTTTTTCATTCTTGAAATAACTATTTCCTTCCAGGAGAGACTGTCTAAAAGTGTGCATGCTTGTAGCACAAGAGGAAACACAATGGGACCAACAGCACCAAAGTTATTAGGATACATATTACTGGGGCAACAACATTTTATGGCAATCCATCCAACTGTTGTTGAGCTATTCTAGTCTGGACCAGAATGGTAGATCAGCTGATGGAAAGACCAACCAGCCGGCACAACCTTTTTTTTATTGTTTCAGTGGATTCTGTGGTGCCATCCTGCACAGAGGGGCTCTACCTGCCCAAGTTCCTGCCTCCAACCCCAGCCAACAGAGCTCAACTGTACGCCTCTGTCAATAACACCCTAGAAATCAACATCAGCGCAGCAGCAAGTATCTCCAAGTAAGTCAACAAAAAACACTTAAAGAAGGATTTAGATATCAACATAATACAGGTTAATAATCTACAGTGGAGCACTCTCTGATTAGACAAGAAGTACTTACCCCACATTAGATTTTTTTGTTTGACAAGAATGCAACATAACCAGCAGTATGGTGCTGTTAGGATGTCATGACCATACCAATCTAGAAATCATAAAACACTGAATGGTTTAGGCCCAAAATACATTTCAGATCTTCTACTACGTTATGTCTGGGACAAGTCTGCTTAATTAACTTAATTCTTTTAATATTTCATGTACAGCCAGTTGAATTGCCTTGGTGTTGAAATATGCTATACAAATAAACGTGGCTTGCCTTGCCTTACAGACAGTAGGTTAAATATAAACAACAGTATGCATTCAGTAGTTCCACAACTATACCGTTGTATAGATTAGTACAATTAGCTCATCGACTCAAGTGTCATTAAGGAAACTAAATTAAAAAGCAAGATAAGTCAGTCATGCCAAAGTGACATTTGTCATTACAGAAAACAACTTTGCTACATTTGTGGTTGACGAGTTTTTGGAAATGCATATGTAACTTGGCAAGCCTTTTTTCTTCTTCTCTTTGTTACAGTATTACTGAGCTGCAGTTCAGTGGGCCACACAACATAAATGAGACTACAGCGGGAGAAGGACAGTTCATTCTGAGATGGACGCCATCTGAAAGTGAAAATGGAGAGAGCCACCCCATTTGTTTTGTCGTCCAGGCAGAGTCAGAACAATATCCTCTAGAAAAGTTTATGGAAAAACTGCAGAAGTACCTATATTAAAAAAACATTAACAGTTTTAGGTCATTAATGCATACATTTAAAATCATTTGTGACATTATTTTGTAAACAAGCTACCGTATTGACTTATCTCCACAGTTCAATCAAATATCACTCGGAGCTTAGATGTGTCATTGTGACTGTTGGAAATGGTGAGTCCACCCTTCCCTGTTTTTGATGTTTTTCTACGTTTTCAAGTTTTTTTTCCAATTGGTGATTTTCTGGATTGATAAAATTATTGTATAATCTATCTTTTATATTTACTTTTGTTAACAGAACCAACGCCCTCTACACCAACTACAAATCCATCCACCATTCTCTCTACTACTACGCCACAAAACACAACTACTTTTTCTTCAACAACTACACCACAAACTACAACACCCAACGCTACATCTACTACACAAAATTCGACAAACGTCCCATCTACAACTGCAAATACAACCAATTTCAATTTGACAACTACACCACAAACCACAACACCCAACGCTACATCTACAACACAAAATCCAACAAACGTCCCATCTACAACTGCAAATACAGCCAATTTCAATTTGACAACTACACCACAAACCACAACACCCAACATTACATCTACTACACAAAATTCAACAAATCATTCAGTCACTGCAACTAAAGATACAACAACTTCACCAAAGACACCTTCGAACCAAAGTGAGTATGACAGACGGTGATGTTTTACACCATCGCTGATTGACGAAATGGATTGTATTACTGTATTTCTTACTTTCAGAACCCTTCTGGCCTGCTTTGTAATGTAGTTGTTGTGCTTCTAGATGTTGTAGCTCTGAGGATGAGGATTTCCTCTACATCTCCACTGTCTGATGATGACATCAGAAATACTATCGTACAACAGGTAAATCTTTTCTTATTAATAAGCATGTTTTACTTGGTGTATATTCTCCTAAAAATAAGAACCATTGTATTTGTGTTACCTTAGAATGACCCCTTTATATCTATTTATCTGTATATGCTGTACCACCATGTTTCTACAATAGCCCAGAATAGACAAACCAAACACTGGCTCTTCCGAGATCTTTTCATGTCTTTTGCTAATTTTGCTTGGAAAGGGAGGGTGAGGGGAGGTGTATTGAAATGGTTAAATCTGTAACCAAAGCCTTTTATTCCTCTGTGCCATAGACATTCATTGTTCTCCTTGATTGTCCAGAAAAACTTGTAAATTTCTCAAAGAACTTTAGAACAAAGAGGTTATAATATATAGCATAACAAGCGTCTCCACATATGCACAGTGGCATCTGCCTTACGAGGAACCATTTTCCAGAGACTGAAAATGTGATTGCTGTTATCAGTCTTTTGAGCCTTTTCTAAACAAACAAATGTGTCCAATTTTATCATGATGAAGGAACTCAATGGAACAATGGCATGGCTTATTGACATGTCTTTATCACTTTTATATGTTTATAGTTTCTCGTTCTCATAGGTCTGAGAGTGAGGTTTGACAACTTCTACTAGTGACTGCATTACATACATAACTAGAAAATTCCAGGGAAATTTTGAGTGAAGCCGGCAGATTCTGACAGTGTTTATTTTATTCAGATATTCCTTAAAATGAGCGAGTAAGCTCAGTGTGAACACAGATTGAGACTCTTTTGAAAAAAGAAGACGATTACATTAGGGTGAATGGGAAGCGAGACAGGTATTGCTGCCGGTCTCGGCCCCCCCGTTTAAATTTTGTGCAGACCCCGTCTGTCAAAGTCACATTTTATGAATCCCAACACCTAAGTCTACATTTTGACAAAAAATGATTTGTTTCCTTTTTACGGTTTGGTCATGAGCTCGAATTAAAAATAAAAATTATGGTTAATTTTTTACTGCTTCTCGCACTCAAGCTAACTGCCGCTCCCACTCTAACTTTGACGAAAAAGTGATTTCCACTCCTCGTTTGACTGCTCATAGTTTGAAAAGTTTACATTTTATGGAAAAACAGTTTGGTATTTTTCCAGAGAGCACAAGTTTTCCTCCGTTTTAAAGTTTGAATAGTTAGCCTAGTAAAAGGATGCTTATAGATAAATGTCTGTGTGTATTTGTGTTTCTGGTAATCCATAAATTCCTTGGAACCCAGACACTCTCATAGGCCCTTGTAGAAATAAATAATCCATCATGTTAATTTATAATTCAACTAAACAGTAACACCTGGTCATGAAACAGTGGCAGTAGTTACTGTGTGTAACTACTGCCACAGCAGATTCCCATTTTTTTTCCTGCTCTATTCATGCTTTCCCTTTTTTCTGGCGAACTTTGAAAATGGAAATACTAATTGTTATAGTACTGCTCTAACCATAACTGCAACAACTCTAGTTTGGTCCCAGATTTGAACTGATGTGCATTAGCACAACATGTTATTATGGGGCTGATCCCAATTCCGATATTAGGTAGTAAATGATTCCAATATGAATGCATCTATACAGAATAGATACACAAACGTATATTTTGCAGCAATTTCCGATGTGGTTATTATATATCGGACAGGCTCAGTGGTGGAAGAAACAGGGCAACACCAATAACTATTTATTATCTACATACACAATATACTGATGTCCATCCGAGATCAAAAGTGTGAAGAGAGAATTGTATATATATAAAATAATATCTCAGCATCACTATTTGTTTCCTTTCCTCCAGATTAAAGATGAATTGGTGAAACGTGGGCTACCATCAGACATATCTCTCCGCCTTGTGAGCAGTGAGGAGGTCTAAAAGTCAGAACCACATCAACTGCTGGTGGTTCATTGTGAATATGTGCTGACCCCTGCTGGGAAGTTTAGTTTTTTCAGTCTTCTGACATTTACTGGACATATATTAGGTGTTTTTCCTACAGTGTTTCTGGATTGTTGTTGTTTTTGATAAGAAATGTTTTAGTATCTTTGTTTTAGACAATTACTTATGATTATTTGACTAATTGATTCCCTGCCTATCTAATATGGTTTTTCTTTAGTTCTATATGTGGGGCTGTTTAGATATTGATACTGTCCTATGTTGTAAATGTTCCAGTTGATATTCAGAATAAAAACTAATACATCATAATTTACAAAATAAATGAATGTTAATAAAGCCAAATATCCATGGAAATTCACTTTCATTTGTCCGTCATAAGGTTTAAGTTACTTCAAGGAACTTTAAACTGGTTATGAAACAGTCTCATGATGCCTCTCTGATGAGTTTCATAAGCAAACTAGACCATCAACGACAGGATTGGTTATTTCTGTAGTTACTCTAACTATTTTCACTTCCCAACATATATTCCCATTGGTGCACTCATGCCCTTTGAGAGCTTTACTAAGGTTTTATGTCTATAATGTATTACTGTACTACTAAGAATCTTGTAATTTTTGATAAAACACTGTTTCCCCCATAGCATAACACAGCATAGCAAAGGTGTGTTGTTATAGTCAAATGACAGTTGAACAATCACATTACATAACATATTTATATTTATAACACATTTAAAACACTAAATTGTGTGAGGCAAATAAAGAAAAGAAAACAAATATAAAACCAGAATCATATTTCAAGAATGAAGTAAAATGATACTAGTAGACACACATCACTTCAGCTCAGCTTTATCAAAAGATTACCTATTTTCATCCCTGTGTTTTGATTGTATTTTCTGAAGTCCTCAGGGTGTTCTCACAACAACCCTTGTATGTTTAAACATAGTCATATTTTCACTTTAAACACACACTAAGAACTGGTTCGTCCACTTACAGATTTTTGATGGTAATGGTTATCAGACAAGTGTCTATCCAGGTGGCTGTTCAATTCACTATTATCAGAGATATGTTTTTTGGAACCTGTTGATGTTTTGAGTAGCTATATGGAGATTCAAAAGAGGACATTAAAGGATCTTGGAAAGATGAAAATATTAGGTGTAAAAAAACACACATAATTGCTGAAAGAGCTGGTGTAATGCAGCTAAGATGGTTAATTTATATCTTCTGTTTACATTAACCTCGTGCCAGCAGTACTGAGAGCTGATAATTGCATTAATTACACTACTTAGGATTCCCTTGTACCAAACCATTTCCTTGTGTACTGTTTCATTTCAAACTAAACATGCTTCTCTGTGGCAGACAGACAAATGGAAAAAAAAGAGTGAGAGAGCAAAAAGAGGCTGTCCTTGGAAGTATAAATGTGTTAGTGTTGGTGTATTCATTCATTGTCTTTGTCTGGTGAGGTGATGACATTCATCATGTCGCAACCACTGTTGCTGCTGCTGCTGGTCTGCAGCTCCCAGGCTTCTCATTTTTATGGGACAGTGATGACATACTATCCAAAAAACACTAACGCAGATGGATCTGTCACGGTACGTACATTTTCTCTCCAATCCAAGTTATTCATCTTTTGAAAATACAAATAGAAGAAATTTGACAGAACGTAAACTCATGACAATATCCTGTAAATAAATCTGACTTTTAAGGAATAAAGACAGAAAAAAACAGATTAATAACAGTATTTCTGAAATGTAAGTAATGATGTTAAATATTAGAAAACATAGGTTTTGATTTTCTCAAAGAAGAAAAAAAGATTGGCGGACTTCCCATGAGGTCCTTGTTGTTTTTAATTCAGCTTTTTATTCGTTCTTTTGTATATCAGCAGGATTGTGTCATGATGTTGTCATTAATGCCATCCTTTCACTGTAATACTACAGGTGGTCATACGCTATAAACTGAACTTCCATAATTGCGGATTTAACAGTTGGACATGCCTCAGTGGAAATTGTGGAAGTGAGACCAGTGTCCAAGGCACGGTTGACGAGGAGAGCAGTATATGGTGTCAGACAGAGAGAATCTCAACTCGGCTGGTTCCCAGCAATGCTCCTTTTGGGCTAGTGTGAGTGTACTTTGTGAAAAATTAAATTGGCATTGAAGCTCCTTGTAGGTCAATTATTTATGATCACATTCTGTGTTGGGGGCTAGATATCTGCACATGGGTACCTACAGGTTCTGTGCAGCAAAAAAATAACTGATTTTTTTTATCAATGAAGGTTTGCAAGCAATAGCTGGATAAGTAACACTAAAAATAACATTGTAAATTGGAGAGCCGTGACTCTGGTGGAATTGAGGAACCGATCAGATACCGGTCAAGCCAACACATCACCACAGACTACCATTCTGCCTGCCGTGAGGTAAGCTGACACACTGCTTTTCATTATTAATTACTCTGTATTTAAATTATTTGAGTCACATTTAGTATTGTACTGTACGTAGCCTAGTCAGCAACAAGGTCAGAGTAATGGCATTTTCATCTAAAATCTTAACAACACATTTTGAAGGGGAAATCTGTTGACTGGAGAAAACATTTTGGAACAAGTGATTAAGATTCTGTAGAAATTCAACAGAATGACACTCCTGAGCTGACATTTGATGGATAATAGATATCTTTATGACACAAAAACAGGTCCAACATGTATGCCAGCACAGATTGACAACCTAATAAAAGCTTAACATGGAAACTGATTCATAGGAATGCACAACACCAAAGAATATAATTCTCTCTCTCTCTCTCTCTCTCTCTCTCTCTCTCTGTCTCTCTCTCTCTCTCTCTCTCTCTCTCTCTCAGAGTACCTTCAAACTGTCAAAGAGATTTCAACCTTTTGGCATTTGACCCTGATGGAGATGAAGTTAGATGCAGATATGGAAATGACACAAGCCCATTAAACGAGTGTAACCCCTGCACACCACCATCTGTTCTCAGCCTCTCATCAGTGAGTAGCCATTGTCTACAGTAACTCTTATTTAAATGAATCTCATGTTTTATAACAAACTGGGCTGATAATGATGCAACCAGACACTAGCGCTTGGAGATGACACCATTATAATTAAAGTCAACAAATTTGGCACAAATTAGTAAATTGGTCCAAATCACCTACATATCTTGGTTTTCAAGTGAGACTGCATTTTATGAAAACACCATTATCTTAGTAGTGAACAGCAATGTTGTGTGGAGACTACGCTGTTCCAGTTTTCTACACTGGATGTGTTTTAGTCTTGGCTCACTCAATAACAATTGACCAAAGACCAACCGTGAAAACAAACAAAGAAACAAAAACCTGATCATGATTTATGAAAGAGGTTTATAACCTTGATTTTATTACAGGAAGTGAATTAGTGGGTTTGACATTGCCTCTTATATTATTTTTTTTTATTTCTTCTTTTGTAGTCTTGTAGTCTGTCATTCAGCCCCACCATTAGCAGTAATGAAGGTCCATACGCTGTGCAGCTGGTGATGGAGGACTTTCCCAGACAGACAATCAACCTGACTCAAACTAGTGGATCGCAGGAGGAGAAAACCACCATTGATGCTATCAGCAAAATACCTGTCCAGTTTGCATTAAGGGGTAAGATCTCATGTTTTGATAGCCTGGATTTATGGCTGATCTTCACTGAGTGAGAACATTTGTTTTGGAGTGCATATCTATGTTCGTTAGCATTATGTATGACAATGTTTGTTTATCGGTTGGTTTCACCTCGCTTCAATACTAAACTATCTCAATAACTACTTTGTACAGATATCCATGGTTTCCAGACAATGAATCCAAATGATTTTGGAAATTTGACTTTTCCTCCGAAGCCCAATGAGATTGAAATGTGTCATTTTGATTGAAATGTCTCAACAGCTATTGGATGGATTGTCAAGAATTTTATTTCAGACATTTATATAACCAGGACTTTATGCCATGGTTGGCCTGTTCTGGGTACATGAGAAAGGAGTCAGACTTTAACATCTTTCTCAAGCTCTATTTTTTTTTAAATTCTTTAAACAACTATTATTTTCTTTCAGGAGAGACTGAAAGTGTGCATGCTTGTAGCACTAGAGTAAATACAGTGGGACCAACAGCACCAATACATCTTATGGGGGCAACAACATTTTATGGCAATCCATCCAACAGTTGCTGTGCTATTCTAGTCTGGACCAGAATGGCAGATCGGCTGATAGAAAGACCAACCAGCCGGCACAACCTTTTGTTTTATTGTTTCAGTGGATTCTGTGGTGCCATCCTGCACAGAGGGGCTCTACCTGCCCAAGTTCCTGCCTCCAACCCCAGCCAACAGAGCTCAACTGTACGCCTCTGTCAGTCAGACCCTAGAAATCAACATCAGTGCAGTAGCAAATATCTCCACGTAAGTCAACAAAAAACCCTTGGAGAAGGATTTAGATATCAACATAATACAGGTTAATGATCTACTGTGGAGCACTCTCTGATTAGACAAGAAGTACTTATCCCATATTAGATTCATTAGGTGTTGTGTAACTCCAACACAGATGGACAAGCCTGGTTTGACAAGAATGTAACAGAACCAGCTGTATTGTGCCGCTTGAACGTCAAGATTTTGACCACACCACAGCAGACTGCTGTTGTTAAAGTCTTCAATGACATATAGTTCAACACAGACAGTGGCAGATTTTCAGTCTTGATACTAATGGATCTGAGTACTCCATTTGACATGGTTGACTGCAATGTATTACTAGACTGGAAAACTGGGTGAGACTTTCTGGCACAGTACTAAACTGATTTGAATCCTACTTAAAGGACTGGGACTACTTTGTGTCAATAAGTAATTACACATGTGAGCGGACAAAAATGACATGCAGAGTTCCCCAAAGCTCAGTTCTTCTGTTGAACGTCTACATGCTCCCAATGGTTCATACAGTTGAACACAACAAAACATGCTCCTATAATTATGAATACAAGACACAAACATACATAATCATATCACCAGTTTGATATGGTTCAATACAAGCACTGAGTAAATGTGTTGAACAAATCAATGATCAATGATGTGCCAGAAGAACAATTAAAAATGCTCAGAGTTTCTAGACTCAAGTGTCAATAAGGAAACTAAAATAAAAATCAAGTTGAGTCAAATGCCAAAGTGACACTCATGCATCACAGAAAACAACTTTGCTCCATTTGTGGGTGTGGAGATTTTGGAAATGCAAATGTAACTTGACAAGCCTTCTTCTCTATTCTCTTTGTTACAGTGTTTCTGAGCTGCAGTTCAGTGGGCCACACAACATAACTGAGAGTACATCGGGAGCAGGGCTGTTCATTCTGAGATGGACGCCATCTGAAAGTGAAAATGGAGAGAGCCACCCCATCTGTTTTGTTATACAGGCAGTGTTGAGGTCAGTCCCAAGAACAATTTCTTTACAAAAAGTATATGGAACAACTGCAGAAGTACCTTGATTAAAAACTGAAGTTTGAGGTCACTAATGCATACATTTAGCTATAATAAAAATTTTTACGTAAGAAATATTTACCTACATTTGCTGAAACAGAATGTTATCATTTGGGAGAGTAGCATTATTTACTTTCATGTTTACTTTTCCCTTCAAAAACCTCAATAAACAGTTTATAATTGTTTGTAATTGAGTTTATGGCCTCAATTACTACCTTTAAGACTTTTCTATACAGATTGATGTTTAATTTTTATAAATAATGGTCCCATTTAATTTAAATTTGATGATAAACCAGGGTATGCTTTAGATTGTGCCTACATTGCGATTGACAAGCCACTACCACAATGACAAAGCTCCTTTATATTTGTACAATCTATGCTGGAAAGAGAGAACTACTGTTTAAAAATAATTCATTTCGTAATCAAGCTACCATATTGACTTATCTCCACAGTTCAACCAAATATCACTCAGAGCTTAGATGTGTCATTGTGACTGTTGGAAATGGTGAGGAGAGCCCCTCCTTGTTTTTTCATATTTTCATGTTTTTTTTCTAATTGATGATTTCCTGGATTGATGAAAATTATGTATAGACCGTCTTTTACATTTACTTTTGTTAACAGAACCAAATCCCTCTACACCAACTACAAATCCAACCACCATTCTCTCGACTACTACGCCACAAAACACAACACCCAACGCTACATCTCCTAGACAGAGTTCAACATACGTCCCATCTGTCACTGCAAATACAACAAATTTTAATTTGACAACTACACCACAAACCACAACACCCAACGCTACCAATGCTACATCTATTACACAGAGTTCAACAAACATCCCATCTACAACTGCAAATACAACCAATTTCAATTTGACAACTACACCACAAACCACAACACCCAACGGTACATCTACAACACAAAATTCGACAAACGTCCCATCTACAACTGCAAATACAACCAATTTTAATTTGACAACTACACCACAAACCACAACACCCAACGCTACCAACGCTACATCTCCTACACAGAGTTCAACAAACGTCCCATCTACAACTGCAAATACAACCAATTTTAGTTTGACAACTACACCACAAACCACAACACCCAACGCTACCAACGCTACATCTACAACACAGAGTTCAGCAAACATCCCATCTACAACTGCAAATACAACCAATTTCAATTTGACAACTACACCACAAACCACAACACCCAACGGTACATCTACAACACAAAATTCGACAAACGTCCCATCTACAACTGCAAATACAACCAATTTTAATTTGACAACTACACCACAAACCACAACACCCAACGCTACCAACGCTACATCTCCTACACAGAGTTCAACAAACGTCCCATCTACAACTGCAAATACAACCAATTTTAATTTGACAACTACACCACAAGCCACAACACCCGACGCTACATCTCCTACACAGAGTTCAACAAACATCCCATCTACAACTGCAAATGCAACCAATTTGAATTTGACAACTACACCACAAACCACAACACCCAACGCTACATTCACTACAGAAACCTCAACAAACGTCCCATCTACAACTGCAAATGCAACCAATTTCAATTTGACAACTACACCACAAACCACAACACCCAACGCGACCAACGCTACATCTATTATACAGAGTTCAACAGACGTCCCATCTACAACTGGAAATACAACCAATTTCAATTTGACAACTACACCACAAACCACAACACCCAACGCTACATCTCCTACACAAACCCCAACAATCATCCCATCTACAACTGTAAATACAACCAATTTCAATTTGACAACTACACCACAAACCACAACACCCAACGCTACCAACGCTACATCTACAACACAAAATTCAACAAATGTCCCATCTACAACTGCAAATACAACCGATTTCAATTTGACAACTACACCACAAACCACAACACCCAACGCTACCAACGCTACATTCACTACACAAACCTCAACAATCATCCCATCTACAACTGGAAATACAACTGATTTCAATTTGACAACTACACCACAAGCCACAACACCCAACGCTACATCTCCTACACAGAGTTCAACAATCGTCCCATCTACAACTGCAAATACAAACAATTTGAATCTGACAACTACACCACAAACCACAACACCCAACGCTACATCTACTACACAGAGTTCAACAAACGTCCCATCTACAACTGCAAATGCAACCAATTTGAATCTGACAACTACACCACAAACCGCAACACCCAATGCTACATCTCCTACACAGAGTTCAACAAACATCCCATCTACAACTGCAAATACAACCGATTTCAATTTGACAACTACACCACAAACCACAACACCCAACGCTACATTCACTACACAAACCTCAACAATCATCCCATCTACAACTGGAAATACAACTGATTTCAATTTGACAACTACACCACAAGCCACAACACCCAACGCGACCAACGCTACATCTCCTACACAGAGTTCAACAAACGTCCCATCTACAACTCCAAATACAACCGATTTCAATTTGACAACTACACCACAAACCACAACACCCAACACTACCAACGCTACATCTCCTACACAGAGTTCAACAAACGTCCCATCTACAACTCCAAATACAACCGATTTCAATTTGACAACTACACCACAAACCACAACACCCAACGCTACATCTACAACACAAAATCCAACAAACATCCCATCTACAACTGCAAATACAGCCAATTTCAATTTGACAACTACACCACAAACCACAACACCCAACATTACATCTACTACACAAAATTCAACAAATCATTCAGTCACTGCAACTAAAGATACAACAACTTCACCAAAGACACCTTCGAACCAAAGTGAGTATGACAGACGGTGATGTTTTATGCCATCACTGATTGACGAAATGGATTGTATTACTGTATTACTTACTTTCAGAACCTGTCAGGCCTGCTTTGTAATGTAGTTGTTGTTTCTAGATGTTGTAGCTCTGAGGATGAGGATTTCCTCTACATCTCCACTGTCTGAGGACGACATCAGAAATACAATCATACAACAGGTAAATCTCTTCTTATCCACCCACATCAAAACATCAGATAAATGCATAAGTCAATGTCAAGTATCCTATACCTGCATACAAACCATAACAATCACAGTGTGTAGAATGTAGCAGGACAGACTCGCCAGAAATGGAATATAATATTCATGAATATGTTTTACTTCGTGTATAATCTCCTAAAATAAGAATGATTGTCTTTTCATTACCTTAGAATGAGCCCTTTATGTCTATCTTTATACCTATCTATATCTATATATCTTTATATGCTGTATGACGGGTTTTGCAGCATTTTGCATCATAGGTTCTCCTATATGCATGAAAGGGGAGGTGTATTCAAATGGTTGTACCTGCAACCAAAGCCTGATATATTTCATTCTGTGAAAACGTTCAATGTTCACTAACACTATTTAAAGTGAAATGGATTCACCAATGGAAATACAATTACATTTCACCTACAACCAATCTCTTGTGGGATTACATTCTGCACAATCTGCTTTCAGCTTGTGTTTGATGGTTTCTGGCTCCTCTCCAAAATTGGGTTAAAATCAGTACAAACTCACTTTCATTCTTCTTTGTTCACGCTTCCTCGTTTCAAGAATTTTATCATCCAAAAGTGATAAAAACATGTCAATGAACCATGCCATTGCACTGTCACATGTTTCTTCATCGTGATAAAATTGGACATGTTTGTTTAGAAAAGGCTCAACAGTGATTCAGTCTCTGGCGAGTACTTTCTTGTATGGCAGATGCCACTGTGCATGTCTGGGGACCCAGCTTCGTTCACAATGCTTCTGTAGCTTGTTCTATACATCAGAACTTCTTTGTTTTAAAGTTCTTCTAAAACAAAGTTTTCAGAATGGCACAAAATGATTTTTCACATGGCAAAAGTACAGTATATAGCTTTATATTAAGTAATTTATATTTATTTATATTCTGTATCCCTTTTAAAAAGAAATTTGTTTCCTTTCCTCTAGATTAAAGATGAATTGGTGAAACGTGGGCTACCATCAGACATATCTCTCCGCCTTGTGAGCAGTGAGGAGGTCTAAAAGTCAGAACCACATCAACTGCTGGTGGTTCATTGTGAATATGTGCTGACCCCTGCTGGGAAGTTTTGTTTTTTCAGTCTTTTGACATTTACTGAACTATCAGGTGTTTTTATGTTTTTTAAAATCATTATTATTGTTGATGTGACAGTAACTTGATAAGAAATGTTTTAGTATCTTCGAATTAGAAAAAGACTTGGTGGATTAATTGGCTGTCATCCATAATTGCAGATTAATTCTATATAATATGATTTTAACAAATTGTTTTACTTGTTTTCTGTGTTGTGCTGTTTAAATATTGATGCTGTCCTATGTTGTAAATGTTCCATTGATAGAGAAAAAATAACTAATAAATTATCAATTAAAAAACAGAAAGAAATGTTAATAAAGCCAAATATCCATGGGAAATCACTTTCATAAGGCTAAAGTTACTACAAGGAACTTTTAACCTGTTATGAAAGTCTAATGATGCCTCTGGTGCCTTTATGACTTTCATAAGGAAACCAGACCATGAACAAGGAGATTTCTATGTAGTTTTTCCAAATGCGCTCTACCTGGTCAGATTCCCTGTAAAATCAGACAAACCAAAATAATACATTTCAAGAATGATGAAGTTGAAATTAACTCAAGAGTTCATACAATGACACACTGTAAAAAAAAAAAAAAAAAAAAAAAAAGAAGACAAAAGGACCCAGTGAAGTTCAAAAGACATCTGTTTTACTTCCAGTTGAATAAGCCAGTGCAGCATGTCAATAGGAATAATACACGGTTTCAAGATAGTAACAATAAATAAAACATCAGTCGGTTGTAAACTTGTTCATCATGAAGCCACATGATATTAAACTCTTTGTTGGTTTGTTTGCAGGGCATGAAACTAACCTTTTCAGCCAACCAGCCAACCAATAGAGAGAAAAACCTTTGCTTAGTGTGCAAAAATATGAAGACATGTTCCTTTTATTGACCTTAATCGTTAAAAACACCTAAACAGCCTACCAACATTTTAGTTTTTGTTGGTTTGGTTCGACTATAACTGTCTAAAAGTTCTCTTCTTTAAATTATAAAAATACGAGTTTGTTAATTACAGGCCGATAAAACACACAAAGGAAATGGTTGTAATTTCTTCTATTTGTACATGGAGGTCAATAAAGGCCATATATTACTAATAAACGAGGTAAATTAATTGCCACACTGGCTAATAGAGCTGAATATGTAACGTTCAAGTGTCTGGCTGGTGGCAAAGTGTTAATTTAAAGCCCTCTTTGTTTGTACACACATTCCTTCCCGCTGTCAAGTACAACAGCAAATGGGGTGCGCTTGTTTTGTTTCAGCTCACAGTGGGCGAAAGCCAGTTTTGGTGGGATTTTAACTGACGGACAGGCGACTGCACCAATGTGGATGACAAAAACAAGCGCACCCCTTGTTGATCGACATTGATACATAAGAAACAAAAAAAAACAACAGATCAACTGCATCTTTCAACAGAGTCAAACAAGCAAGCCAGTACCCTGATAATTAACATACACCTGGACAAAAAACATTGACAGTTTGAAATGTTTATAGGTGACAATTTTAGTCGAATCAATCTTGGCTAAAAATTTACGGAGAGACAAATTACAAGACTAAATCTGGCACACCACGTGATTTTCTTTCCTTCTTTTTAAATATTCAAAAACATTTCAAACCTTTTTTTCTTTTACCCAGATTGCGATAGAAAACAAACAACACAACAACAACGAAAAAAAAAATGCTTTGAGTTTCAGTAACCATCCCTTCATGAGAATTGCACATCATCAATATAAAATATGTAACTTTCTATGTACAGCTAACGAAAGCCAAACCTGGGTGAGGATGTATCGTAAGTATAACTGCCTGTTTACGAAGTGTGTGGAGAGTGGTTACCAGTGGTTACGAGAAACATTTGTGAAACAGCCGCCTGCAGTCAAATTTAAACAACACTATAAAAACCATCGGAAATAAGGCATCTTCTAGCTTGGTGGACGGTTGCTTCCATCATTGGGTTTGATTATTAGTCATGTGAAGGTAAACCTGCATTCACACCATGCGCAAAATGATGAACAGACCAATAGCCCATTTATTGGTCAATAAACCGACAACATAGCTTCCTGTCACTGATAAAGTTAAATCTGGTAGCTTAACTTCCTGGTGTCCCTGCTGATTTTTATTACCTACAAAGTGCAACATGGTCCAGCCGAGAAGAAGAGGCCAACGACTGATGGTAAACTCTGAAGGGTTTTTGAGCCTGGGCTTGGTGGCCATGTAATATATTGTTGATAGTAGGAGACTAGACATTATATATATTACATGTTCGTCTTTTCCTGGTGGTAAAGGCCAGACTACAGTTCACACAACGTTCTGCATTTCTTTGGCTGGCCTGAGTGAAAAGAAGAAAATTCTCTATTTTCATTCTTAAGTCTTAATCCAAATAAGTTTATTTGAGAAACTTATTTACAGTCTTGGCGTGAGTTAAACAAAAAGATGAGAAGTGTGCAGCCATTAGCCACTTAGCAAAGCATAAAGGCTAAAAACAGGGGAAACCAGCTAGTTCTGTCTAAAGGCTGATTTATGCTTCTGCGTTGGAGCGCCGCTGTTGGAGCGCTGCTGTTGCTACGCCATCGCTCCGACGCAGTCGTTGTAGTATTGCTAGGGGGTGTGTGTGTGAAATTTCAGAGGAGTCTCTATCTGTATCCTTGTTTATCTCCCGGTCACAGTAGCATGTAGCATTGTGCTATGTGCGCTAATAACAGAAAACACATACCTTCTGTTCATTATTAATAAATAAAGCAACTGCCGGAGGAACTGACGCTTTGACCGGATCAATCACAGCCATTGCGGTCTGCGTTGCCGTGACTTGTAGTTAGGATTTTTTGGAGGTGCACATCAGGCTACGGCGTAGACGCAGAGGGCTACACGTAGCTACGCCGTCGGTCCAACGCAGAAGCATAAATCAGCCTTAAAAGTATCGAAATCCACCTACTAGCACTCTAACGCTCACTAATTAACAGGTGCTGTTTGTTTAATTTGTGCAAAAGTCTAAAAATATCACATAACCGTTTGATGTTAGAGGTTATATGCTGGATTATTTCTTGGCCAGGACCAACAAGTTACGGTCTTTAGTTGACTGTAAACTGGTTCCCCTGTTTCCAATCTTCACGCTTAGCTAACCAGCTGCTGGTTCTAGCTTCATAATGTATTTACTAAACAGACATGAGGATCACACCTTGTCGTCTAACTCTTGGCGGCAAGAAAGCAAATATGTGTATTTCCTTAAACTATTGCTTGAATGAAAAATGGGGGAGACTACCAAGCCATGATGAACAGATAACCGTGATGCCAATCCATTTGAGAATTATACTCAGAAACGTTTAAAGATTCAACAGAAAACTTTTGGATAAAGTAAAGGTTGTTTGCTACCCTTTAAAAAAACACAACTGCCTTACTGTAACAGACAACAGATGTAACCAAAAAGAAAAGAGCAACTCCAGTTCTACACTGTCTTTTAGCGTTATGCTTTGACAGTTGTACATAAAAACACCATTTCCAAAAACCACCAAGTCATAATACAACAGGCAAAACAAATACCGGTACTAAGTTCTGTTGATATACTGTACAAAAAAACCCGGTAACACAGCACCACCAGAGCCTGATGTACTAAACTCAAGAGCGAAAAACGATCCAAGTTGCTCACAGTGTGAATAGAAGGTTACAAACCCTTTGACAAGGCTGCATGCCTCTCAAAACCACTGCTAACATCTCTCCAAGTATTCAGTTACTTTGTTAAGAGACTTGAGGACGACCCTGATTATAACGTTTAATGTCAAACATGTTTTATAGCCAGTCATCATCAGTAAATATCAGTAATTAGATTTTCTTAAAACATGTGAGTTTAGTAAAAAAAGGCAGATCACCTTATGTGATTTAAGATTATGTCACATGATTTAAGAAAAGGGCTTTTTTTCAGAGCTCCTAACTGGCAGTTTTTCTTAGTTTTTAAGAATGAGGTTCGAGGACCATCATGCTTACTCTGTTGAAGTCATAATTTTCCTCATGTTCAGCCCAGGTCAGACACAGAAGTCAGAATATCTACAAACACATACATAAACAAACAGTGATGGGTGAAGTTGCCTTTGTGTCTGTGGTTTCTCTGCCACATAATGTCTCAGACGAAAAAAAAGTCTTCACAATATCATCTTCTGAAAGCTGAATTTTGAAGATCTTTTCGACTTCATTTAGTACCAATTTACCTATTTATCTAAAACCTACTCTGGTGACTCAGTCTTGACTTAAGGTGTTGCTTTCCCTGTATTGTATTGATACAAGCAGAGCTGCAACTAATGGTTATTTTTATGATCGTGTAATATGTCAATGACTTTTCTTCTTCGTCTTAAAAAGGTGTGATAAGTGTCCATCGTGTCACTTAAATTCATTATCAACGATCTCCACCAACACCAGCAACTTGTAGGAGAAAACACAGGCAGCCATATGGTTTCATGGTTGGAATTGGTGTCTAAAGCTACGTCATGACGCCTTGATGCACCACTATGAATCCAGCTTAATGCTCTGTCAATACCAATTGAAGCAAAGCAAAACGTGAGGTAGGGACACAGGATAGCAAATACTGGCCAACTTCAGACCTCCAGGTTTGACCCTGGAGGAGAGAAATGTGTCAGGTAACGCGGGATAAAGATTCTCATATGAGCCTTCGGGACTATCGAGAGGTGCTAGCTTCTACTGTTAACTACTACAATATCGAACCCTAAATTTGAGGTAATGTATCAACAGACGAGATGAAAGTTGGGGTGAAATGAGCCTCACCTTCATTCAGTTTAATTTCACCAACTTCATAACCGTACAAATAAAACTGCAGGAACTGAAATGTTTCCCCGAGTCGTGACGAAATACGACGTTCCCTGACAATGTCTAACGAACTTTTGTGTGGTTTAAAACGTCAAAGAAAGATTACACTTCATACATAAATCATCAAAAAAAGCAGCAGATCTAAACCCAGAGAGGCAACTTCACCCTTCACATAAAAATACACAGTTATTGGTAGAGTTAACTCCACTGAATAGTTAGAAACAATAAATAAGTTAAGAATCATCCCTTCACTGAGATACAGCAGAATACTGTTGTACTCTGTGTGTGTGTGTGTGTGTGTGTGTGTGTGTGTGTGTGTGTGTGTGTGTGTGTGTGGTTGGGGTGATTTGATGAGGAATGAATGACTCTTTTCCCAGCACCCCATCTTTAAAATCACACCCTGCTTGAATATAATATGTATACATGTGTGTGTGTAGTAACCTGTAAGTGTAACACAGTTTAGTTAGTAGCATGTCAAACCCCTTTTTTTTGTATTTCAAAATAACCACAGGAATGAGGAGGTGGGGTGGGGGGGGGGGGGGGGGGAGGGGATCACGAAACAAAACGCACAAAAAAAAGGAATCTCTTTGCAGACATTCTCCATTTCCTGTTTGCTTCTGAATCCCAAGGCATCCAAATTCCAACATACAGTATATCTTATATTGGTTAAATCAGTTCGGGAATGTTAATTCACAGGATGTTACAGTAGGACAAGGAGCTAGTATTTTTTTGTTTTTTTTTAATATAAAAAAGAAAATTTTAGTGAATAGTAAAAATGTAGAAATTGAACTCCATGATGTTTAAAAATGTGTGATTTCTGATATCAAATAGTGTCGCTGTCGTGGTAAAATTGGTCGATTTAAGAATAAAAATGAGTTGATAATAGAAAAATACATTGACCTACAGTGTTTTTGTTTTTTTGTGTGTGTTTGGTTTAATATTTTGGACCGTAATTGAACTCAGTAACAGGAAACAAAATCATTAGAAATGCATAAATACACTGACCAAAAGTATGCAGACGTTGAGGGATGTTATTACGTATTTAAAAACCATCATATGTGGGTGCAATGTTTGGGTATCCACATACTTTTGGCCATTTTAGTATCTGAGATTATTTTTATAGTCAATATTTGCCCTGAAAATAATCAATTACCTCATGAAAATTAAAGCTTGACTTGTTTTTTTGCTCCTGTGATTTTACTAAGCTTTACACAAATGTATGTAACTAATATGAACGGGAAAGTATCATATTTTGGTATCAGCCTTCAAAATAAAACACATCAGGGCATTCCTGCTCATTATTTAAAGCTCGACTCGGACGTTAACTGAGATCCTAAGAAGAAAAAAATACGCAACATGATTTGATTCACAGATGAAAAAAAAAATACATTATCATCTTCTTCTATCTAATGTAGTTCAGTAACAACTAAAACTTTTAGGGCGATGTTTGCTTTCACAGTTCAACAACCGCAAGGCCAGTTTGGATCCGTTTTCATTCAGGGGGGGGTTAAAGGTTTAAAAAACAACACATGACGAAACAGGAAGTTGACCCAAGGCCGATGCCCTTTTACCTCCTTTACACACAGTAACTGAGTGGGTTTTTTTTAAACAAAATATACTAAGCAAAAAATACTGGCAACTCCCTTGAACGCACCACCATAAAAAAAATACACTGGGGTTAAACTGATATGAGGGTAGACGCCGATGAAATTTGATCATCTAACTGACGGGTTTGTTCGTAAATGGCCTGTTTAAAATGGAGTTAGTTTAAACCAGAGGTGTCAAACTCATTTTCATTCAAGGGCCACATACAGACCAATTTGAACTCATGTGGGCCGGATCGTTAAAAAGATGGAGGGAAGGAAGGAAGGAAGAAGGGAAGGAAGTAAGGAAAGACAGACAAAAGGAAAGAGGGAAGAAAGGTAGGAAAGAGAGACAGAAGGACAGATGGAAGAAATGGAGGGAGGAAGGAAGATGTAAGGAATAAAGGAAAGAAGAAAGGAAAAAAGGAAGGTAGGAAGGAAGGATAGATGGAAGGAAGGACAGAAGGAAGGAAGGAAAAGAACACAAAGGAAAGTGGGCTGGATCGCACCCCTCAGCGGGTCAGTTCTGGCCCATGGGCCGCATGTTTGACACACCTGGTTTAAACTGAGGGGCTGCATAAAGGGCCAGTACAAGATAAATGACACTCTCTTTTTTTAACTAATCATGCATGTCAAACATTTATATTATAAATAGTCAAATTTTAAGTTGGTCAATACGTCCGGTATTAGCAGCTTTAGTGTAAAACTGTCCACATCAACCTTGAAACACCCATATCTGTCAAACCCCAGTGTCCACAGGGGGTAAAAACCTCCACGTTTGTCCGAATAATGAAAGAAAGCTGGTAGTTAAACTATAGATCGAGACCATCAGTGCTATTCCCTTATAAAAGGAAATATATTTTCATGAGTCTAAGGGTCTGAGACTTTTTTTTTTCTTAGGTCCTTGGGAGAAAAAACCTCCCACGCACTCATTATTCAGTTATTCATTCATCCATCTTATACACACACACACACACACACACACACACACACATTCATTCATGTTCTTTCATCTCCATCTCGGCCTTCATACTCCTTCCTCTTCATCTCTCAGGTCCAAAGATAAGACATTATAGTTAGGCAGAAAACGCAATCTCTCTCTCTCTCTCTCTCTCTCTCTCTCTCTCTCTCTCTCTATCACAAATACGCACGAAACCCTTCCTCGCCTCGTCTCGCTCTCACAGGTCAAAGGTCAGACATTGTAGTCAGGCAGGGCGGAGTAGCTGATGCCGCCGACCGACGGAGGGCTGGAGTGGAGAGGAAGAAGCCAGCAAAAGACCGAACCTGGAGACAGACGGAGACAAAGACGGAGCTTAAAATGATTAGTCGATTCAGTTGAGTGATTTAAAAAGATGTTAAAGACAACGCACCTCTTCCGAAAACCTCCCGCAGCAGAGCCAGCTTTGGCTTGCGGGTGTGCGTCAGATGGTGAGGTGGCTGCGAGGAAGAGGAGGAAGACGAGGAGGAGGAAGAACCTTTGTCCTTTATCATCAGCCTGTTCCTCATCTGTTCAATTGGGGTCTCGTCCGTGATTATGGAGACCAACTGGTAAACACAGAGAGAGAGAAAGTCAAATGTACCTTTAAAATGATTGTACACTGTTATGTATGATCATGTGGTATTATTTCCTCTCTTTTGACCTTCCTGCTTCTACTTCAGTTTCATTTCCCACTTTTCCAAGAAGGCCTTTTAACAGACTTCAGTAAACTTGCAGCTTTCAGCTCTGGGTTTTATGTCAGCTTGAATTCTGTGATTATTTAGTTTGATGTGTGAAGAACTTTGGATCAATCATGTTGTATTTAAGGTGCTATATAAATAAAGTTGAAATTGAAGTTATTGTAGCAGCTCAAGTAAGGAGTTAAATAGGGCTGTCAGCGTTTAGAATCGCGATTAGATTAATGCAATCCATAACGTGTTAATTTTTTTCAATCGCATTTTAATGTTGCAAGCCTTTTTGTCCCTTCTACTCACCCGTAGTCGGCTCCTCTAGCTGTAGCGCTATGCTTTGAAGTGGCCTCCTGCAGTAAACCTACCACGCTGATGGAAAGTAAGAGACCTACTGGACTTATGAACGGCTTGTTTAACTTTAAAACACTTCCAGACGCTTCAGTTGACAAGTCAAAAGTGAAATGCAACCTGTGTCAAACGGAGTTTAACTACCACCGGAGTACGTCGAGTTTGAGTTAGCACCTCCACGCTAAACACCCAGGTGCAGCCAAGCCAGCCTCAGCTCCACCAAAGGACCATTTTGGAGTGTGGGAGTCGCAGCAGAGCCATGATTGATTCCCAGTTAAGACACTCTGGTAAGAAATGCTTTACATTATGGGCTTAAAACTGCCCTGAAATGTCAAATAACAGGATTTTAAACATGCAATTCAAAACGCGATTAATCGTGATTAACTATGGAAATTCTGTGATTAATCGTGATTAAAAAAATTAATCATTTGACAGCCCTAATTGTGGGTAATGTTGGCACCAGATTTTTACCAAGGACGAAGAAGAATTGGAGGAATAAAAGTAGTGTTGGTGTTAGTGCGTACCTGATCGTAGAAGATGACCATGACAAACACGCCAAACAACACCGACTCCACCAGGAGGATGATGTAGTGAGCACTGAGAGACAGGAAGCAACAAAATAATAGAAAAACTTGTTGATTAATTACACAATAGAAAACACCCAAAATCTCAAAACCTCTCACTCTGCAGAGGACTCACACTATCAGGTGTTTGCTGGGCGTCTCTTCTCCTTCTTCTTTTTCTGCCTCGCCGTCTCTCTCGTTCCTTATCCGCCACACCCATGCAGACACCACCAGCACCATGGAGTACAGACTGGCCATGCCTGCCAATGTTAAAGGCCGAAAAATAGAAAATATTGCATTTAACACTTTCTGGTTTGTGTTTACTGAATTGAATTTAAAACAAGGAGTGATTCAAATTAAGTTTCTTGACTTATAAATAGTGATCACAGCAATTTCCAAGTCATAATTGCATAATGCCTTTTCTGAAAACGTCCGCTTTAACTCTGTACATTTCAGTTTGGGGTTAATATTAGTCGCAAAGGCAGGTGACCACTAGAAATATCACCTTTTTTTTATTATGATAGCTGATACTACATACTTATCACTAGTATGGTAATCATTGTGATTGTGATTTGGAGCAGTACTCATAAAGCTAAGAGAGTAATCATGATATCAGGGGTAGAATTTAATGTATAATGTGATGTATTACATTTACTCACCTGTGTAAAAAAGAAACTGGATGAAATACTTCTGGTTTAGCTCTCCTACGCAGTTATTGATCCTTAAAATACACACAGAAAGACAAATTAGATTCTGACAGTAATCTTCAGGAAGAGGAGTTGTAGATGATGAAGAGGAGAGAATCAGAGAGAAAGAGGAGACAGAGGACACAGAGGCGAGAGGTGAGATCTCACCAGGGACAGTGGTGGTCCATGCGGCGTATACACCTCTGGCAGACGCGGCAGTGATGCGCTCTGGGAGGTCTGTAGGTTTCACAGCGACTGCACACCGTCCAGCCCTCACAGCCCTGCAAGCAGCAGGTAAGACGACGGGTAAAAAAAAAAAAGAGTAAAATAACTCACCTGAGAGCAATGTAATAACAAATATCACAACGTCTGACTTCCTGGGTATCATAGAGACTGTGTAGAACAGAGGTGTCAAACTCATTTTCATTCAAGGGCCACATACAGACCAATTTGAGCTCATGTGGGCCGGATCATTAAAAGGAAGGAAGGACGGAAGGAAAAAGAAGGAGAAGGAAGAGAATACAGGAAGAAAAGATGGAAGGAAGGAAGGAAAAGAAGGAAGGGATGAAGGAAGGAAGGGAAGACAGATGGAAGAAAAGAAGGAAGGAACTAAGAAAGGTAGGAAGGACAGATGGAAGGAAAGAAGTAAGGAAGGGAAGACAGATTGAGAGAAAGAAGGAAGGAAAAGAAGACAGGATGGAAAGATGGAAGTAAGGGAAGAAGGGCAGAAGGAAGGACGGAAGGTAAAGAAGACAGGGAAGAAGGAAGGAACAGAAGACCAATAAAGTATCCTAATCCTAATCCTAAAAAGGACAGACGGAAGGAAGGTAAAGAGGAAAAACGGAAACGGACTGGACCTCTCGACGGGCCGGTTCTGGCCCACGGGCCGCATGTTTGACACTCCTGGTGTAGAACATGATCAGATTGTTTTCATACATGCTTTCATGATCCAAGACACAGCTGCTTATCAAATAAACCGTATCCTAGATTAAAGGAGCTGCAGCTAAAGTGCATTACACAGCATGAAAGAACTGTGCACGGCTCATTAATTGTACTTATAAGCAAACTAAATTGATCTTCTGTACCCTGATGTTGGATGATTTGAGTTTTATGTTGTTCCACCATCTGAAAAACAAGTCTACTCTTTAACTAACACATTTCATTTTGAGGCACCGACTTCAGGCATCTCAAGTACTTTAACTTACAGTTCAACATACAGTATATACAGTATATGACTTCTGCTTTGTGAGAATGTGTACAATGGAGGTCAAAACAGAGGTTTCTCAGGCTTAAAATCTGTATGTTTGTTTTTTTGGAAATGTATGAAGGCTTATATTTTTACTATTTTTCCATAATATGTTATTTTTATAATATATTTTGTGGTGGGTAATGGGGTTAGGAGTGTATGGATCTGTTTAGATTGTGCGTTCTTTGTCATATGAAGGATGAAATTTGAGCTTTCATACATAAATAAGAATAACTTATTGTGTGCCTTGACCGAGCCAGTCAGTTTACATCCATTAGTCTGTGCAGACTCATAATATTTGTAGTGAAGACACTGAAGGAATTTAATAAAATCACCACAGTTTCAAGGTGGGCACTAACAAATTAGGCGTTTATTGAATAAAGGCCAGAAAGTGTTTTTGCAGAACATTATGATGTCAAGGTGAAGTTGACCGTTGACCTTCTGGATTTAAAATATCATCACTTTATCATTTTATCTAAACACATACATAAACAAGTGAGACTTTGTCATTATTAACATATGAATTCAGCCGGAGATGGGATTTTGTGAGGTCACAGTGATGTTTAAGTACCAAACTCCAACCAGTTCATCCTTAAGTCTAAGTGGACTTGTGCCAAATTTGAAGATTTGCCCTCAAAGTCTTCCTGAAATATCGTGTTCAGAAGAATGGGACATACGAACGACCTGATCATGCATAAAAACACTGGTCACAGTTCTGTAGAGACCAGGAGCATTTAGACACTGCTTCAGTTTAATTTTATTTTACTACATTTGTCCATTTTATCAATGTATTTCATTTTCATTCATTAAGATTACTGCCCTTTAACGAGAGCCCAAAAAACCAGTTGTAAACCACTGATTATATCTACATGATGTCCAATAACAGTGAAAACTAATTAAATACCTATTTACACATGCAGACATTCAGCCTAATGTAACATTCTAGAATGGAACATGTAACATTCTAGAATGGAACACATACAATCACAATCACAATCACAATCACAATCGTATTCCAGAATGGAACATGTAACATGCCGGAATGGAACATTAACCATTACAATCACATTCTAGAAGGAACATGCAACATTCCAGATTGTGCAGCTGTGGCTCAGGAGAAAGAGCAGTCGACCACCAATCGTAAGATCAGAGCTTTGATTCCCAACTTCTCCAGTCCACATGTCGATGTGCCCTTGGTCAAGACACTTAATCCCAAATTGCCCCCCATGGTTGCGCCAACTTTTAGTGGCACAACGTTAAACATCAAAAATAGTTAAAATTTCCTGTTTTACAGCAGAGTAGTTGAGTGTATTTATATATCATCCCCAATACTGGACACAGGTCTCATACTGTACACAATCCCCCTTATAAAATCCTCCTTACAGACATCTGTCACTGAGATCATGAGTAGATAATGACAGACCGCACAGCAGACATGAGCACAGCTGCTCAGATGTAAATACAGAGTCACACCGAGATAAATACATAGCTGTTAATAATACAGTTACTATCACAGAGTGCTGCATTCCCCCTGATACTCCCTCTCTGTTATTAGCCTCTTTTTTTAGCTCTGTACATTATTATTATTTAGTCGGTGAGAAGAAGAAAAAATGGGGATAGTCAAGATTTCAAGGTTGAAAAATCAACCAAAACCACAACTCTGACCTTTAGAGCTCCAGTGAATGTAAAACTTTGAGGTCCTATAACCTTTTATGAATATTTTAGCAGTTTTTACATTTTTTAAAACAAATTTTTGGGGCAATAAACACATGGCTCAGTGGTAAAATTAAGGGCTCGACTTGTGAAATCAGTGAGAATTCCCTGGATTTAAACTTTAAGTGTGACTCACCCGCTCATTCATCCGAGACGACTGGGAGCGAAGGTCTGAAAAGTCTATGGCTGTGTCAGGAAGAGGCACCATACCTGGATAACGATAACAACAACACATTCAAAAACACATGTAACACACAGGATTAATACATTAAAATGATAAATAATCATAAAAAAAGTTACTGACCAGGGTCTGAGAAGACAGCTTTGGAGTGGCAGGCCAGCAGCAGCAGCAGAATCAGGTTGAACACTGATCCATGTAGAGTACACCAAACACTGTCAGAGAGGCACAGAACAAGACTTAATACTAGGGATGCTCCATATTGACTTTTCTGCCGATATCCAATATTTCCCAACTCTTAATTTCTGCTACCGATATCACCCGATACCGATATATACAGGCTTCTTACACCAAAACTGTTAACAACATAACATATCTCCGATTGTGGAATTAACACATTATGCCTACTTTTATTGTGATGCCCCACTGGATGCAAACATAATGCAACATGGCTTTCCAAATGTCAACACTGTCTGTGCAAAATAAAAGAATTTCAACTTAAGTTATGGAAAAAAGTGCCAATATGTCACTGCCATATTTATCATGCTGGTTTGCATCATTTACTATCTGTAGGACACACTTGGAAATAGTTCCAAACCACAGATATAAGCCCCGTTTCTGGAGGCGGGACCTTTACAGGAAGTCCTCTCACTCGGTCCACTCAGCTGTTGTGTCATCAGTGACATTATCACAGATATATAGGTGTCATTCCACTTTATTACACATAACTTTATTTATGGACTAACCCTAACCCTAACCCAAAAACAATATTAATGACAGAACTATCCAAATTCCATTAGACCTGTTAAAATAAAACCATTTGAACCTGTAGCATGAGTGTTTGTCCCATCTCTAACAGACAGGCTCACAAAATAAATACATTTCTATCATTTCTTTTTTAGGTTAAAAAAAACAACAATAATTATTTACTTATTTTTAAGGGTGCTGGGATTAAATTTAGGGTCTTAAACTCGCCCCTGTAATATAGAGTATGTACACATTAAATAAAGATTAAGTCTCTGTGGTGTCAGCTGAGTTTAATCTGTCACAGACAACAGACACCAAACAGCTGACTGAGTGTTTTGGTGCCTCAGCTGGTAAACAGACAAACAACAACAACACAAACACACATTATGCTGCACCATATCGATACAAGACTGCTAAACACACAGGAGATATCTGAGTGCATGTTTCTGTGAGAGAAACACGTTTAAATATCGCAGCAGAGGAGGAAACAGCGTCAGGATGCTGTCAGATGAATGGAGACAACACAGAGCCGCTGCCGCCATGTCGGGCTTTTATTTAATGCTTTAAACGATTTAAAAACACAAAGTACAGACCTGTCCGAGTAGGCGGGGATGAGGACATACTGTATGACCACGTAGTCCGCGTAAAACACGCTGAAATAAGTTAAAATAAGACAGATAACGCCGCAGGGGTCCCGCCTGCAGCGTAGAGGAGCCATCTTCTGCCGGGCTCCGCCCCCCCGATCCCACGCTTCCGGGTGACGTCAGATCGAAACCTGACGCTGCCTTCAAAGACCGTCAGGAAAAAAATACATTCATCTTTTTTTTAAAGGGCCAGTTCACCTAAATAAAATTGAAAAAAGGGATAATCATAATCAGCTTAATCTTGCTCTATTAGTGTTATTATTTTTATTTTTAGCAGCAGTAGAAGTAGTAATAGTAGTAGTAGTAGTAGTAGTAGTGTAGTAGTAGTAGTAGTAGTGTAGTATTATTATTATTGGTATTAGTATTAGTAGTGGTAGTTGTAGTTGTAGTTGTAGTAGTCTAAATATTATTATTATTATTATTATTATTACTAGTAGTAGTACTATTAATTAATTAATGAATTACTGACTACGATTACTACTAGTAGTATTAGTATTGTTGTAGTAGTAGTATTAGTGGTATTAGTAGTAGAAGTAGCATTAGTAGTAGTAGTAGTATAGTTGTAGTAGTAGTATTAGTGGTATTAGTAGTATTAGTATAGCTGTAGTAGTAGTAGGCCTAGTAGTAGAAGTAGCAGTAGCAGTAGTAGTAGTAATAGTAGTGGTAGTAGTAGTATTAATTGTACCAACAGGAATATTGGTAGTGTCAGAATGATAATAATACACCTAAGTGTGATATCTGAGTGATATTGCACATATTTTAAAGTGCCATATATTACATACTGATAAATACTGATATATACTGATATAACTGATATATACTGATACTGATACTGTACATTAGTGTCCATTAAAACCTACTTTCGTCACTACAGAGAAGTGAAGAGTCACTGCTGTGATGAAGGCAGGAGGTGGCAGTATCATCCACATGCGTAACACTGACACACATGTTGCTCCTCCCTTGAAGTGGGCAGTAACCAGCTCGTCATGCTCCTCGTTTGCTCAACACTTCTTTTCTTTTCTTTTTTTTCTTGTAGTTGCTGCAGACTCTCACAGCAGGACGTGTATATGTGTGTGTGTGTGTGTGTGTAGTTTGTTCATTTCATTTTTTTTCAGCTGCTGCCTGCAAAACACACAAAAACCCCCTTCAATCGGATATTTCTCATTTTTACTCCATTTTTACCTTGTTTTTTTGCCTTTTTTGGGAGAAAGTTTCTCCTTTTTTTGTTGGTGTTGTTGTTGGTGTTGTTGGTTGAAGCTCAAAGAGGAATAAAAAAAAAGAAAGAAAGCTAGACTCAGAAGGAGAAGAAGAAGAAAACAGAGACCAACCTGGAGGAGGAAAAGGGCGTTCATACTTGTTGAAGTAACCATGGAAGTTCCTGGTATGCAGGTAAGCGCAAAGGTGGACGCACTGCTGGATCTGACGCTTTGTTTGGTGTTTTTTAAGCCTCCATACCACTAAACTAAACCAGTTTATCAACAGTGGAGGCGGCATTGTGTAACAGCAGGCCCCTTTCTTTATGTTATAAACTCATTTGCTGCTCTTTATGTGGTGTGAAAAACCTCCAGAAACACTTCATTCAATGATCCGACGTCAGCTCTCCGCACCCACTTTGTAGAAAAAGTCTGTTTGTCAAAGCAGCTTCAACATGAGTTACAGTAGTGACTTTAGTGGAGCTGTGTCACTCTGTATTGTGAAATATGACACATTATTATAATATTCTCGCCTTCAGTGACTTGTATGTATCCTCCATATTGACTTAATAGTGACATTGTGGTGTTAAAAAGCACTTAATACATCTAAATGATCTCTATAGAGACTTCAAATTGAGTTTACACACATCTTATGGTGTTTATATAGCTCACAGCATGTTCCCACAGTGCTCCTTTTTGGCTCATATGTGACTTTAGTACTCCATATTGGGTAAATAATGGTGTTTATTTTTCTCAGTATCTCCTTAAAATACTCCTATAATGAAGCTTTGATACTTCAAACTGAGTTACAGACATTTTATAGTGTTTGTATCTCAATGGATGTCACTATAATATTCCTGTTGGCTTATATAATGTGACTTTGGTACTCTGTGTTGACTTAATAGTGATCTTATGGTGTTTATATCCTTCATATCCTTCCTAAAATGTCTTTAAAATATTCCCATAGTGACTTTTAAAGTGACTTTGATGCTCCAAATTGAATTAGTAGAGGCCTTATAGAGTCTATCTGTCATAATGTCCCTTTTAATACAAATATATTGACTTTTATTAAGGCATTAGCAGTCTGTATTGAGTTTATAATGGAGTTAGGTGTTTCATTTCATTTCATTCATTTCTAATTATGTTAGTATAATATTTCAATGATATGACTTTGGTACTTTATACTAGTTAATATGGTGTTTATTTCTCTCAACATGTCCTTAAAATATTCATATAGTGACTTATAAAGTGACTTTAGTGCTATGAATTGAATTTATACCGACCTTAGGGAGTCTATATCTGTCACAATGTCTCTTTTAATATACATATAATGACTTATATTGTCATATTGGTTCTCTGTTGAGTTTATTGTGGTCTTTAAGTGTTTAAATCTTTATCATGATGCCTCTAAATTGAATTTATAGTGACATTATGGAGTCTATATCTGTCGTGATGGCCCTTTAAATGTACAGAAAAAGACTTGTGTTGTGATATCGGTACTCTTTATTGAGTTTATTGCAGTCTTTGATGTTTAAATCTTTATCATGATGCCACTATAATGTGACTTTGGTGCTCTAAATTAAATTTATAGTGACCTTATAGAGTCTATATCTGTCATGATGTCCCCTTTTAATGTACATATGACTTCTATTGTGATATCGGTACTCTTCATTGGGTCTATTGCGGCCTTTGATGTTTAAATCTTTATCATGATGCCACTATAACGTGACTTTGGTACTCTAAAGTGAATTTATAGTGACCTTAATGGAGTTTACATTTCTCATTATATCTCTTTTATTATACATATAATTACTTCTATTGTCATATATATATAAGTTATAGTGGTCTTAGGTGTTTAAATCTCTCCTGATGTCATGTGATGTAACATTGGTACTCTCAACTGAGTTTAAAATGACCTTATAATGACCCGTTGGCATTTTAAGGTCCTTGGTCACCTGAATCTTTACGTAACGGTACATTTCTCTCGTTGACTCGCTGTGTCTGTGACCTTATATCAAACATATTTTAAAGCTCAGTATCCTTATCTCCTTTATGATGTTGGCTTTAATAGGACTATACTCACAAGGACCAAGGTGTCTCTGTGCTTCTGTGAGACTATTATGGTAACTTACGTCATTTATGGGAGCGAGTAAGGATAATTTTAATTTTTCATTTGGTCTATAAAACAATCACAGAGTCCAGGATGTCTAAATTTATCCAACAACTATAGATGTTTAGTTTATAATCATATAAAACAGAGAAAAGAAGCAAATCCTCACATGGAAGAAGCTGGAACCATACATTTTAATGACTTTTGATTAGAAAACGACCCAACGATTGATTGATAATGCAAATAGTTTCAGCTCAGTATTGTATCTGTGTTGCTCAATAGTGGATTTATATTATTTAATGTCTTTTATTCTATGCTAAGTAGCTGGTTTAACACTGGATTTGTACGACAACCTTAAAATCTATTATAGGATTGTACTTGTTGTGGATTATCGAAGGTAAATCAGTAGATAAACTGTGTCACTGCCACTTGAAAAGGTGTGGACGTTGACTTATACACCTCCCTTCTGCCTCCTGTTTGTTCGGCTCTCAGGTGTGTCTACCTGTGGGACCTGTAGGCTGCCTGGCTGTCAGCTCGCTCGCTCAGTCGTTTGCTCGCTCTGCCTGCTCTGGTCGTCCCAGGTGGGCGGGGCGGAAGTGGTGTCACGAGCTGTTTTAAGACAACATGCACCTGACACCCAACAGCACCAGCAGCAGCAGCAGCTGTGACACAGACGCCGTCAGGACAGGAATATGTGTCGTACCTGTCGAGAAGATTGATGATGTGTTAGACGGATGTGTTGTGTAACGTAGACACAACTTGATTTATTGCTGAAGTGACAGAGAATATATTGCATTTAGGCGAGTCAGTTTCTTTTAGTTGTAGTTGTTCATTGAACCATTAGCAAACAATCACTGATAGACAGGTTTTCAGGTGTTGATGCACAATTCAGCCCCCTAACCCTAACCCTCCCCACCTGCCCAACCACCATAGAAACTGATTAGACGAAAAAAAGAATAAATAAATAATAGTAAAAGTCAAATATTATTTAAAATATTTATTTGAAATGATCTTTTACTAGGTAATTTCTTTTTCAATTATGAATCAAATACAGATAATTTCCATCTCTTTGTCCAAATATAGACGGACACTTTGGCTTCTGGTAACTTAAAGCTGCAATGACTAGTCAATTAGTCTATTTTGGTAATCAATGAAGTGTTTTGAGTGATTATTTATATAAAGAAATACACACTTTTTCTTGTTCCAGCCTTTTAAAAGTCAATATTTTCAGGTTTTCTTTAGTCTTCTATGACATTAAACTACATATATTTGGTTGGTTGGGACACAATTAAATATTTTAGGTTGTTTCTTTGGCTTTGGGAAATGGCAATTGACATTTTTCACCATTTTCATAGACTGAAGAAAACCACAGATTAACCAGATGACAACATCCGAAGTGAAAGTAACTGCTTCTCATAACAAACCCAAAGATAGAAGACCCAGGTTTCTCTGCTCCTCTCAGCTCTGTGCAGCCTTTTAGCGTCTTTCAGCTCTTAGTTTTGGTTTCATGACCCCAACATTATTGTTTACAGGTAACTTTAAATCCCTACTCTACCTTCTCAACACCAAACCGCAAACAGACAGTGTTAGCTGTTGACTAGCTGGTGAACATAGTGGAGCATTTAGCAGCAAAAGACCCAGATATTTCTCTCCGGAGCTGGTGGAGAACAAAAACAGAGCTAAAATAGAGTGAATATTAGATTTATATTAACCCCATGGATGAGTAATGTCAACTGCAAGTCTTATTTTACAGTAAATCTGCCTTTAACAAGAGATTTAATGGCATCACTTTGAGCTTTTTACCAAACAATTACTCAGTGAATCAAGAAAATATTCATCGGGTTAACAGATAAAAATAAATATTAGTTGCTGCTCTTTAAATTCAGTGCACTGGCTAGTCAATCTAACGTTCTCACACTCTGTTAGTGGATAAAATATTAATTGCAGCCTCAGTGTTGTTGCCTTTTAATAATTACCCCTTATGCTTTTTTCAAGTTACCGTCCAGTTACATAACAGCTGTGTAGTTCATTTAGTATTCATTGTGCATTAGACAGAAAAGCTCTGTGGACTCCAGGACGTCACAGTTACACATGTACCTTTGGACCTCTGAACCACTGGGGACGCCTCAGTTTTTCCTTCCTGCTATCAATGGATGTGCTGTTGTGAAATCCCCAACACTTTAGAAAATGTTTCCTAAAGCTCAACCAACTACCAGACAGCTCATGTTTTTTTGGGTTTTTTGTGTGTGTGTGTGGGTTGTAACAGCATAAACTTCACACTGTGGACGCTTCATACTTGTTTTCACACCATGTTAGGAAGAAGAGAGAGAGAGAGAAAAAAAAATTACATAAAGCAGATAATTAAGCTTCCAAGTATTTTCCGGAATGGGCCTGTTTTTACGTAAGTTCGACAGCTGACTCCATTATTTTACAATGCTTTTACAGTCTGTTTAGAATAATAAGATAATTGTTCAGCTGTAACATTTGCTGCCTGGGGCAAATGTCTTTTGTATCAACTCTTTCAGGGATTCTCAGAGCGTATTATAGCAGAGGCGGCCGGCCTAGCCTGAAATACAGACTACTTTCACTTGTGTCAGAACAATTCACTACACTTAAGTATTTATCGTTGGTATTGTTTAGCTGTTAAGTTGTCTTCTTGTGACTAATTTGTTCACAAGAGAACATTGTGTTGAATAGAGGTCTGTTGACGCCCTGAAGCATCCTGAACACAAGAAAATAAGAAGAAAATACACATAAAACACCACCAGACACTAAATATGAAGGTTTTTGAACTGTGAATCATGCAAATATCTTCCAGTAGAGCCCCAGATTATAAATGTAGAGCTGCACAGATCATCAGAAAGTAGAGAGAAACACTCAAACCCAGTATCCTTGACATTAAACAAACATTTCTGGAGCTCTAGCAGTAACTTTTAGTAGCAAAGCGAGGTTTATTTGTGCAGCACGTTTCAACAATAAAGCAATTCAAAGGCCTTTGCATAAAGCATAAAATGTATCAAGACAGCATGTAAAAGCATCACATGGCAAATAAATGGACTTTAAAGTGTTAAATTGGTAATAAAATGAAGCTCAAATCAAATAAAACAGATGAAACAGGAGAATAAGAAGTTACATTGCAGTGTAAGATATTAACCCCCAAAATTTGGACTTAGTAAAAAAGCTGCAGTCTTCTTCATTTTACATTCTTGACACAAACTAACCCTAAGACTGTCAGACTGCCTGAAAAGTATGTCCCATCTCATATTTAACCGATAGCTTCACATAAAGCAGGATTGTCTTTTTTTATGGATATATTACATGTTAAATTTACAAATAGAGGTTAATATATTTAGTTTTTGGCTATGTAAAGGTGCTGCTTTGGGTTCTGTGGAATCATGAAATGGTATTTTTCACCATTTTCTGGCATTTTGTAGACTAAGTGACGCATCAGTTAGTTGGAAATATAAGCAACAAATTAAGCAGTCGTGAGAATGATTGACTTACATGTCTCACTTCATACAAAAGAGTCATTTCCAAAGATAATATTGGTTTTATTTGTAGTTTTCCACAGTGAAGTTATGCCATTTCACCTTCAGATTTAGGTATGTGTAGATCATTTAAATCCGTGACACTATAATTCGTCTTTAGAAGCTACAAAATGTGAAAAGATGATGTTTTTATGAATGCTACTGAATCTGAGGTTTTGCTTGTTGACATTGTGAAACTCAGTGAGCTGCTTCTCTAAATGGCCTGAGGAGTTCCTGGTCCCTCTCCCTCTATAAAATCTGATGAGTCACCGTCGTTAGCAGCTGATATATATATATGTAACGCAGACTTAATCTGATTATTTTATTGTTTAATTGATGGATGACGTCGTGCTGGCCGTTTAGAGGAAATCCTTTTGAATGACTCATATGTTTTTATCGATACCTTTTTATATATGAAATAACAGCAAGCAAAGAACATTAGAGCTTTGTCATGTTTGTCTCCGTCAAAGTTAAGAACATTAGATATTGGCATTGGAGTGTAAAGCTTAAAAAAATAGCTTGACTACAGCAGATATTTGCTTTTAAACTTCACTTTCCTGAAGTGTTGAGTCCCTGCAGGCTTCAGTGCTTCAAGCTGACTCCACTTGACGTAGAAAAAACAGAGAAGGAAGACTTCCTGTTTTTCTTGTCAACTTAAACTCCTTCAGGGGATCAATTCTTTACGTTCAACTGGACTTTCCCACACACTTTCTGCTTGAACCTTCCTGCTGTGTGAATCACTCTGCTGTGAACAGGTACAGAACTCGCCCGGTGTAGCGGGAGTAACCGTCTGCAGGCGTTGTCGGTAGAGATAGACTTGTTCAAACACCAGGGAGTGTCCTCTTCTTCCTCTTCATCTTCTTCTCTCTGTAATTTTTTTGTTTTTTATGGCTGCACCTTTTTCACAGTCAGGCGTCCCTTTGTGACATAATCACAGCCTCCGCCAGACTGAAACTTATTTTAAAAAAAGAGACACTTCTCTTGTCTGTGTTTGTTGCTGGGTGAGAAAATCACCAGCAGCCACCCAGCTGACCGCTCATCAGTTCAGGCTGAGGTTGGTGAGTCAGTTTTTCTTTGGTGTGAATCACAACATAACATACTCACCCTGGTTTGTTTAGAGTTCAGTCATTGTTTACTTAAAAGAGAAACTGTATGGTACCTTTATTCCAAAAGGAGCAGCTTATTTTCAGGTCTACAGGGAGTTGTAGTCTTGTTAAAAATCCTGTGGTGTGAGCTGGTCAAACCCTCCCATCATAACAGGAACTTTAAATATCCAAAGAGTGAGTGTGAGCTGAATGTTTAATGTTGATCTACTAGCGACTCTGCAGCTTTACAGCGAGTTTTAGCTCATTGTTTAGCTCGTCTGGCTGCAACTTTACTGGTTTGTTTCACTCTCAGCGCTCTAATAGTGACTTTTATGTAAGTCTGGAAATCACTTAACAAGTTTTTCAAGATTAGGGAGGAGTATTTTTGACCACTGACTAAAATGTATCTGTGCATCATTTATCAAAAGCTGTCAATTCTAGGGAACGCCCCATCGCCAAGTGGTTACAACCAGGCAGGGAGTTCCGGTCCTCTGAAATGAAGCCAACGCAGAAATAACTTAGAACTGCATTCTAGTAAAAAGCCACCAGGGGGCGACCGTCTCTATACAAGTCAATGGAGAATTCACCAACTTCTCACTTGATTTCTAACCTCAGTAAACGTTTTCAAAATGTGTTTATGGTCTCAATCGTTAGTTTAAAGCCTTCTTCAATGCAGTATGATGTTCATTTGGGACATTTTGGCCTCCCTGATTTTATATTTGATGATAAAGCAGGGTATGCATTAGGGCGTGGCTACGTCCTGATTGACAGGTTGATTGACCAATGTCTTCGAGATCCAGCCCTCGCAACCATAGCAACCTCCCCGCTCTGCCCATGGCCCCGCCTCATGCCCATATAAGTAGAATCCGTGTTTTTATTTTTCCCAGCATGCACCTGAAATTGTCAAGATGGCGCTGCCCAGATTCGAAACTATTGGCTTCAGAGCAGCAGTCCACAAACCAATGGGTGACGTCACCGATGTTACGTCCATTTCTTTTATACAGTCTATGGTTAAAACGCATGCCATATACTTGCAATGTCCCTGGTTTGGGTCCAACAAGGACTATCTCTCTCTCTCCCCGTGTTTCCTGTTGGCCTCTATGCCACCAACTGTCTAATAATGATAATAAAGGCTAAAAAAGGAAACAACCCATTTTTTATTGCATTTTTCAAGTGGAAGCAACAACACAAAGTATTAATTAAGCAGTATTCATGCAACGGGCATAAACAGTATAATCAGTGGTATGTAAATGTAAATGTGATTTAGATATACATACAGACATTAGTTCACTCATACTGTCTGTCTTTTTACCTTGCGATCACGCGTCTGTCACCCAACCACAACTAACGCCCATCCTGAAGTGTCTAACCACTATACATCGACACTTCCCTTTTTTAAATATAAATACTGCATACTGATAAGGGCGTCTTATGAACTTCCTCTTGTCTGCTGAATACATATCGAATCACACATATACTAAATGCAGTTGATAAATTAAGCTTGAGTAATAATTTGATTTTCTGAGCTGCAATCTGAAGAACTTGTATGTTTCATATCTCGGTCCGTGCACTAAATAATGACTTCATAAAATGATAGCTTCCACTGATATAGTTTATGAGGTAGTTTCCATCTCGTTACCAACCATTCGTATGCAGCTGTTTAAGCTTGCTGACAGTACTCTCTTCATATGATGAGTTAAGCTTAGAGATGTTACATCATTCAATCATAAAATGTGTGTCAGACAGGGTTTCATGTTCACTGACCCAAAAACTTTCAGCATGTATATTCTAATATTAGACTGATGCAAAGGTTGGCATATATATATATATATATATATATATATATATATATCTTTCTTTAATGTTTTATTTAATTATGTTACGTTATGGGGGGTGTTTTTTACCCTTGAAAATAACCAAGAAACATGCACGCTTAATTTCAAAATAAAAGAATTGTTTGTCCCAATTATGTCAGAAAGGAGAGCCTTTACTGACCCAAAAACTTTCAGCATGTATATTCTAGTATATTAGACTGATGCAAGAGTTGGCATATATATATCTTTTTTTTAAAATGTTTTATTTAATTATGTTACGTTATAGGGGGTGGTTTTTGCCCTTGAAAATAACCAAGAAACATGCACACTTAATTTCAAAATAAAAGAATTGACTTATATTTACCTATATTTAAATTCTTGGTTCTTAATCACCTTTTTATCAAGAACTTTGTTGAATTTAACACTCTCCCCCTGAAATGTCCTTCCTCAAAACAAGGAAGTAACGAATAAAAATGAGCTGACAATAATAATAATAATAATAATACACCGATCAGATACGGTGTCTAGGACGGTAAGGGCAAAGTGCGCAATTTAAAATCCAATAACAACCATTATCACCATTGTTATCAGATTCATCGTTATTGATCGACACAGTTATTCAGAGCAATAATATCTCAGTGTAAACATCTAAGTAGCCAATCTGCTAAGTTTAGTATATTTCGGCATCCTTTATGAACGATAGATGTTTATAGCCTTCAAATTAAGGTATTAAAAGACTTTTTGGGACTAGTACTAAAACTCAGGTGTCATATTAATGTTAGTGAAAAAACAAAATTTGGCCATATTGCAGCTGTGTTTCAAGTTTGTTATGTTAAAAAATCATCTTGTTTCAAAGTCAGTTTTTAATGAGTTTTTGGACAACACGCTTTATGACTCAACAAATCACGTCATGTTTTTCAGTTCAGTTTAAAAGAAACAGGAAATATGAGAGTGTGGTGAGATCTTCACATGATGCGGCCATGCAAAGGTCATTTTTGAGAATGCCGGGTTTGTACTTCCTCCTCCAGCAGCTGTGACCTTTAACCTCTAACACACACACACACACTCGTACGGCTTTTTTTTTTTCTTTTTGTTTGGATATTTGAACACCACTTGTTAGTGAAAACATGGATCTCTCTCTCTCTCCGCTCTCACTTAGTCACTCTCACACACTGTTTCCGTTGCCTTGTCCAAGTTTTTCCTGGGCCGCTGAATGTTTTCATGTTTGACGGACCAGGCAGAGATCACTAACCTCTAAAAACCCAGCTCTCTCCCTCTCTCCTTGTTCTTTCTTTCTATCCATGCTGCTTTGACTTAAATCCATCTGTTATCACCACCAGTGTTATCCTTATCACCATTTAATCTACAGTACAGCTGTAAAACTCAGGTGTGCGTCCATTTCATGCTGTTAATTCAGAAGCCTCAACTCTTGTTCCTCCTCTATAATATTTAAATCTCTTTGTATAGTCTTTGTTTGAGCTCAGTCTAATGTGGTATAAAATGTAAAACTATAGAGATATAAAATGAAAATGAAAATACTACACAAGGAGTGGACTGACTGGACAAAGAGCTTTAAAAAAAAAGAAAATTACCTAATGGAAAAATGTACCTACCTACCTTCTGAAAGTCAAAAAAAAAAAAGGGGGTTGTTTTTTTTTTAAACAGAAAATGTGACTATTTATATAAATCAAGTTGCCAGAAAAGTAATCATGCACATTTCCAGGTCTATTTTTATAATCTACTCTAGAAACTCTTTCCATGATTTGCAGTTTATCTTACAATGGCCCTTTATGCAGCTCCTCTTTTCAGCCTCTGTCTAAAATAGCCCGTTCATAACAGATTAAGTTTTGCATTATGGTCACCAAACTTTGACTATATTTAGCTTCCAACATCATAACAATCTAAAAATACTGCCGGAGTATCCCAACATTGTTTTCTATGCTATGTTGTTTTCTTACATTGACAAAAAATTAACTAAAGTCTGAAGAACTGGGATGTTTTTGGACGAAGCAGCAAACTCACAATCCAGTTAACTTTGTTAGTTGATTACTTATCCCAGAGTTGTCTCGGGTTAATGAGTTTACACTGAACTGTACGGCGAAGGCATGAGAATTAAGGCTGAGACATTTACGGCACAACTTGCAGGGCAGGGTTTATTAGAATGATTAATGTAACCTAAACACACTGTTGACTTCTTGACATTGTGGCTTTGGTTAAACATTAACATGATTTTTTTTAATCTGGAGAGTGGGGTTTTTTTTCTGTGTTTGGTAACTCTCCTTGAATGCCTTTTTAACTGATAAGGTAAAACTTAAATTTCCAGTCTGTAACAAGTGTTTTAAACATTATTTGACCTACAGCAAAGGTGTCAAACTCATTTTCATTCAAGGGCCACATACAGACCAATTTGATCTCATGTGGGCCGGATCATTAAAAAGATGGAAGGAAGGAAGGAAGGAAATAAGGAAATAAGAAGGGAAGGAAGGAAAAACAGGCAAAGAGAAGGAGGGAAGAAAGGTAGGAAAGAGAGATAGTGAAGGACAGAAGGAAGAAAGGAAGGAAGGAAGGACAGAAGGAAGAGTGGAAGGAAGGACAGAAGGAAGAAAGGAAAGGAGGACAGATGGAAGAAAGGACAGAAGGACGAAAGGAAGGGAGGACAGAAGGAAGAAAGAAAGGAAGGACAGAAGGAAGAAAGAAAGGAAGGACAGAAGGAAGAAAGAAAGGAAGGACAGAAGGAAGAAAGAAAGGAAGGACAGATGGAAGGAAGAAAGGAAGGAAGGAACGAAGAAAGGAAAAAAGGAAAGGAGCACTGGATGGCAAGTCGGCCGGACCGCACCCCTCGGCGGGCCGCATCTGGCCCGCGGGCCGCATGTTTAACACCCCTGACCTACAGTGAAGCATTAACTCTAAAAGATAGCAGTCTTGAGTTATATTTCTGTGTGGAATTAAATAATTTATCTACAGTACGAAAAAACTCCCCTCATGATCTGTAATGATTAAGCCAGGACTGAATATTTAACTTCCTTCTTGCCTTCAAGTACGACTCTCCCACCGTCCTGAGACTGAAAGGTCAAAGTATAACTTCAGGTTTATATGATCTCTCCTCCAAGTACAGTCTGTTGTGTTTACTTATTTTATGTTTGTGTGTTGTGGTATTTATAGCGTAAACACTGTAACTCTCAAGAGTTTCAACCACTAAAGATTTTATTACCACTTTTCTCAGTAAATAAATTGTTTTTGCTCTACAAATATGCAGCTATCGTTCATGCCTCATTCATGACAAGCAGCCACAGTTTAACTTTTGACAGAAATGTACCCACATTCACCGAGAATGGGTATAAAGAATAATATTGGGATTTCATTAATTGATTTTGGATTATTCATTTGAAGCTCAAAATTAATCTGATAATCTAAAGCTGCAACAACAGAATCAACAGGAAGTTAGTTGGTATCTAAAAGATTTCACCTTTGGTATTTTATAGCCCAAGCTCATTTGCATATTTTATCAATAATCAAAATAATTGCTAGGTGTAGCCGAGGTCAGGAGGTCAGCAAAACACTCTGGAGCGAAGTCCTTTACGACCTTTGAAACTGATCATTGACATTTTTCAATTCGCTGTAAGACGGACTGTGAACCAATAAACCGACTTTAAAACTAGAGTGAAATGTTCCTTCCTGTTTGACGTGGTTATGTGTCTGTCAGTAGCAATATAAATAAACTTGAGGTTTATTGAGGTTTTGTTAGGTAGGGCATTGCAATAATCTAACCAGGAAGAAATTAATGCGTCAAATAGTAGATAAAAATGACCTGAATTTAATAAGCTTTGAACAAAAACTGGAAGGCATTTAATCTACACTCAACACCACAGCTAGGACTGCGGATCAATTAAGTATCCATTCTAAAGCCATCTCTACCAAAGAAACCCATGATTGGACAACCAAAATAATATGATGGTCGAAGTTAAGGTGGTTCTCAAGAGATAACACTGAGGTTTCTACAAGAGTTAGTAATGTTAGATGAGGGGCGGCCAATATGAGAGGAAATGTAACTCTGCAGTGAATCTGAACCTATGATAATAATATCGGATTTTTCTACGTTTAACTGTAGAACATTTGACGCCATCCATGTGTGAAGATTGTATAATTGAGTGAGAGATACAATTGAGTATCGTCAGCATAGAAATGATAACTGATATTGTATTTTTCTTTTTAATATTATGACCAAGTGGTAGCTTATAGATGGAAAATAGTAAGGGCCCAAGATTGGATCCCTGTGGAACTCCATATTTTAGCAATACTGATGCTGATGATAAGAACCAAACCAATCTAAACCCAAATCTGAAATGCTTACCAACCTTTTAAGACGTTTATGGAAATATTCTCATCAGCAGTGTCAAAAGCTGCAGACAGATGCATCAGCAGTAGGACAGTGTTTTGACCACAGTCATTACCAATCATGAAAAGAAAGAAAATTATTAAGATCATTGCAAAAGATAGTAGTTTTGAGATTGTATCTATGTTTAATTAATGAGTATGGGTATTGGTATGGGTATTTGTCTCTGGCTGTTTTCACTGCTTGAATAAAGGTCTTGCATCTCTCAAAGTCTGCAAGTCTCAAACCTCTCTGTTTTCATTCAGTCTTACAACATGACTACTTTAGAAACGTTACGTCAGGTTGCGGTGTGGTTTTCAGTTTTCTCGCTCTTAAGGCAGCCACAGCGTTCAGAATATTAGCAAATGTTGAACTGAAAGTAGTCGTGGCATTATGAACACAGAACTTAGCAGCTGAAGTGGAATTAAAAATACAAGTCTATTATTATCATTTCCGACTGTGTTATGGACTTAAGTATTTTTTTAAATAGGTGCTTATGATTTGTCTCATTAGTATCGAAGGAGAGATACAACTGAGTATCATCTGCATAGAAATTGTAACTCATATCATGTGTTTTTGAATATTATAACCAAACGGTAGCTTGTAAATGGAAAATAGAAAAGGTCCGACAATGAATCCCTGTGGAACTCCATATTTAGCAGTACTAATGCTGATGATAAGAACCAAATCTGAAATGCCTACCAACTTTTTAAGATATCATAAGGTCATTTTAATATTTTTCTCTGGCTGTTTTTCACTGCTTGATTTAAAGGACTTCATTGGATCTCTCAAAGTCTGCAAGTCTCAAACCCTTCCATTGTCATTCAGTCTTACAACATGACTACTTTAGAAACTTTACGCCAGAGCTGCGGTGCGGTTTTGGGTTTTCTCGCTCTTACAGGAACCACGGTGATCATAATATTAGCAAATGTTGAACTGAAAGTAGTTGTAGCATCATGAATACTCGCTGAAGAGATGAAACTAAAAGCTTCACAGAACAGCTGGAATAGAGTTAACAATGCAGGTCTTGTATTATTAACTGTATTATGGATGTTAGGCACTTACAATGAGATACTACCTTTTTTCTTGATGATGCATAAAAAAGAAATGAAAAGATATCATAAGACCATTTTTTAGTGGTTGTTCCTCTTTAATGTAGGGACCAAGTATTGATATTACATCACTTGTCTGACTCATTATGAAAGATCCTGGTAATGTGCCGTCATGTTTATAACACCGAGTATGAAAACCTCTTCAAAAGATGGCACATAGAGAACACTTTGCTGTTTAGTGTTTTATTATCTTATATTTTAGAAATGTACTGCTTGAATTAAGTCATAATTTCTATACTTTAACCCTCCTGTTGGAAGGAAGAAGAAGGAAGGATGGAAGGGAGGAAGAAGGAAGGAAAGGGAGAAGGAATGGAGGAAGAAGAAAGGAAAGGGAGAGGAAGGAAATGAGGAAGGAAGGAAGGAAGAAGTAAGGGAGGGTGGAAGAAGGACGGAAAGGAGGGAGGAAGGAGGGACGGAGGGAGAAAGGAAGGGAGGAAGGAAGGAAGGATGGAGGAAAGAAGGAAGGAAGGTAGGAGGGAGGGAGGGAAGAAGGAGGGAGGGAGGAAGAAGCAAGGAAAGGGAGAAGGAAGGAAAGGAGGAAGGGAGGAAGAAGGAAGGGAGGGTGGAAGAAGAACGGAAAGGAGGGAGGAAGGAGGGAAGGATGGAGGAAGGGAGGGAGAAACGAAAGGAGGAAGGAAGGGAGGAAAGAAGGAACAGTCAAAACAATTAATTAAATGTATTATTGTGATTGAGACAGATTTCTTTTGTCCTTTTTGTATTACAATTATGTCTTTTTATTATAAAATAGTTAAATATTGAGACCATAATTACAGATAAATACTTGAACTTTTAATCTTATAATCATAATAATAATCTGTCATTATATAATACAGATAGAAACGGGCGTATAGCGACCGGTGTTTGCTACCAACAAACATTACATGTGCGGACCATAAAGTCAAGATGTTAAAGGCCTGGTTGATGATAGGTGGAGCAGTGCTGGGAAAAGTATGATGTAACCTAGCAAGAATAATAAGGATGTTCAGTATGTCGGCCTGTCATTATCAGTTGTAAAAAAAAAAAAGAAAAGCTATGAGGATATACAGGACGAACACACACACCCACAGACACACACAGACTAGGTTTAACCCCAAAGAAGAGGTCAAATGGGTTCATTTAGGTACTCTGTCTAACTAACTGTGCAAGATTAAACTTTCTTTTATCCAAATCTAGAGCAAAACTTTAACTAAAAACACCAGAAAATGTGAACTATTGATGTTCACTATGTGTTACCATGGGCAACCGTTATGTGGCTATTAGGAGTTTGTTTGGTGCACGCTTTAAACAGCTGGTGGTGTTAGTCCTCCAGTGTGATACCATTTTATAAGTTGCAGAAGAAGAAGAAGAAAAAGAAAAAGAAGAAGGAGGTGAGATGAGGTGACAAGATAAAAAAGAGTTGCAGTCAAACCTCAAAGGATATAAAAAT